>NC_064855.1:122259980-122612480 GCF_024139225.1 Suncus etruscus
AGGTTGATAAAATATTCATGCACAAAGGACTGTATATGGAAACTAGGAATGACTACCTCAGCTGAAAGGGATTCAAAGATACCCCTGGGTTTCCTTTCTGACACTAAAACCCATGCTCTGCTTTAGACATATGGCTTAGACCAGTGGACCTCAAACTTTTAAAACAGGAGGCCAGTTCACTGTCCCTTCCAGGGGTCCTCAAACTTTTTAAACAGGGGGCCAGTTCACTGTCCTTCAGACTGTTGGAGGGCCAGATTATAGTAAAAACAAAAATTATGAACAAATTTCTATGCACACTGCATATATCTTATTTAGAAGTGAAGAAACAAAATGGGAATAAATATAATATGTGGCCCACGGGCCATAGTTTGAAGACCCCTGCCTAAGACTGTTGGAGTGCCGGATTACAGTAAAAACAAAATTGTGAACAAATCCTATGCACACTGCATATATCTTATTTTAAAGTGAAGAAACAAAACGAGAACAAATACAATATGTAGCCCACGGGCTAACTTAAACACACAATTCTACAACATTTTGTGCTACACTTTCTCAGACGAAGGAGTAAAGTTGTAAGCATTTAGTTCTGATAACCAACTCTCATTAAATAATTGACCTATTGTGGCTAAATGTTAGTGCAGCAGGTAGAGTGTTTGTCTTGCATGAGGCCCATCTGATCTGCTCCTTGGCAACCCATATGATTCCCCAAGCCTGTCAGGAGTGGTCTCAGAATGTAGCATAAGGAATAAACCCTTAGCAGCATTGGATATAGCCCCAAACCAAAAGCAAACAAAAACCTGATCTACTAATGTGTATAGGATAGGCAACAACCAACGACAGCTACCTGTAGCTTAAAATAAAAAATATAAAGTCTACAAGTTGGGGAGCCAGAGCGATAGCACAGGGTAAGGTGTTTGCCTTGCATGAGGCAGATCTAAGATGGACCTCAGTCTGAGTCCCAGTGTCACATATGGTCCCCCGAGCTAGGAGCGATTTCTGAGCACAGAGCCAGGAGTAACCATTGAGCGTCACCGGGTGTGGCTCAAAAACCAAATACCAAAAAAAAAGGAAGTTTTTGACTTTCTTTGAATTTCACCCTTCACCCCTCATCTGGGGAGTTCCAATACAGTCTATGTGAACACATGTGCTGGCTAATTATCCTAGTGATTAAATATGATGTTTTAACAAGGAGTCAGTTGGAGATTCTTAGGAAAATGGGAATTTACTCTTCAAATTATTGCTTTAAAGATGTCCTTGAAGATCTAAATAATAAACTAATGAAAAGAAGCGCAATTAGAGCCCAATTTTATTTTAGAGATGGCTAAAGAAATTCTCAAGGAAATGATTGTGTCTCTCGGCTCAATGAAATGGACACAATTAAATTGGAAAATAATGGCGCTGGAGGGAAAAAGTATTTTCTCATAGGAACTTTTTGTTGAGAATCGTTCAGCCAATATTATGTGAGAACTCACTTAGAAACACATATCTGAGTCATGCACAAGTGCAAAAATAAAACTCCCCTTGCATTCTTGTAACGGGCAAAAGAAGTGTAGAATTCTAAAGACTAAGGAATTCAGAAGCCCAGCACTCTCTAAATTCCTGTTCAGCAGGCCCCTACAGATGCCCTCAAAGAGGGATTCTCCATTTACACACCACAGAACGGGAACCGACCCATACTTAGCCCATCTGCCCTTTGTGAAAGACACAGTCATTCCGAAAATAAAAACTTGTAGGGTGCTGTAGCTACTCTTGAGAATGGTGTCCTCAGATATGAAGTTAGCTCTGTCCTGTGAATAAGAGGCATCTTTGTGACCGGGTGGACATTCTATGGATATGAATGAGAAGTCTTGAACTCTGAGTTTTGAACTATGAAGCACTGATCAAAGAAAGTGACCTTAAGCAACATAACTCAAAGAGATGTGTTGCCACTCATCTTTAGTCTATAGAGAGAAAATAAAGAAATGGACAGGATTAAATGGTGAATTTTGACTTTGGAAATGGAGCGGCAAATTACAAGTAGCATAAGGATGTTAGTAGACAGTATTGGGTATTTTGACATTAGACATGAACATTTGTAAGCATGTTACCCAAAAGACAACTTCTTAAAAGGTTAGTGTGCTGAGGAATTAAGCTACTCAGAATAATAGGTCATGTGGTGAGAGAGTGAAAAGTTAAGTAACACAGATTCACAAGTCCCTTTTTAGGGTGCTGATGGTGGCTAAATGATAGAGCCCTTTTTTGAACATGGAGTTCTATAAATTGATTCCTAGTACCACGTGTACCAAAAATAATTTAAAAAATGTGCTGAACAGGAGTAATAGTATACTATGAGTATGGATCTTGCCTTGCATGCAATTGACTCTGATTTGATCCCTGACACCTCATATGGTCCATTGAGCATCACAGGTGGGGTCTCTGAGCACAGTGCCCGGAGTAAGCACTAAACACCATTGGATTTGGGGACCCTCACAATAAATGATTAAAAAAATATATCTGATTTCTCACCACTCCAACACCTGACTGCTATAAAAATAGCTTAAATATATTTTTCTCATGTATCCAAGGTAAGAGTAAATTAAGTGACATTAAATCTAAGTTTGTACATCAAGTTATACAAGGTATAGACTATAGATAATAAAAATTTAATATAATTATTTTAAAATAAGTACATTGGTAATTGTTCTAAAAAAGTAGTCCATTTGATACTTGGATAATAAAACTATTCAAAACATCTAAACTTCATAGAGCAGTGGATAAAGCACATATTCTTATATTCTATTAACATTTTTGGCGTGTGCTGCATGTCAGCATGTAGAGTTAGGATTTTGTATTTGCTCTTGCAGAGCTACGATCACGGATTTCTATGGGAATCTGAATGGACTCATTTGGTAGAAATTCTCTGGCAGCAGTGACAACCACAGAGGGCTTCTGCTGAGCCAATTAAAACAAGTGCTCCTAGAATGAGCCAAGAGGTATTTAGAAACTCAGGGATCAATTAATTTGTATGTCAACAAACAACTTAAGGGAGTAACAAAAGCATTTAAATGGACAGCTATTCCCTTAAAATGCACAATCTTATTTATATGACATTAAAAGTAATTTGAAATGTGCTCAGAGTTTTACTCAGAGAAACTGAGTCAAGAGAACAACTCAAGTGGAACGAAGCAGCTTTGCCCTCTAGGTCAACCTCTCAAAAAAAAAAAAATGAACAGTACAGTTGAAAGTTTAATGAACTCTTTTTTATATATTTTTATTGTGACCAAAGTGCATTACAAATCTTTCACTGCCTCATTTATGGTACATAGTGACAATGAATGAGGGGCATTCCCACCACCAGTGCTGTCCTCCCTCCGCCCCTGTTCCCAGTATGCATCCCATATCTCCCTCCTCTACCCCCCAGATTGCTAGTGCAACTGGTATCCACTTTAAAGCTTGTTGTAGATTGAGCATCTATTTCACCGTCATTGGAGATAAAAAGGATAAGAAAAAGGGGAGAAAAAAATTTGGTGACAGCTACCAAAAAAAGAAAGAAGAGAGAGAGAGAAAAAAAAAAGAAAAGAAAAATGGAAAAAAATAAAATAGATCCGGCAATTAAAATTAAAAATAAATTTCTAAATAATAACCACAAAAGTGAAAAAGAATGAGAAAAGTGGAAGAAAAAAGAGAAGAAAAATAAAGTCAAAAACTAACAAATCAAAACAAAACAAGAAAAAGTATGGGTGATGGAGTAGTAGGGTTTGGCATCCCCCCCCCCACACACACTTTTTTTTTTTTTTGCATAGGCACAGTGCCTATGCAAAAAAAGAAAAAAAGAAAAAGAAAAGAAAGAAAGTTTAATGAACTCTTGAGCACTGAGCTGTTTGGTCTCCCTGGCTTACACCAACTTTCTATATCAATATTACATCCACACTTGTTCCGGTGAACATCTGCTCAGAAAGTCTGAAAGTAGCTAAATAATGTGGTTGTTCTTTTTAGGAACATTCCCCCCCAAACAATAGACTGCTCCCACAGGTCCTCTTCTCGTTTCATCCAACTGCATATTCTCTACATGCTTGCTTCCAGACCCTCAGCTCTGTGGACCCATCAAGGCTCAATGACACCATCATGACCTTGGTCCAATCCAAACAATGTCTACATTAGAGTCTCAATTAGAGACTCAGAGCTCAAAGCCAGGACTATCCACTTTGGGCAAGCCCTGCTCTGAAGACACTGGAACGAGGTTCTGTTTCCTTTTCATGGAGCAACTGAATTCAAATCGTTTATTTAAGGGATCACTCCAGTGAAGACACGTCTAGAGGTTGACCCCTGGCCTTTCTTCTCCTAGCACAGTAGCTTAAAAAAAACAGGAATCTGTCAATATTTTCTCTGTGCTTGTGAAATCTGTGTCTTTGAAATGGAGACTCCAATGACGAAAGGGCCTACTCCAGGTTGGATGGGAGACAAAATGCCTCTTCCTGATCTGGAGCTCCAAAAGGCAACTGTTTTCCAGTCCTGGGACATTGCTGAGTCCTTGGAGCAAGGGCAAGCAGCCAATTCATCTCATAGGTTAATGCGACAGCCTGGCTCCCTGTCTCTTCAGAGCTCATTGCATCTTTGACCTGTTTTCTCTCCCTGGGTGCAGCTACTTTGGAAAAAGTCATCCTGGTGTTTCTGTCTTCATCGGATGAAAATTTTGTCTCACATAGTCTTTTAGAGAGCAGAGCATTTTCAAGGAGGTTATTTTTCTCTCTCTTTTTTATGAACATCATTGTACAATTTAAATGCACCACTTAAACATCATTGAATTGAACACAAAATTCAACCCTACTGCTTGAAATAAATATTAAGACTCCAATGGAGGGGCCGGGCGATGGCGCTAGAGGTAAGGTGCCTGCCTTGCCTGCGCTAGCCTTGGATGGACCGCGGTTCGATCCTCCGGTGTCCCATATGGCCCCCCAAGCCAGGCGCGACTTCTGAGCGCATAGCCAGGAGTAATCCCTGAGCAACACCGGGTGTGGCCCAAAAACCACAAAAAAAAAAAAAAAAAAAAGACTCCAATGGTGCCTTTTATTTTTACTTAAACTTTATCTCCCTCCCCCAGAAAACCAATATTATTATGTAATAAAGTAAATTGTTGAGAATTATCCAAAATTAAAAGGTGTATATACTTCAAATAATTTGTTCACAGATACATTATAATCTATCCAGAAAGGCGAACCCTATCTATATCAAAGGATAGGCAATAACATTTGTCATTATTTGTTGATGATTTAATAAGTGACAAGCATCACACAATGTTCCCTGAAAGAAAATGTATTAAAAAGGTGAATTAAATGTTCAAAATAACTATCTGCTTGAAGTATTAGATCTTTAATAATAATAATAATAATAATAATAATAATAATAATAATAATAATAATAATAATAAGTTGGGTCTTTAGAACCAAATATACTGGTTTCGGATCCTATGATGAAATCACTTTTGACATTCAAAAAAGTTACACTTCAAAAATTTCTCTAGATTTTTCATCAAGGCTTTCTTCCACTCAGAAAAACTCAGGAGAATTAAAATTTCTTCACATCAAAAAAAAAATCCCTTTTGTACTAGAATGAGTTCTGAGTGACAAAGAAGTCACAGATTTTCAGAGCCAGGCACGAGAAAATGATGCCACTTAAGTAGGTCCAGGGGATAATGCTCAGATCATCCCACGCAGTCTCCTGCCTTGCTTCCTCCTCTTCCTCTGCCCACATCCTCTAGATTTTTTTTTAACATTTTAGATATCTTCAAAAATATTTAATTTCCTGCGTTGGAAATTCTTTGAGTATCTAATTATCATCAAGATCTAACTTTTGGAGATCTCAAAACCCCCTCAAAACTGCTGTAATTCTTGGTCTCTTAGGAATGGTATGGCTTTATAAGAAGTAAGCAAGATGTAGGTAGACCTTGCTTCCTTTTTTAAAAAGGAAACAAATCATATTAATAAAATGTTACTATTTACATCACTTGTATTTTGCAACATTGCTAATGAGACCCATTATCTACCAGCAATGTTCAGAGAAACATTTGTCACAGGCTCATAGTCTCGCTATATCAGATTGCTTAATTGTGACATTTTGCGCTCTGGTGATGAGAAATGATAGTTTACAGTCTAAATAGAATTAAAGCATGAGATGAAGTTATCAGCAAGATATGATTCAGAAACAGGAAAAAATGAAGTGGAGAAATGAAGGCTTCTCTTTTTTAAATGTATCACTAACGACATAGAGTTTCAAAGGCAAAATTACATCCCTACAGTCTTAGTCTATAGGAGATTGTATTTTAGGCCCACAAAATGTTATGCATTTTAAACTTGCTGGTAACTTTTTTTCAAGCCAAAGTGGATTTTATTTTTCAATAAATCTCATGCAAGTTAATACTGTGGAAGGAACAAATCATTTCTCAAAAGGCATAATCATTATTTCCATTGAAATTTCTTCCCCCGCCTTCATAAAAAGTGTTGCAAAACGAAGTAAGAGTTTGAAGCTCAGAAAATAATATTTTCAAGAAATTTTTAGACTGCTGCAAAGCAGGGGGAAAAAACTAAGAAGTCCAAATTTTATAAAGTACTAAACATAGTCTGGGTTGAAGGGATTGACTTGTTTATATATTCAAGACGCCAGCTCTAGCTAAGTCTCACGGGGTTACTGAGAGTGAACTGTTATCTTTAGCAATGTCCCTGTTGCTACTGCTCATTTTCGGGGAAAGCCATTGAGGTTAAGAAATGGGAGAAAATGGAAACTTGTGCTCATTTTAGAGACCCTTTCATAACAACACACAGTTTCTCTCTTTAGCTCATTAGCTAAATCATTTGTCCAGTTTTCCATTGGCTGTCATTTATTTGCTAAAGTCTTCCCACATATTTGTCTTGTAGTATTCTGATTCAAATTTGCTTTCTGGAAAAATTCCGATTTGCTCCAAGTCATAACTCTTTGGGGTCTCTATGGAATAGCAGTATCTATTTCTTTGCAAGGTTATTGTACTCTTTTAAACCAGAATAATATTGCATGAAATAAAGTAAACTTTAGAGCTCTAAATATTCACTCAAAATGATTGCTATTAAATCTCTCTTTTTAAATAAAACATACAAAAGATGACATTGTAGTTATCCCATAAAAATATAATATATTATTTATAAGTATTCTGAAATAGAAAAAAAAAAGAAAATAACTATGATCAGTTGACAATAAAGTAACTCTTGATGTTAATCAAAGAGGTTCATGTGTGGATTCTTATTAAAAGGCAATACAGGGGCCAGAGCGGTGGTGCAGTGGTAGTTCGTTTGCCTTGCATGCGGCTGACCAGGATGGACCTTGGTTCTATCCCCTGGTGTCCCATATAGTTCCCCAAGCCAGGACCAATTTTTGAGTGTATAGCCAGGAGTAACCCCTAAGCGTCACTGGGTGTGGCCCCAAGACCAAAACTAAATCAAACAAACAAGCAAAGAAAATACATGGTTCTTTGATGCTAACGATTTTCTTTTTTCTTAATTATTTTTTAACAGGTTTGACAAACATAACCACCAGATTGATCTGGAAGAGTTTTGTTAGCACAATGAGATAGCAACTGCATTATATTCTGTCATTGAGATCAAGAAAAAAAAACACTGAAGGAAATGTTCATTCCATGCTTGCTTGAATGAATTCGTCTAAAGAGACTTCCACCAGGAGCAAAAACTGGCCATACTGGAAATTTCTAATAAATGCTAGGTGATCTCAAGACACTTTATGCAAATATATCTTTGTCATAATGATATTTGTAAAATGATGAACATTCAAAATTTCTATGTTCCTCTCAAACTTTAACATAAGGTAATTAGCAATATTTTTATTAATATGGATCATTTCCCTATGAAAGTGAACATATTAACTAACCATGACTCATGCTGCTTATCTGCAAAGAGTATTAAAAAGATATATCTAAGGTGGCCTATTGTATAATTCATTTCAACACAATGTAGTCTATCCATGTGTTGCTTTCAATGCACATACCTGAAACTCAAAGCTATATATATAAGATGATATAGAGATATGATATAATATAGAAATTATATGATAGAGAGTGAGATTACATGAGATAATTCCTTCAAATCCCTTTATGGCTTTATATATATGGCTTTGGATATGAATTAGATGATATAGATTATTTGGACATAGATAAGTGATATAAATATATATTTAGATAATACATATATACAACTATACAGAGATATATAGTCATATAGGTTGATATATGTATACATTGGTAGATGTATCTCTATATGTATATATGAATATAGGTCCAATTTCTCTTTAGAATTTTGACAAATAGCTATATTTTTTCAAAATCAAAAACATATAGTAATTTCTACTGACTACAGTGGAACTGTGCACTCAACTATAAGAGAGAATTTGGGTAAGAAAAAGGAATCGATGAAGAAAAACTGTCCATTTACAGATTAAGTGGAACAGACATATGTTTAGCAAAATATTTCAGAAATGAGATCTTTAAAGTACCATGATAAACATTGCATTTAAAATAAATTTTTAGTAAGAGTTTTGGAAAGAAGTGGCCTGGAAGTCCAGCCCTGAAAAAGTAGCTTCGCTCTCTCCATCTAATTGTCCTGGGGACTGGACCCTGGAATCACAGTATCACAGGCTCTAGGAGTAGCTGAAAGGGAGAAGAGACAGAGTTCGAGATGCTGGTTTCTTGCTACCTTGGCCAAGTTCACTGTCAACATGAGTTTAAACATGTAGGATGTAATCTCTTCCTCTTCCCCAGTAACCTGCCTTCATCTTCAGGTGACATTTTTCAGAGGTGCCTTCCCGAGTTCATCATGATAAGACTATGCCGGAACCCTCCCAGGTCTGTGGAAATACAGTAGTAATTGGGGTATTAGTATTTCACACTGTGGGGTGCCTTTTTTGGTATTTCTCTCCCTCTCTAAATAGTACCCTAGGTTTCTGGCAGGATACATCAGGAACTCACGTGGACTTTTGTTACCGAGTATCAGCCCCACCTAGAGAACATGAAAAATTGTAGATCAAAAGATGCATACTTTCAAGTCATCATGGGAAATGCATTTGAACCTCATTCTACTTCCCTAAGTGTTTAATTTCGAAGACAGCTTTGCTCAGTGTATCTTAACATTTCTGAAATCTAGTCAGGTAATGAAATCTATAGTATGTCATGTTTAATTGCTTGCATTCCCCCTTTGCCTGATAATGGATATTATATTTGATTTGATAAAATGCAATGTATCTTTGGTTTTATCTAATCAGATTTCTCCCACAAACATCAACAAATTTGATTTAGTGAAGCCACTAAAGCAACAATTCTAAAGGATGGCTTCTTAGTCTATCACTATCCCCAAATAAAGGAAGGTAAAAAATAGATCAAATATTTTTTAAGACTAGAGAATGATTCAAGATATGTAATTTGTGTGCAACGAGCTTTGACCAATGACTGTCATATTATATGAGAATGACTTTCTCATAGGAAGGAATTGTATTTTGGCTTGGAACTCAATTGTTAAACTCCTCACACATGTGATATTGCCAAATAATTCCATTTAAAAGAACATCAATTTTATAAATTTCTAATAAAAGTTTAGAATGCTTTAAGTTTTGCAAGGGAAAAGATCAATGCCTGGTGTTAAACCCTTGATTCTGGATCCTAAAATTTATATTACCAAGCAGAGAGAGAAGGAATGTGCAGGGATGGAAAAAGTAGGCTGGAGATAATGCAAAAATATTGCTGAAGGATATGGAGTATTTGGGGATGGGGTGGTGACTGTCGCTGAAGAACAAAAATGTTAACATGATAATTATGTGGCCTTAAGAAAAGTATATTTTTATGAAAACTATGTTCTGAAAATTAGATCTTTAGAAAATGCAGACTACTTTCTCTTCTATTTTATAACACAGGGGTATATAAATTATAAGATAGTACAAATTATTGTATTGTCTAACAAAACATACCCCCATAGTATTGAAACTTTGATTTTATACACAGACCCAGAAAAGGCTAAAAAAAAAGTCAAGATTTGATACAACTTTTTTAGCTCTAAAATCTCATTCTTTCCCCAGCAATTACAACAGTGTTCAAGGTCAAAAATCAATGAGAAAGTCTTTATTTATGATATCTGACTGACAGTAGAAAGGTGATTGAAATTTTAAAAAAATGTGTCCAGCACCCTTAAAAATTACACTATATCAAAATTATCTATTTTTCCTTGCATATTCTATACTTAATAGCCAGTTGAATGTTGGGTCCATTTGTGACATTCTGACTTTATAAACCCTTTCTGGAAAAATTGCTTTGGGGAATGGACACATTTTTAATCACAAAAACACATTAGATATCTGAAAGTTAAATTATCCTGCTGTAGTTTGAAAACCCCACATGACCAGGAGAAACAGTTTTTAAAAATTGTGCAGGGAGAGGGGACACTTTCCTGGAATGAGACTTTTTTTTTTTACCATCATCACCCCAATTCTATATCCTTCTCTTTTGTAGAGGTTCAGTAAAAAAAAAAAAAAAAAAAAAACAATAGAGTCTACCTGGGATTCTCACTAACCATCTTGGGACTTCTCAAGCTAGACAGGAGCTGTTGGTTGAGGGGATGAGTAAGAATATTCTCAGCCCTCTGCCATCTACATATAATATTTTATATGCAGGTCAGCAGACTCAGCAGGACTCGGGAAAGCGAGAGGCCCATAGAGACATACGATGTTCTGATACTGGTGCATGGTTCTAAACATGAAACAAAGTCCTCGTTCGAAACAGCAGAAGAAAAGAGTTACCTATATACTCGAGTTTTTCCGGCACAAAATGTGCTAAAAACCCTGAAGTCAGTTTATACTGGGGTCACACAGGCTATTTGATTCGGTGTGTGCTCAAAAACAGAATCCAATGCATGTAGTCTCAAGTCGTCTTCTGCATCCAGTCTGCCGAAGGGGCCTCGGGTGCTTCAGCTCAATCCACAAGTCATGGCTGAGCTGAAGAGGTAGGAGGCTGAACTGAACTGGATGCCACTGAAGTATTTAACTCAATATTCTGCCATTTCTATGAGACCGACAGCAGTGATGATGATATCTGTGAACTCAGTGATGATGACAATGTCTATGCTGATTCCCTCACATCAGATACAGCTGAAGCTCTGCTTGGACATACAGATGAGGAGGAGGAGGAGGAGGAGGACTCCAGTTTTGAAGAATTTTAACCTTTGTGATTGAGCTTGGTTACCTGTTAAGCTACAGCCTTCTGTACTTTAAAGTGTTTAAGTTATTGTTAGTTCAGTTTTTCTCTAGCAATAAATATTGAAAAACATTTAACCTACTGATTCCTCAATTATTGTAATTGTTTTGGGTATATATTTATATTTTTGAAATTTACCGGTGGCTGCTGCATTTTCCACCTTGGCTTATACTCAAGTCACTATGGTTTCCCAGTTTTAGGGTAAAATTAGGGGTGTCGGCTTATACTCATGTCAGCTTATACTCGAGCATATACAGCATTTTCGTGGTGCTAGTAACCCAGCTCTTCAAGCAGGGCCAGGCAGCAGTGAAAGTGTTTTTCCCAGCTCTAATAATTCATTCTCCCTTGGTGAGATCCTTGGAGCTTTGATCCTAAGGCTATTTCCAGTACTGTGAGCCCTTGACCAGTGGACCATGAGAAAAATTTCACACTCTGCTTGTGCATGTACCCTGACAGAACCTGAGAGTTTCCGAAAGTCTCCTTAACTCACAGTAGGCTAGAAGAAGGTCTTAGTCGGCAAGTCCCAAACTTCACAGCTACAAGACAAGGCTTGGGAAGCAGGATCCTGTGGTTAATTGCTGTGTTCCCAGCTCCTGAAGTCTTGGCCAGTTGTGCTACATGCACCTGTATTCCTCTTGGCGAGGAAGCCAGAGCCTTTTCCTGCTGTCTTCTCCCTGGCTGCCAATTAGTAAAAAATTAATTAGACACTTTATTGGCACTTGCGCTGGAATGGCAGCAAAGCCCACTTCTCAGGTTCCATTAGTTCCCTTCAGGATTCCTAATAGCCTAAAGAGCCAGATTTGGGAAGCCAGCGGGCCCCTTGTTCTGAAAGGTGCACAGGCACAGTAAGTCACTGCTGCGCAGACATTTGAAAGAACCTCATTGCAACAAGGCAAGGCAAGGACAACTCTGTCCTCCAGGGCAACCTTGACATTTCTCAAACGTCTTTTGCCATCACAAATTTAGACATGACACGAAGACTTAAAGGGACTGAGCAGCTTGGGAGTTGGGTCAAAGACTCTTTTGGGTGGACCCTATGGAATTTGGGGATCAAATCCACATTGACTGTGTGCAAAACAAACACATTATCCACTGTACTATCTCCATAACCCTTCAGCCTCTATTTTATTGCTCAGATTGAGCTATAGATGTCAAAAGTAGCATTTATTTTCATAGAACTGTAGGTGTCCCAATACACATATACCTACACTCACTATGTTTGCCTTTAACCTCACATTGAACTCAAATACATACCCTTTGGTGGGGTTTTGTTTAACTCTTTTTAACTGCTCCTGTCCCAGAGCTAAGAAGGTTTTGCATATGATAATGATGTTACTTCCTCGTCACTGGTCACTGCTGATTCTTTTGTTTGCTAAGGTCAAGATCATTCGTGGGTGAGGAAGCAAGCTCAGCTCCATAGAAACCCAAGATGGTCTCCAGGTTACAATTTCTCTTAAATTTGTGAAGTCAAATTTGTGCAGATCCCCACCCAATCCTACCAAATTTTGCAACTCCTCGATTTATCTCTAGAATCTATTTCTTTGCCCAGCATCATGTTGAGTGACCCAAAACTTGACCCAATTTCAGAAATTTTTTTTTCATTAGAGCCAAAATTGCACTCATGTGTATTCAATGCTATATATTGAACCTTTTTATATAATGATTTCATACACACCAGTTATCATCTACAAGGAACTGGAAAAATACTTATTATTTTAGTTGAACCACAAATGATGCTCAACGGAAATAAAGGGGTACTGTTACGGGAAAGATGATTCAAAGTTGACTGGTCGTACACTAGTGTATAGGTACTCTATAATTAAATTCTATATGTACAGTATAATTAAAATTCAGCTATGACTAACTTTTGAAATTATGGTACCAGCACAAAAATATAATTAGTTAATTTTTCAAAATGTAGTGTAAACATTTTTAGATTATTATCTCAAAATGGCACTGTTATTAACATAAGTGCTTGCATGAAACCAATTTATAAATAAATCAACTTAGGATTTACTCTTCAATTTTATTCTGTTGAAACATATTGTAACCAAACAAATGGCTAATGATCATATAATGACATGAGAGACTAATGAAAAATACATCAATTGGGAACCCACACATGTTGTAGCTAAAGCTTTCAGTGTTTAGTAGACAAGGATATTTAGGCTCCTATCCCAGTTTACCTTTCTCCTTTTTGTAGTTTTGGATCACACCCAGCATTTGTCTCTGCCCTTAGAAGTCACTCCTAATATGCTTAGGGGACCACATGGGATACCAGGGATTTAACTGGCATAAGTCATGTGCTAGGCAAGTGCCCTCCTCAATATTTTATTATCCTGCCACAAATACTTTTTTATTTCCGTCATATTGTCAGTTGTTTCAAACACAACTCTATGCCTGAAGCCTCTAAGATGTCTGACAACTGCAGCTGTGCTATATGAAAAAGACCAAAATTGTGGCTGGAAAATGTGCTAAGTTGATTCCTCTCATAGCGGCACCAAGCTTAGGGGTACTGTGTGCAATCGAGGTGGTAAGTTAGGAGGCTTGGGTCAGAATATTTTTAAATGGTCGAAGAGTGTGTGTATATGTGTGGAATTCCCTCCCTAGTGTCTCATGCCAAAGACTGTGTTGATGATAAGGAATGACAGATGCTAGATGAAAATCCTGCAGGGGATTGACTCTATTTCTCAGAGCAAAAATGGAAAGTGATGCGTATTCACAGAGAAGGCGTGATTTCCAGAAGAGCAAAGAATGCTGCATTCGGCATCAAATTCACAACTCAGGGTGACCCTAGGTGCTCTGCCAATACAACATATGGGGAATCCAGTCTAGGAATAGGGAATAAAGAAGATCTTTTACCTAGATCCCTAAAGGTCCTAATGAGTTTAGATAGCCCTGTTATGTTATCTTGAAAATATTCAATTAAAGATATAAATTCAGAAGGCAATAATGATAACTGAAATATGAACTAATAAAAATGACCAACAAAAATAACTGCTGATCCATCTCACCTGTCTGCTTTATCCACATGTCATTTCCTGTTTAACCAGTTGTCCTCAGTCTCACTCTGAGATGGACACAGGGTCCATCTCTCTTAAAATATGCTGTTTTGGTAAACTGCAGAGTCTTAAGAGTTGTAGTAAGTTTAAATCATTATTGCAAAGATTATTGTGAAAAGGAGAGAAGAATTAAAGCTGAAATCAGATAGACCAAAGAAGCCCTGGTGAAGGAAAGATTGGATCTATTCTTTTAAACAATCCCCACTGTAATTACTATTGTTGCTACTGTACTTTCCACATATGACAATATAAAGCAATGAGCACAGGTATGATCCAGCCACTCTGGTTGTCTCCATATGTATTTCTGCCTCATTGTTCCAGACCTGTTTTAAATATCTCCTGACTCAGAGGATAGATGACATCAGGAGTAGTAGCAGATGGATGGTCTAGAAACTCTATTATCCATCTTGGCCTCCCCCACTATTTTTTCTTGTGCCTTTGTCTGCATCACTGCCTCCTTGCATTTTTCAGCTCATAAGACCTCACTGCTAGGGTCAGTTCCTGCACGTAGCCTCCGAGTAACCAGCTCCGGGATCATTGACCTAATCCAGGCCTGTGAAACCTGTTAAGCTTTGTCATCAACTCGGACTTGTCTCTTTGACTTTGCATCAGCTCTGTCTGCAGGTACGATGCCTTCTTCAGATACCCAAGGAAGAAAGTCTGATGGATGGGCCGGAGCAAGTGGTAGGGCATTTGCCTTGCACACGCTAACCTAGGACGGACCTTGGTTTGATCTCCCTGGCATTCCATATGGTCCCCCAAGCCAGGAGCGATTTCTGAGCATATAGCCAGGGATAACCCTGAGAGTCACCAGAGTGTGGCCCAACCCGCTCCCCCCCCCCCCCCGAAAAAAAGAAGAAAGTCTGATGAACATATAGGGTTCTGTTAATGGGTGGCCTTTGGGAGGTAACAACAATGGCTCTATCTGCAGCTATTAAGATTCAAAGCTGGTTCAATCAAAACTTCAGGAAACATTTTAAAAAGGACAACATTTCATTTTCTTTGAGGGGGAAACATCTGCAATAAAAAAGAGACAGCTGTTGAGATGACTTCACAGGGATATTAATATGTGGAATAATTATGAAAAATGAAACAATCTGTTATTAAGAAGGAGTGGAGCTGCATTGGAAGTGTTTCACCACATTTCATGTAAGAGAAGATAATCCAGCATTTCATCATCTTTAAAATTGTCCGAAATGCTTCTGTGACCATTGTTTCATTTTTATGTTTTGTTCCATGTTATGATAGCCTTGATACAAAAGAAAATATGGGCCATTTCTATTTTAATATATAAGAAAAGTAAAAACTATAGAGCTGAAAATAATCTTTCTAGACTGGCTCTGTATTGTCAGACAAAGCAAGAATGGCAGAGAACTAAACTGAATAGATTAGCAAATTTACACATAAACACTGAACTTTTAGCTCCTAAAAATATTGCCTTTGTTCATAACCCTGCTTGTTTGTTTTAGTTTTGGGGCCACACCTGGTGGCACTCAGGGGTTATTCCTGCTCTGCATTCAGAAATTTCTCTTGGCTCATGGAACCATATGGGATGTTGGGGATTGAACTCGGTTCATCTTGGGTCAGCAGTGTGCAAGGCAAACTTCTCACATTTTATCATGCACATTCAATTACTTAATACTGCTATTTAAATACCATTGCTCATTTGTCCTATAATTCAATTAAATAATAACTTAATAGCATAATAACAAGAGAATGTAATACTGAACAATATGTTGTTTCAATGAATACCCCATGATTTATCATTTTATTAAGGCAGTAATGCAAGTGCTGATTTATTGTCTTAAGTCAATGTTTGCATGTTTTGCATGTTTTTGCTTTTCTGGAAGACTATATCCTGGGAGGTCTGAACTCTGTCTCTTTTTATTACAAGTTACTCCATCCCCCACCATCATATATACTTTCCATTTATGTGAGTTCAGAGCTATAGCAGATGTTAATTCATCAGTTAAGTTTTTTTTCATACAAACCAAGCACTGAGAATGAATGATCTATCTCAGCACTTTGGCTATCCCTTTCCTATAATTGCATCGGTCTTTGGAATTTATGTGCACATTACTGGAGCTAGTCATGAATTGAGAGCTCAGTTCAGAAATCAGGCTCCACCCACAGGTCTTCAATGATCAATCAACATGCCTTTGTTGCATCTTAAAAATTAAATAGCCCAAGTTACCTAAGCTACAAATAATTTGATCTGATGTGCATGAAAATAAAAAGTAATGGAAACTCCATTTGTTTTCTGAAGAACAGGATTTTTCATCCATTTCCTGGTCAAGATAAATTTTACCCTCAAAGAAGTGAATAATGTTGTGTTAAATAGAATTGTCTTTTTGAACTCCTTTTTGTGTTCCAATTGCTTCTCTGGAAAAAAATAAAAAGATGAAACTATTAATTTCTGCAGTTCATTAACATGATATTAGACTGGGTGGGATATGATAAATTTATGAAACAATTAAACAGACAAAAAACAGTCCTTTAGGACATATCTTGTACATTAAATGTAAATCACAAAGTGTTGGATCCACTCGTGATGATGTTCTCAAACTGCCTGGCAGCAGGAACCCCAGGGAACAAGTTTTTCAGGGGACCCTGTAGAGAAATTTCTTCTTCAGGGATTCTTTTTGAGGTGAAAGCTTCAGAGGCACCACCCCAGAGATAGGAAAGGACAGCACAAAGAGGGGTACCACATTCTGGTTGTTCTTAGGCTTGACACCAGACCTTCGCTCCTCTCTCAGAGGGAGATCTTCTAAAAGGAGAAATTACTTATAAACATTGTGTTGATCCTGAGACATTCCTAAACTCCAATTGTAAAATCACTCCAAACACCATTTCTCCAATCCCGGTGAACAAGTCTGAATCAGGGTCGTGCATGAAATAATCCAAACCAGGTTGAGTGTGAAGCTCATGTAGTCTGGGAATCTTCTACTTCATATGGAGAGCAAGCTTCCTGCCAGAACTGCCTGTTTTTATTGAGTAAAGACCACCATTGGGTGGGGAAGTAAGGACATAGTAAGGGCAGATAGCTCAGGCTATCCTGAGACAGTGCCACCAGGTTTACAAGTAAGACAATCTCTGTTTGGGGGTAAATCCAAGTTGTAAACAAACATACAAAGAAACCAGGGATAATCTTTGTGTTAGGTAAAATAAGGAGTAACCGAACACCCAATATTTATAATTATCTTCTACTAGTCCTCTACTTCCCCCTGCCATGCTTTTGCTATGCTCCTGGCCTGCATTCTTGTATGTGTTCCAGTCTTCTCGTCCTTACATTGTTAGAATAGAATGTAATATCTCTAGTCATCAGTTTGACACATGTTCTTTCCTGTTCACCAGCTGAGGGGAACATCCTCAGTTCCAAATTAATCAGGAGGACAAAAGGTGACCCTTAGTAGCCACAAAAAAAGGTTGTTACACAACAAAGAGAGAAAATTCCTTCTGGGTGAACTCATTCCTATACCCAAGAAAAGGAGAAAATAGCAATTGTATAGTGAAAAGAGTCAAGCAAATGAAATGGATCAGGCAGTAGAAAGCACAAAGTTTTCTATTGTGAGATCTATGACAGAATTGCTATAGAAAAAGATTTTGAAGGGCTTTTTTGAGAGAGCTGTGGAAGAAGTGAAATAGTGTCAGGGGAAATTTAAGATAAAGCCTCAGAGATGCCTGCTTTCTGATCATGGTTAAATATGGTGTGGGTTTCTAAAAGTCAATTGGATTTGGGCAGTGATTTCGGAAGAGTAAGCAAGTTCTGTACAGAAGAGATACGAGAAGGTGATGACAGATGATTCTAGGGTAAGATTTATGGCTGCAATTTTAAGAGGAGAAAATGTTGGAAAGAAGACATTAGGAGAGCCATGTGGAACCGAAAATTCATTTCAGACCTAAGAGAAACCTTGTAATGGAGATCATCTCAATAAAGAAGAGAAGAAAACGAATGGACAGAGACACATTAGCAGAGCTCTGGGCAGGTACTGGTGCTTCTTTCATTGGTTGGTATTATTTAATGAGGATTTCAAGTGCTTTCAAGAGAAAGAAAAACAAAACACATAACAATTGTATGCAGGAAGATGCAGTCGGGAATCAGTTTAGTTTCTTTTACGAAGATCCTTGGGTCCTCCAAGTTCTCCAGGGATCAACATCACTGTAAACTCACCTTCATGAGTATAATACATTTATAGTTAAACACATTTTTAAAAATATGTGAGAGAACCTTTAGCATAGTGGAGACATTTGTAGAAAGACTTTTCGTGAATTTCTAAGCTAACATTTCATCCTGCAGGTGAGGGCACTTCACAGATCAGCACAGTTGTACAAACGCAATGGCAATCATCCATCACAAATATAACAGGGTGTGTGTGAATACATGCCCAAATGCTCACACCCATTGGGTGAGCACATCGAGACTCACCCAGAAGCTATGGTTATATCGTTCTAATGATTGACTTCAGCAGAAAAATAGTTATCAACACACTTGTAGAAAAACAGCTGAGATGATGCTTGATTTTGAACCATCATGTTAGTAAGTTAATGCCAAAAGGAGAAAACCAGTCTTGCTATTAGTAAAATCTATTCATGCAGGTCATTTAAAGGACAGCTTTGTAACCACTGCAAAGTAGATTTTTCTCAAATGTTTTTATAATTAGGAATCCACAGGGTCTACAAAGTATTGGGATTTATTTATTATCTGTCTGACATAAATATTACAAATAAGTCTTTGTTTTTCTTCAACACTCTGACAATTCTTTTTTGTTTAGAAATACATACTCCATGTTTGATCTTGGTTGAGTCCTAATTTGCACTATTTTAGCAAGTGTGACACTTATGATATGATTTGGATAACAGGACACAGTGAAGAATACTGAACTCTGGAGGGCAAAGGAACAAAACTTGATTATTCCTTGATGCCTCAGTGTTTCTCTCCAGCTAATTTGAATTTCACAATTTCTCCTGTATTTCCTCTAAATGTCTTTCAGCATGTCTTCTATTTTTTAACCACAAGACTAATTAGAGTTGGGGATTTTGCCTTAGAGCTGCCCTACCTATGACAATTTTTATTTGTGATTCTCAAGGACAATGCTGAAAACTCTATTGTTTCTCTGAGGTAACTCATTATCTTAATACTCCTCCTAACAAGTAAGATATAACAGTAAACAACAGAATTATCTCTCATGTCCAAATAGTTCCCACGCAGGGTAAAGATCAGCAGGATCAGTATTACATCAGGGCCAATGTCCTCCTTCTTTGCTGCCGAAGAGGCAGGAAGATTAATTAGTCTTACACTTGTTAACTACAGAATGGCAGGTCAAAAACAAACAAACAAAAAAAACCCCAACATTCTTTAATTATTAACTATTTGTTTTAAAAGGATGCTTTCAATGCCATGTTTTATGTCTCACAGTCATGTCTTTCATTTCCCCCATTGTGTTCATAGTTTCCTTGTTTTAGTTTTTAGCTCATATTCTGCGATGGTCATATATTACATCTGACTCTGCAATCAATTACTGTTGTGACTCTCAGGGAACAAAACTAGTTCCAGGGATCAACATGGGGCATCTACATGCAAGGTACATGCCCTCCCCTCAGTGCTATTGCTTCAGCTGTTGTGTTTAATATATTTTGCAATTCACATGTGTCCTCTCTGATATCAGCATAAAGATGGCTGCTAAGAGTTATGCTGCTGAAACAATATTTAGTACCAGCCACTCAAGGACAGCTTCATTTTCAGCATGTCAAACATACCAGGTAGACATGATATTATTTACCAAGCAATGTCCTCATACAATTTTCAGCACAGGTGTGTGAATTATTGAAGCAGGGCTCCAAGGCGATCAATGCCTCTTCACATTAAGGAGGAGACAATAAAATTGTGACTTACTAGAAAATCATAGGGAAGAGTTTTTGATTTTTTTTTTTTGCATTGTTCCATCCAGTGTTTTTGAGCTCTCTGCTAAATGTGTTTGAGCCATGCTGTTCTTTAGCACCAATGATTAACAATTTATCTACTCAACTGAAAGAAGGAACTTCTGAAGGGCAGGGCATTGTTTTCCTCAGGAACAAAGCACAAAGGAGCTTGGCTTGGGGCTGAGCTTTGGGTGAATTCCAGAGACTGTTCTCAACTTTCAAGGACTGAAAAAGTGTCTTGGCCACAGCAGATTATATTTGACCAAGAAAGAAACAAGTTATCAAGACACTGGATTTTAGTTGAACAATCCTCCTCTACTAATGGTACAGCCTTCTCTCACAAATAAATACAATAAAGTTGTTCATTCTTTTTTAAGTGTATATTTATTAGCAAATACTACTAAAATGTGAAACAGTTACTTAAAAATATATTGAGTAAAAATGAGAAATTATAGCATTTTCAATTTTACTGTAAAGAACTTTAAGAAATGATTGATACTTTCTGAATATCTTTCATCCTCTAGCAAAAGAATCTAATTTCCCTTGCTCTGTGCTGTTTCCTGGAAGATCTTTGATTAAAGAGATGTTCTATCATATAGTTCAGTTGCTATTAATTTAATAGTCTCTTCCTCTGTTGATAGCTTTTGGTGGAATGTGACATCTAAGAGCTTTCAGAAAATACAGTTACATTACGATTGGCAACATTACATGATGAGTATTTTTATTAGTAAAAATATTATTTCCAGTTGCTTTTCAAGCACATGTTTACTATCTTGGTTGTTTTTCCCTATGTTTCTTTGCTTCCTGTGTTCTCTCTTGTAAACCTTTCCCCATTATCCTTTCCCTCACATCTTTCTAAGTATCATTAAAAAATTCTCTTCTTCCATCAAAGCAACAAATAAACCAAAGCAGAAATGTTGTATGCTCATGTCTGTTAGGACAATAACTGGAAGGTTATTTAATTAGTTATTAGAGTAAAGTTATTATCTGTTGTAATTTAATGAGCACGTCTGCTCCCTACCAAGTTTGCTGTCTCCTAGCCCTCTGTGTGCTAGGTATTGTCTGAGT
This sequence comes from Suncus etruscus, assembly GCF_024139225.1. Taxonomy (NCBI): domain Eukaryota; kingdom Metazoa; phylum Chordata; class Mammalia; order Eulipotyphla; family Soricidae; genus Suncus; species Suncus etruscus. The sequence continues at coordinate 122,281,284 of NC_064855.1, forward strand.
TCAATCATAAGAAATAGAATTGAACATTAATGTGTAGAGATGGAAGTTCTTCCTAGGTTTACACCCATAGTGAATCTTCCAGCCAATATTCATGGTACATAATTCCCTGGACCTACATAACTTGTCTTAACATTCTTTGTTACTGAAAATCCCAAGTTCTCCCTCCTTATATGAAAGGACTCTCCAATCCCAGTCTTAACTTCATATTCCGGATGTATACTCATTCACATACTCAGCACCTCCATCCCTATTAGCCAATGGCTATTGAATCACAAAGAGTTTTTCACTCAACCTTCCAACTACCATTACTGCTTCTGGGGCCTTTCTAGCTGCTCCTCTTATTCTTTTCTGGAGAAAAAGTTCCTACTGGGAAAATATGCTTGACTTTCTTGAAGCACACTCTCCTTTTTTTCACATCTGTTGACCTAACACATAGCAAGGCTGGCCTTATGCTGGGTCCTGCTTTAGCACCTGGGGATACAAGACTGAACAAGTTATATCTCAGTCTTTATAAAGACTTGTGCAGTCTGTAGAGAACAGAAAATGTGCAATGAGCCTAATGCAACTGCTCAAGCTTGGAAGAAGCAGGTAGATTTGGAAATTTGGAAGAACCAAATGAAGGGAGAAATAAAGAAAGTTTTGAGGAAAGGTAACATGGTGCCAATAAAAGAAAGAAAGTTTAAGGCTAGATGGCAGCTTGACAGGAGACTTTGTTGCCTCTAAAAGTCACAGAGCACTCTGAGAAGAGGTCCAGGTAACAGAGGAGAGCAGCAGTGAGGAGGGGAACCTGGTCCAAAGCATCAGAATTTAGGGTGTTGGGTTAGCTGATGGGTTGAAATGCAGATGGGTGCAAAAGGAAAGGTGACATAGATGCTTCTGGTGGGGTCTGACAATTAAATGGGACAAATGGACACACTGACAGGTTGCCAAAATGATCCATAGAAACTGGAGTTTTCTCCGCCAAATCTAACTGAAGATTTTTAAGAGAGATATTTAGTAATCGGTTAGTGGATGTCAGAGTCTTGATTTTCAGACCTGGGCAACATCTTTGGGAGTAATTAAATTTTATTCATAAACATCATAAGGAATTAGAAACAAACGCAATACATTAATTATATATGGAAAACCTGGTATCTTTACTATACCAAACAACTCATTGGAGAAAGAATATTTGCTGAGTGGACCACACAGGGACATATACATGCAATGGAAACTACATTTTCTTCACAGTAGTTTGATACTCAAAATATTGTTCCTAAAACTCAAGACAACCTCTGATGGGCCCAGAGCAATAGCACAGCAGTAGTGCATTTGCCTTGCTCATGACTGATCCAGGACAGAACATGGTTCGATCCCCCACACACACACACCCCGTGTCCCATATGGTCCCCCAAGCCAGGAGCGATTTCTGAGTGCATAGCCAGGAGTAACCCTTGAGTGTCACTGGGTGTGGCCCCAACACAAACAAACAAAAAACTCAAGACAACCTTTGTTTATTTTCTGTCTCTGTGTATTTCCTAACTTAGAAATCGCATATAAATGGAATAGAACATATAATCTCTTATGATCTCTTTAATTAAGCACAATATTTATTGTATAGGTTTATTCATTGTAATGGGATCAAGCAACATGGTTTCTTCTTTTGTTCTACACATAACCTCTTTTCACTTATACATTTGTCTCCTGAACAATTGTGCCATTTCAAATTTTCCTTTTATTGGAAGACTACTATTAAAATTTATTCACAATTATATAAATTGATGTAGTATGCTTTCATTGGTCTTTTGTGTGTAATGAGTATGATTGCTACTAGTGGCATCTTTTACAAATCTATTTTTAAACTATTATGTGATTCATAACTAGGCTTATCGGGAAATAATAATTATTTATTAATATGAAAGAGTCAGAGCAGAATATTTCTAGAAAATCATTAAATTTAGTTGAATTGAGAGGTTTCTTTCATGAAGTACAGATGAAGAGTATATGTACTCTTCAATGAGCATTGAATAGAAGCTTCTGGAAATTCTAAGCTACTTCGCAGAGCTGAAGTCATTATACAGATTACAATAGAATGCTCACAGGTAGAGTTTTTTTGTTAAATATTTTCTCAAGAGTTTTGCTAGTCAACAATTCCAGAGTCATTGTAGAATTTTAGTGATGAAAGTGGCAGCAATAGTAGGAAGAAGGATCTTCTTCAAATAGACATGCTTTGATTAGGGCATGTACAAATGAGGAGCAATTGTTTATGACTCAACCCAGAGGAAATGTGTGCATTTAAGTGTTAAGTTTATTTAATAGCTGAAGAAAACGGTGCATAAGAAATAAGCAATTGAGCCGATGCAGGGTGAACAGATCTACTCAAGTGTGCTTAAAACTCTAAGTTCCCTCCTTGTAAAATTTTCCGGTTATTCAAAGTGTCCCCATTTCCAGCCACCAGAAAAAAATCAGAAACAACCCCCCCCCCATCACAGAACTGTGTTTATGATGGCTGCTGAGACATTTTCTAGTGTGATAAAAATGCTTGAAATGGGAACTTTGGGTTCTAGCTCTCTTAAGTGGGTTTAGTGTCTCACTAATGAGAATCCTTCAAACTATAATGACCCACTAAACTGCTCCTATTCATGAACCTGCAAGGAACAATTTGTACTACCAGTAGAAAAGATCATTGAAACTCTAGATGAAAATCTAAGCTATAAGAAAGGGGAAAAAATGCCTAGATGTGATAATGGGGAGATCAGAAATTGCACAACTAAGTGGCTTCACAGGGATGAACTGGCAGAGGGCCCTGCATCAGTCTTCTCCAGCTCCAGTTCTAACTGCTGGGTCTTTTAGGAAGTATCAATTCTGCACAAAATGGAGTTGGCTTCTTAATGTTAAAACCAGCAAGAAAGTATACTGGCCTAGCCTGCCTTAAAATGTAAATATTATGACTTCTGACAAACAAATCTATTCGCAGGCATGTTGAACTCAATAGAAGCATGAAAGAATTATTCTACATTGATGGAATATTTGTTTGAAATAGCAAATATGGATTTATCTCTATATTCTATCTTGTGTAATGCATATGTATGCATATATAAATTGCTGAGTTCAGTCAATTTTTTTGAACTCAAATACAAATAAGTAGCCTAAAGAAGAAGTGTGAGTAAAATAATATCTAGACTCTCGGTATATTAATGAGATCCATGTAGCATATTAATTTGCTTTTATTATATAATGCTATATATTTGTACTCCAATATAACAAAATGATGCCTATCATGTACTCATGCTAATAAAAATAAAAAGTTTTATTAAAAGAGATCAGTACTGCCTGGCTGGTAAGCTGGTTGACTCTAGCCAGGTGTAAATCCTCAGCATGCAGTGTGTCAACTGTATTTAGCATTCTATTGTCATCTGCAATGGGTGTGGGGAGGTAACTTAGCTTTGAACCTTTTACTATAAAAAGCCTTGGCCGGCATTTGGACTTCACCTTCCCCTCTCACCCTCCATCTGGCTTTCCCTCCAGTAGGATGCAAAGAAGTGACAACAGAAAGAAACACCTGAAGGATAAATCCTGCTGTGCACTGTCGCAGGTAAATTCACACCATCTCCCTGCCAATGCCAAGTCAGAAAGCACAGCCAGGCCATCACTCTGATTGGAGGGAAGCAGAGTTTGGAAAAAAGCCTTCAGCTGCTGAAAAGCAAAAGAGACTGCTTCAAGGACAAGCCAGATCCAACACCTCCCAGGCCGAATGAGCTGAACATTGAGATTTGGGAAATGTGTGTCATGGTTAGAGTATATTAAAACCACTTGCTGTGAAAATACGTCTGAATCAATATAAATTATTATGTGAAAATGTTTTTCATGAAACAGGTAGGAATAAATGGAATACAATTTTTATTCCCATTACATTCTGTATGAATACAGTATATTAGATATATATTGATTATTAAATTATATTTATTTATTTTAAATTTATATATATATGTGTGAGTAAATTTTAATTATATATATGATTCTTTTTAAATCAGATGTTCTGTTTCAAGCAGAAATTGGTTGAAAATAAAGGAATTTACCTACTGAATGCTCTTAGTATTTTAATGTATATTTAACAGCATTTATACAAATGCATATGTATAGATGTGATACAGCTCTCTATAATATCCTGCATATACACGTACAAACACGGAGACTTTGATAGGCTCTAATTCATTTTTTATTAGACTGTATTAATAATGGTGCTTTTCACTACTTTGATGCTGTAACTCCAGGAAATTTAAATCATAGTTAACAAACACATTAAAATGTAGGGGACTTCTGTTTAGATGATTGTAATCAAATTCTCAAAACAGATTTTAGCAGAGAAGGATTCAGAAGAAATAAATATATAATTGATGCATGGAGATTGGAATAATAGATCCTACTTCAAAGACAAAACCCTTATTAGGATGACCACAAACCTCTCTCCTTGGATCTCTTTGCTAGTGTCACTTCCAATCCTCCAGATGCCAACATCCTATTGGAAGATTTGTTTCACCATTTCAGCCACTAACAAATCCAATGGGAAAATAATGTATTAAGATGGCAACTGCTAATAAGAAGCTATGACCTGTGTCCAAAAGTTTCCGTGTGCCTTTTTATACAAAACCGGGCTCCATGTAACACATTCCCCTGAAATGCTTCCAGGACCAATTGCTTCAACTGAAATTTAACCTTGCTATTGTTTGGCCAGTAGAAAATCTATCAGAGAGGAGCCAGAGAGATTATCACAGAAGCTGAGGTGCTCTCTTGGCATGCGGCCAATCCTGGTTCCTTGTGATCTCTGGTGCCCTGAGCATTGCCAGTAGTGATCCCAGAATACAGAGCCAGGAGTTCTGCACACAGCCAGATGTGACTCACTCAGCCACCAAAAAGAATAAAGAAGTACACCATAAAGTAAAATTGAATACATAAAAAACCTAATCAAAAATGTCAATGAATTCTGATGGAGGGGATGCTCATTAAATGCCAGTATGATTGATGCAGCATCCCATATGCACCATCTTTGCTCTTAAACTCCTGAGGATATCCAGCACTAAGACTAGTCCCTGCCCTAATGATGATGCACAGTTTGTCCAATAGAAGTTGTGTCTAATGTAAAGGAGCTTTCCCCTCAGAAAACCTGAGACTGAAGGTCTGCTTTGTTACTTTTTAACAGAAAAATTATTGTAAACATCACAAGAGAGATGGACTTGGGTTTGTGTTTTAGAGGCTGCTGAGGCTAAAGTGAAATAAAATGACATATTACCCAGTACAGGTATTGGACAGACACAGTGTTAGGTACTTCAAAATCGATTTGAACCAGTCTTCCCTATAATCTTACAACATGGACACTTCCATGCCCAATTTATAAATATAAATGGTTGAGGAAGAGAATAGGCATCTCTCATATCCAAGGGATTCTCTTCAAAGCCAAGAAGACCAATGATAAACCCTCTGCACACCACTGGAAACTGGCTACTTCTCTCCTGAAACAAAGGGTTACTGCTCTCTACAGCCCTTCTTCAAATCACACATTTGTAAGGTATATTAAGATTCAATCCATAGAGGTCCCTGTCTTATCACATATCCTGCTGCCCAATAGCTTCTAGGACAAAACTGTATTTCTCACCCCTTCCCCAGGACCTTTCTCAAGCTTCAGTCCATCACTTCTCAGCTGAGATCTACCAGGACAGCCCTTGTGTTCTCTCTGACTGCTCGGGTAAGCAATCATCCATCTTCCTTGGGTACAGGTGTCTTTAGAGATTGCAAAACTCATGGAGTATTAAAGAACTTGGTCAAGTGACGAAATAAATATTTTGATTAGCAGAAGGAGGTCTTGACCCACTGTATTGACTGCTCTTTGTTGTGAAATAGTGCCATAGCCAAGATGCATTAGAGCTGACCTCAGAATATAGGGCACACAAGTGCCATCATAAGAAACTCAAGTACAGATGTAGAGTCAACTGGAGGAGAAAAGAAATGACATAGGGCTGTGCAAGGAGTTAGTATATGTAATTCATAAGTGAGTGACAGTGTCTTCCAATGCCAAGAGGCAAGGAAGGATAATAAATGCTTCAAAATGCCAGCCATGTCTCATAGCTCACTCCTGGCCACTCAATGGCCAATTAACCAGCTCGTCATTGTGCTCATAGTGACAAGAACAGTGCATGGTTTAGTACATTCTGCTTGAAACAATAGACATGAGCCAGAGAACCATTTTATGCAATTGGACACAAGATGGAGACATCAAGGTACCTAGAAGATAAACATTTCAGGTAAGGTCTGAATCAGTCATACCAGGGTTCAAGTTTTCAAACAAAGATGAAAGAATTTCCTAACCACTTTGGAAATTTGAGCTGTGACCTAGTTTTATTTGGTCAAATCATAAAGTCAATTGACAAGCAAGGCAGTGTTTAAATATATTTTTATAAAGTATTCATCTCTTTATCTGCATCTAGTATCTTCCTTGCTGAATATGTTTATATTTGTTTAGGGAATACATTGGTAATGCTCGGGATTTACAATGGACTCTATACTTAATAGTCACAATCACTCCTAGCAGCCTCCAGGGACCATAAAAGTTGCTGGGTCAACCACTGCAAGCCAAGTACTCCTGCCTTGCTGAGGATTTTTTGAATATCTAAAAGTCATTTCCCAAAACATAATCCCTTCACACCCCTAATGTGTGAGAACATATTGATTTGAATTGGGTTAATTGACTGAGAGTTAAGTACCAAAGCTATGAGTGTGTGTGTGTGTGTGTGTGTGTGCGTGCGTGTGTGTGTGTGTGTGTGTGTGTGTGTGTGTGTGTGTGTGTGTGTGCGCGCGCGCGCGCATGCCCGTGCATATTACTTGCAGTCTTTTCTCTTGCCCTCTGGGAGGGTTTTGCTTCTGAACTGCATATCACCTTGCTTTCCAAAGATATTTAGAGAAAGTTTATGTCCTGTAAAACTTATAAAGTTGAAAATCTAAAGATGAGATTCAAATACATGTTAGGTAAGTTTTTTGCATACATGAATTGTCTGGGAGAGATCTATTCCTTATATGTGAAATAAAGATAAACACATTGATCTTTTTTATTTTGATTGCTGCCTCCTTTTTTCCTCACAGTTTAATAAAAGCACATGGAATAAAGGGGGTGCAGAGCGGTGGCACAGGGTGTAAGGCATCTGCCTTGCCTGTGCTAGCCTAGGTCAGACCACGATTAGATCCCCCAGCCTTCCATATGGTCCCAACCCAAGCCAGGAGCAATTTCTGAGCACATAACCAGGAGTAACCCCTGAGTGTCACCAGGTGTGGCACAAAAACAAACAAAAACAAAAACAAGAAAAAGCACATAGAGTATGTGAACAAATAAATAAATTTTTGAACTTACATCTCTCTCTGCAAAGGCTAGTCTTCTTACCTTTTACACTCCAGTTTGGTTCACTGATGTATGCAAGAAGCCAGATTAAGAAATTCTAGTTCCTTGGTTGATAATGGACAATGACAGCTTCCTGAGATGGGGATAGACCTGACTTAAAAAAGTTCACAGGAGTAAGTAGGTTATGTGCCTGCCTGCTGTGTGGCCCAAGCAGTCTGGTTCACTCTTCTGGGAAAGAGTTTCCAAACTAGCAGCTCATGTCCTGGAAAGGGAAGCTTTCATGCTGGAATGAACTGGTTCTATCAAAGGACAATCTGGCCATGATAGAAATGAGTCCTCATAAAAAGGGAGGACAAACAATTGAGGTGTCCCTGCTTTCTACAACTTTGTGTTCTGGATCATTCTCTTTTCTACTTTAATGAAGAATTTTTATTAGTTATTTGGTGTTTGGACCACCCCCAGCGGGCTCAGGGGATTCTCCTGGTTCTGCACTCAGAAATCAGTCTTGGCAGGTTTGAGAGACTCTCAGGGATACCATGGATTAAACCCAGGTTGGCCACATGCAAGGCAAACACCCCACCCTCTATGTTATTGTTCTGGCCCTGATGAAAAAAAATTTTGAGAAGAAAAATAAAGCAAATAGTAATTTGCTTTGTTTGATTTAGGATTTTATCCATCAATGGTCAGAGATGACTCTTTAGTCTTCACTAAAAATATCACTCCTGACAATTCTCAGGATATTATATGTGATGCCATGGATCAAACCATGCATGCAAGGATAGCAACTTAAACACTGGACTCTCACTAACCTAAAAAATTACAATTTGAGGACCTAAATATTGTTTTAGGTATGTCTAGGAAAATATAGGCTATACCATGCAGAAATTGTTAAAGATAAATTAAAATTGTGAATACTTGATACACTGGAGTAATTCTAAGATTGGAATAAATTAAGAAATAAAATCTGTTTGGCAGAGAGGAGGGCTGGAAGTTATAGCTCACCTCATGAAGCTCAGCACAAAGAGTGATGAGTTTAGTTAGAGAAATAACTACATTGAGAACTATCCTAACAATGAGAATGAATGAGGGAAGTAGAAAGCCTGTCTAGAGTACAGGTGGGGCTGGGGTGGGGAGGAGGGAGATTTGGGACATTGGTGATGGGAATGTTGTACTGGTGATGGGGGGTGTTCTTTACATGACTGAAAACCAACCACAATCATTTTTATAATCAAGGTGTTTAAATAAAATATGATTGAAAATATGTTTGGCATTGATGAAGATGATACTGCTCTTTTCTCTCTCCTATAAAAACTGTTATTTTATTGGAATTTCTAACTTGGGGAAGTAGATTTGAAGCAGAGCCACAGGTAGAAAGAAGTCAGAGTGATTCATGGGGAGAACACAGGTAGAATTAGAATGTCAAGTGGGGACAAAGACCAAGGGGACTTTAGGGGCAACAAATCAGGCGAGTCTTGAAAGCAAAACAAGGAAGCAAGCACCCAGGAGCATCAGAGGTCATGATGGCAGTGGTGTTGATGTGCAGAATTCATCGCGTGTCTTCCCTAGAGCTTGGGTTATTATCCGGAAAAAAATCATTAGGTCATGGCTTATAACCTGTCTGTTTGACCGATCACAGGTTACTGGGAAAGTGAAATTGTAGGTGCATGGATTTCAGATGAGCATTTTTTTGAGCTGAGATACTGAAGGAGGGAGGGAAACTTCTTTTGCCCATGCAATTCCAATTTGGTGGGAGTTATTGAAAAAATAGTTTCATGACAGTTGTGACAGAGATAAAGAGAGAGAAAGTAAAGAGAACTTTTCAAAACAGAACTCACTGGCCACAGTGCTGATGGGAGTTATAATTGACACTGAACTGTGTTAAGTGAATGTTGTTCCCTGGAGTGATGGTTCCAAGGGCATGTAGGGAGGATTACAAACTAGTTGACCCACAGGGAGTTGCCCATCCAAATTGTGAACCAGTTGTGGCAAGTCATATTCAAATGGAGGTCTAAAGTGAGGCCTCTGAAATTCTGTTAGTCAGTGTGATAAATTGACTCGTTGAGTTCATATCTTTCTGGTGAATGCTGAATGATGTTCACACTTGGCTAGCGTTTCAGAATCCAAGTTCCCGCAAAAGTTCTGATAAATTGGCAAGTTGGAGAAATTGAGGACTATGACAACACCAGAGTGTCGAAAACTGGAGCAAAGAGGTGAATAAACATGGACAGGAGAGCAAAGATTTGGATGATGAACAATAGGACTGTGAGCAATGAAGAGGATGTAGCAGACACGTAACGATTCAGCTCAAACCTGACATAATTGTACAATGGAAAGCTAATCAAGCTGAAAAAATTCGGAATAAGCACAGCCTCTGTCAACACATTTCAAATGATGACATGTGGACCTTGATCTTGGAGGAGTGAATACTTTGCATGAAAGTTGGTGATATCAGAAAGAAATGAGCAAGTGAGATGATTCCGATGATAGAAAAGGAAAAGGACAGTGCAAGAACAGTGATTTTTTTAAAGCTGGTTGTCATTCTGGCTACTGGCCCTCATTATCCTGGCAGCCTCACTCTGCTGCCAGTGCATTGTGCCGTGTTTAGAATCAGAGTGAGAGCGTCAGTCAGGGGTAGCACCGAGAAGTTCATGGACATTTATGAATCTCAGTGATGAAGTGTCCTTGAGCACAGTGCACCAAGGGGCATTAATACAAGAACATATCCCTAGTCTCACTCGAGGGTATCTGTGACGTCATTTCTGGCACCATGATTGGTTTGACATGTAAATCGAGAGAAGACTATATATTCTCAGGGCTACTTTGCCCAAGTGTCCAATTTTCAAGTCAGATACCAAGAGGACATAGGATTCCAACACTAGAATAGCACTTGACTAGAGTCAAGGGTGTCATGTTTGAAGCAACCAATAATTTGCTATTTCAATTGATCCTGAAATGATAAAGCATTTATAGAAAATAATTTAAAAATGTAAAAATGTTTTTCTCGCTAGCCTAGGACGGACCGCGGTTCGATCCCCCGGCGTCCCATATGGTCCCCCAAGAAGCCAGGAGCAACTTCTGAGCGCATAGCCAGGAGTAACCCTGAGCGTCACAGGGTGTGGCCCAAAAACCAAAAAAAAAAAAGAAAAAAATGTTTTTCTGAGTACAGAAATAGTATTAAGGGCTGGAGCAGTGGTACAGCTCGTAAGGCATCTGCCTTGTGCATGCTAGCCTAGGACGAACAGTGGTTCGATTCCCAGGCTTCCCATATGGTCCCCCAAGCCAGGAGCGATTTCTGAGCCCATAGCCAGCAGTAACCCTTGAGTGTCACCAGGTAGGACCTAAAAACCAAAACCAAAACCAAACAAACAAAAAGAAAACAAAGAAAAAGCAGTATTGAATAAAGCCAAAGAGAATCATTTTTAAAAGAAGCAATAATTTTTCACGCTATAATTTTAGATTTTCATGCAATAATAATACAGTGTGGTTATATATTATAGCCATATATAAAAGCTGCAAAGGTTTCTATGAAAGTGCATTATGTAGGCTTTTAGGCAATTCTAAACCAACAGATTGATTTTCAATGTCTAAGCTATAACATTATGATTGGTCTGATTGTACAACTTTGTCTGTCTTTTTCAAAGTTCTAGAACCAGATTATAGACCACACTATGGAAAATTTGAAAAGCTGCATCACCAAATTTACTTTATCTTTAATTTTCACCAATAATGTGAGATAATTATTCTTCTAGCCACTACATAGAATATAGAAAATTTACGGTGCATTAACTAAAGTTGAGTTGAGGAGACCAGGGGTTGTCTCAGGTTCTGTAAAGAAACAAAAGCACAAAATGTAGGTCTGGAAGAATATTTCCATAAGAATTAATTAGAAAAGAAAATGACAAGCACTATCTCTTTTTTTCTTTTTCAAAGAAAAATAGATGAGAGAATTGCTGGATCCAATTTCCCTCTTAATCAAAGGTTGGCATTTAGAGGGCTAGAGAAAAAAGAAACGACTCAGAGAAAGTTATAATGTAAGTTCTGCAAATTAGCAAGAAAATAAGAGAGTGCTATACCAGAAGTCAAGGTGGATGATTTTTTTTAGAACACCACATAACAATAATTAGCACTTGAATCTTTCTGTCCCAAAGTTTCAAGGCACAATGCAATCAAACTCTCTGAATTTTAGAATTTTAGAATTCAGGACTAAGGAGAGAGCAGAGCAGGAAAACTTGGACAATACAGAAGTGTGATGAATGACTTAAAAAGTGGACTTAACTATGATCAAAATAAAAATTATATTAAAAAAAAAGTGAACTTAACCTTGGCAGTTTCAGGAGCATCAAACCTGACTTACAGAAGGAAATGTTGACTCTCTTCTAATTACTGTCTATATAATATTTACACATCTCCATTTCACATGATTTCCAGAGTCAGTGCTCAGCAGCTGCAGTTTAAAAACTGCGAATTTAAACATTCCAGTGTAACAGCTGAAGAATTGGGTCTCATAAAGAAAAAATAAATCCCTTAAGACATGGCTCAGTTACAAACTTCACAGTTTACCTTCTCTTCCCAACTCTGTGGCCCATGTAAGTCTCTGAACAGATTTACCCAGAGAGAAGTCAGAGAGCCCTGCAAAACTCAACAGACTGATTAAACCTCCTTTTCCAAAGAGTGTCCAGTTATCATTGACGATCAATTGCTTTTTATGAGTAAATGCCTAGAACTTCAACACACATACAAAGTCATGTTGTAAGAACCAAAATAAGGATACAGAAGAGTCCTGCTACCCCCAAACTTATCTCACACAGCCTAGAGTTCACATCACCCCCTACTCTCAGCACTGAATTAGCCCTACTATGTCTTTTCTAGAATGTAGATATAGGAAAAAAGCATCAGATTTCTCCTTTCAAGATTAATTTAATTTTTCTGTGATTCATTTATGTGGTCATGTGCATTCGCATGCCACTCCTTTTCATTCCTGAGTAGTTTTCTGTGGAGCAGAAGTACCAGTTGTTATTTACCCACTGGAAGACAATGAGTCGTTGCCAATTCTGGCCCATTCTGAGCAAGCTGTCTATAAACATTTATGGGTAAGGCTTTGTGGGAACATATGTTTATTTCTGGTAAAATCAGAGAAGAAGGATTTCTGCATTATTTGATAATTATATACTTAATTTTTAGAGAAATGAGGAACCTTTTCAGAACATTCCATTGTTTTGCCCTCTCTTGTACTATTTTGCTTCTGCAATGTGCAAAGGATTATTTCTCACAGCAATCTTCAACACCAATCAATACACAGGGAAACATGTGCATACACATTTGAATGTGTGTTTATAATTACATTTTAATACACATTGAAGTGGTTTCCCATCATGGTGCTGCTTCACCTGGCCATGTTGGTCATGTGATCTTTAATCTCCATACATCCCCCTTCACGAACTGCCCAGTCATGCTTTTCTCCATTTTTTTAAAACTGGACTATTGGTTTCTTTAGCCACTTCTTTGAAAGGTTCTTGATATGTTCCTGATATACTTTCTACTTTGCAAACATACCCCCCACAATGCACTCCTAGCTCAATTCTTTTTCTGTCCTGAAATTGTATCTTTATTGTTTTATACAAACATTTTTCATTTCATTTTTAATAATATCTTTATTTATGCACCACTATTACAAGCATGATTGTAGTTGGGTTCCAATCATAAACAGAACACCCCCGCTTCACCAGTGCAACATTCCCTAGCTCAATTTATAGTCTTTTATGTTCATTGGCAGGACAAAACTTTTACATTTTCAAGCATTTTTATATGTCTCTTTCATTTACTTATAGCTACTTTTCCTGCCTGTTTTCCTGATCATCTCTACCTTCTGATATATTGAAGTATGATGTGAAGGTCAATTGGCCTCCTAGCTACCCCTATACCAATGCTATTGAATTCACTTTTTTGCATGTCTACATCTCCTAAAAGCTCTTCCCAGGAGCACTGATGGACCAATTTCTGATTTCTTTATCTCTTAACTCTGTTTCTATTGATTATTTCATGCTATTTGCATTTCCCTTGGGAGGCAAAATGGGTAGTCCTGATCCAAGGTAATTCTTTGTGTAAGTTATAAATTAATATGTATAGTTCACCTCATGCATTATTGTTTCCAGACAATAGAGAAAGTTTGTCAAATTCTGAGGATTAACTTACATTCTAACTCTAGATGCGATTAACATAGCAGGACACAGAATGAAAACATGATGTTTAGCAAAGGGCTCTGAAGAGTGATCGCAATTATGTCAATGTACTCAGCATAAGTAACATCATTTACAGATCTGAACAAAAGGAGAGAATTTGAAATGACAGGCCTGGGATTTACCCTAGGAAGCTCAGGCCTTCCTGTCAGAGGGCATCAAATGTTAGTCCAAATTCAATATCCCTGGACATCTTATCAGACCTTGCAGATCCTTTTCCACTAAGAACCAAAATCTACTACTCAGAAAGAGTCAAGAAAACACTTTTAAAAGATGACAGCTTTGAAAGTGTTTAGTTGTTGATTTTAATTAAGTAACTGGATGTTAAATTGAGAAGCAGAGTCTAACTTAGTGATGAGCCAATGGATCTGGCAAAAACCCATGGAGACACTTGAAAAACACTAACAGTTTCTGACGGGCATGAGTTGAAGAAGTTACATTACATGGGCAATGTGTCTGGATTTCACTTCATTAACTCCAATGAAATCTCACAATTTCCTTTCTATTGTGTTAAGTGGTACATAAAAACATATCAAGGAGGACTGTGACAAGTGGCAGGGAAGACTATAACAAGCTGTTCATTACTTGGGGACTTGCAGCCTGTAGGGATCACATGGATGCAAAGGAGGAAGACTGCATCTGTCCTGATAGAACCTCAAGCTTAGCAGGGCTCCTTCCTGACATAGTGTCAGCCTTTGCTAAAGGGCCACTCCTGTGGGAACTTGAACAAGGAGACTCTGGCGGTCCCAGGAAATACCATGTTGGGTGAGCTTGTGCAAATCCCTTCCATATTAGAAATGTGAATATTGGATTGAAATCATAAAAGGGAAGATTTTGAGTCTCTGTTTCTGGAACTTCACTCAGCAGGCTCTGTGTGTTCTCACTTGTCGATTCACATGGACATGCATTTTATGGATGATAATGGGTCAGTATTTGGCCTCAATTTGAAAATCTAAGGACTCTAAATCTACTGGAATGTTTCTCCTTCAAAGGTAACTTTTTCAAATCTCAAAATATTATCCTCACTACAGAGAAATAAGAAACAAGTGGCAGTTTAAAATAAATGATGTCTGGAGTAACTGGAGGAACATCCACTAATTAAAAAAAAATGTAAGTATATTTAAACATAAATATTCTTCGATTACTGACAAATGGCATCATAAAGATAGCTCCAAAGAATTCTCTGTAATTATTCTAGACAATAACGCAATAATTTTCATGTTGGTAACACCAATTAAGAAAAACATCAACATGTTTTACTTATTAGAAAAACTAAGTTTTCACAATTGGGCCAATTTGTTCATCTACACAGCAAAGCAAAACAAAATTTGACATTTATGTCATAATAAAAATTTTAACACCATAAAATCTGGTCAGGAACTGTATGTAGTATATAAATATATCCTAGCAGTGTGACATATCAGTTACTTACGATCTTTGACAGAAAAACATTTTTGTTCATTTAATAAGATGTCTCACGTGAAGCTGGAAAGACAGTCCAGTGTGTAGGGCACTATCTTTGCATCTAGTAAACCTGGATTGAATCCTAACGCCCTAGATGTTCCCCAAGCCCAACAGGTTTGATCCCTAAGCACAGAGCCAGCAGTAAGACCTGAGCACTGCCAGATCTGACCCCAAAATAACAACAAACATGGCCTTCAAGAGAGATTCTCTACATTGAACGATCATTTCTTTATTATCATAAGACACTGTCAGACTTGGAAAATTCTATAATCTATCCTTTATCAGCCTCCAGCTAATGGCTCAGTTTCATCTGCATCCCAAAGGCATCTGTTGGTGCGTGAACAGAGTGGGAGATAGGTACATAGGGCCCAAACAGAAAGCATGTGATTCCCTTAATAGAATCTCCCCAGCTGAAAAGAGTAGTGAGGTGCCTTCCCAGCATGCCTCGGGAACTTTTAGGAAAATAAGGGGTGACCTACTTTATTAACAATGCAGGTGTGATTGCAAGGCCCAATACATCACGCTGACTTGTTTTACACCCTGTCTGACCACTTCTGCCCCATCTTACTTAAAAGATTCTCCCAAACTAAATAGCTTAGACATCTAACAGCGGTGCTTTGTCTTAATTGCGTTCATTCTCTCAGTGCCAAAAACACATCTCCAAACCATCACTATTTGGAACCCAAGCACCAAAGTTACTCACCAGGAGAAGGATGTAACCACGTTCTGTTACCAACAAATTGCAAGAGCAAGAACTCACATAGCATTTTTAAAAAGATGATTAGGCACTCAGAAAGGAGCCAGGGAAACAAGATTCCAGATGGGGAGAGGATTATTCAGAAGCAGGGAGACATATGGGCTCAGTCTGGAGCAGGTCATGACTCGGCAAATTTCGGTGTTTCCAGCCATGATGATTAGACCTTCACATTCAGTCTCATATTTTCACACAGTGCACTCAGAAAACGCAAAATCCCAGAAATTGCATCTCATCTATTTTGGACTTTGAGAGAAGGCATGAAGTGTTCACGGGAGACTTTGGGCTCTGAGGATGGATGGTCCCAGGGTGTTTCAGGCAAGCTTTTCCCAGACTTGCCTGCAGAGCAGTGATTGGAAGTTTCTTTTTACTCAGATACGGAATTAAGCTCTGTTGCCAGGGAAGAAGTGAGCAGGCATTGTGCAAAAGAGAACAAGGATGTCTCCAAAGGTTTGGCAGAGACCCAGTTTGAGAAATCACATGGGAGGGTAAATGGGAAGTTCATTAGCCTTTGGGCTGCAGATTCTTTAGTGGGGTCTGAAAGTAATTTTGCAGAGTCTAAATCCCAGCAAACCTATCTCAAGTGGCCTCTTCTATCCAGGAGTAAAGATTGATGAAGAGGTAAGAGGAAAAGGAAAGGGTCAATGACACAGCCCTTTCAAAATTCCCACAGTACACTCTAACTCTACAAAAGCCGCCGACTGCCTCCCCCATCTTTCAGCCATATGATTTACCAGAATCACTCTGTCCCTGTGAATTCCAGAGCGGTTCAGTAAGACATTTTTCATCCCAGCTAAATGCTCCATGTTCAACAACTCACACAGAATGAAGTGCTCGCTATCTCTCTCATTCTCTCTCTCTCTCTCTCTCTCTCTCTCTCTCTCTCTCTCTCTCTCTGTCTGTCTGTCTCATCTTTCTCTCTGTCTCTATCCCTGTATCTCTCTGCCTCATTCTGTTTCTTTCTGCTTCTGTCTCTATCTCTGTGTCTCTCTCTCTCTGCTCTGTATTTCTTTGTCTCCAAGTCTTTGTCTCTATCTCTCTTTCTCTCTTTTTCTTCCTCTCACTGCCTGGCTTGGGCCCCAGTCTGTTATTATTTCTATGTTTGTCTTCCTTTGATTTGTCTTTATTCTCCATGAATCCATAGACCTCAAGAAAACGGGCAACTTTTAAGAGTTCAGTCAAGAATTTGTAAATGAATGAAAAATGTCTACGTTGAAAGAAATAGGATAAAACAACTCCCCTTCATTTATTGTTTCCCTGTTTGAAGGAAATTGCTGAAAGCACTAGCAGTTCTATGCTTTCCCTTCTCCATGTTTTCCACTGATTGTACCTCTGCTTATTTCTACTCTGAGAAATCTGTGTTATCTTTTGCACACATTTATCCCCTTTTCTCTCTTCTTCAAAATTTCTAAGCAAGTTTCGTTCAACAGAAACTACCTTGCTTCACTAACAAATAATTGTTAGAAACTCAATGTACTTTAACTTCAATGTTTAATTCCAGGGAGTTATGTAAATGTGACCAAAGCAGGTGTGTGCATATGCACACAAAACACAAGGCAGAGAGATTTAATGGTCCCAACAAGTCTCTTGGGACAGCTGAACAGATATGACAATATTGAGAATCATCTAAGCTTGAGAGAAATCATAGTATCAATTAGGCTATCAGTTGAAATCCTGCCTAAACACTGCAGCTATGAAAAGTAGGGAGCTGCACATACAGAAAATAAACATTTCTGAGTAATATATAAGCTATAACTGTTTTACTTGATATGTTAATACAGTTTTAGAAATCACAGGAAATAGCATGTTGAAATGCAGAAAAGTATCTGGGCAAAGCTAGAACCTGAAGTCAGAGCATTTAACACAACCACCTGCTTTTATATTGCCTTGAAGTTCTCTTATTATAATTCTTAAGTTCACATATACTATGGAGAGGAAGAAGCCCTCAGTACATTTCTGGCATTAATAGACTTGTCTGGATTCTACATATCCCAGCCATAGAATAGCTGTATATCTATGGATATTTTCAGTGACATTCAAGTAAATACTTTCAACTATACAGTATTAACAAACCAATATGAAATACTTTTTTAAAATGATGTAATAAAATTTGCTTATCCATAGATGACATGGAGAGTATTATGCTAAAAGAAATGAGTCAGAGGGAGAGGAATAGACATAGAATAAATGCACTCATCTGCAGGATATAAAAATAAAGATTGTATGGTAATAATATACTGAAACATTAGAAATGAGGGCTATGAGAAATAGTCCATGGAGTATCATTGGGTGTTCCTCCAAAAAACAAAAATAACAAAATAAAAATATAGGATATTTGTTTCTTTTAGTTTTGTTTGTTTGGGGCCATACCCAGTGATGCTCAGAGGTTACTCCTCACTATGACACCTGGGAATTGAACCGCGGTCCGTCCTAGGTTGGTGTGTTCAAAGCAAAAATGCCCTACCACTTGTGCCACAGCTCCGGCCCCCAAATATAAGATATTTGTAGACTTAGTGTGGCCCAAGAAGAAATTCCTCTCTTTCTTTCTTTCTCTCTCTATCTTTATATCTCTCTCCCTCCTATTTATCTCTCTCTTCCTCTCTTATCTCTCTTTATCTCTCTCCCTCTCTCTCTGTTTCTCTTTCTCTCTCCCAACACTCCCATCCCAAGAGTACTGATTATTTGCATGCCTTGAATGCGAACTTAGAGCTATCTGGTATTTTGGCTTGTTTAAATGTTTCTCTTTTGATGTGGAAAATACAGGAGGAGAAACGGTCCTTCAGCAGAGGCCAACATTCTAAATTAATAACTGGGAGCTGAAGCAGTTAGAGACCCACAGGCCACTGAACTGTGCAGCCTCTTCAAGAGCAGAGCTAGAACAGCCGCTCCAGGAACAATAAGGCCCTCCCCTCCACAGGCACTTAATGATCTCGGCTTTTCATTCTTTGACAGTGGAATAATTAATTTCAATAAACTGGTGAGGTTATTAAAAGCTTTGGATTCGGTGAAGAAAGTGAGGAGCATAAATCTTGCTTTTCATTTTTTTTTTGTTTATTACAAGTGGCTGTCAGGGTTGTTTTTAATTTATTTCGTATTTCTGTTAATAACAAGTCTAATTAAGAAATCCATTAAAGTCTGTGCAGTTAATTTAACAAGGGAAAATCCTAATGGAGTGTTATTAGAATTGTCTTTATGAAAAGAATGGCATTGGATTTCAGAGATTCTTAATCAGAATGTCCTATTCCCTAAAGTACTTCATGTATTCAGACTTGTATATTTTTGAGGATTTTTTTTTATTGTTGGAGCATAGTTTGAAGGAGTTTTTATATGTGGCATCTCTCGGCAAGGAAATATGCATCTAGACATTAGTGATATGCTATGCTCTTAGAATTTTGGAGAATGGATGTTGTCCATTTATAAAATGTTTTGGATGTGAAAGATTAAATTATCCTACCCATAGTGAATTCAGCATCTTAAAATTCAGTTTCCAGCATTGTGGAAATGAATACATGAGCTTTCAGTCAATTGTGCATTACAAAAGCAGATCATTCACTTTTCATAAGGTCTATTTTTTTTTCTGATTCCTAGCCAACACACAAATTCACATATAAAAATACTCATTTTAGGAAGTCAAAAGGGCCACTTTGGGATTCCTAATACTACCTTTTGAGGAAGATAAGAGAAATTAGATTTTCAGATGTTATTTATGTAAAAATCTACTAAAAGAATAGACAAGTCAAAGCCCAGGGGAAGTCTCTTCTGATTTATTAAATGGTCAATGTTTACTATATGTGAAGTATTCCCAGCCTTTGCAAAGCATTTAAAGTTGTATCTCAATTCCGTGGGTTAAGGAATGTGAATGCGTGTAAATTTTAGTGTCAGTCACACCAGTGAGAATCCCCTTCATATCTATGCAAGGTAATCCAGTAGATCGAATTACCCTGGGCTATGAGCAAGAATGGCTGAGCTATGCTAGACTGTGAAGATTCATGGTGCTTTTAGAAATTGCCTCTGCTAATTATTGCATGATTGCATTTTAGATTATCATTAGGCTTATAAAATGCAGTGGTTTTCTGTTGTTGTCTTCTTCACATATTGTTGGCTTGAAGAATATTTTCAGAAAAGATTCATTACCCCAAACGATAGTTAGAATTACACTATCATTAGGAACTTAAGGAAAACAGTCTGTATGTTTCTACAGCCTAATAACTCAGGCCCATACCAATGAGCTTTGCTATCAGGGAACATCTGCTTTAGAATCTTCACTGGGTTTTAGCCTGTTTCAAGTTATTACATTGTGGGCTCCAAATCATCACCACATCTAAATATGTATGTCATGTGGCATAGAACACTGAAACATAATGAATCCAAACATATTTCAAATCAAGTTAAGTGACTGGGAAAACGTATTCCATTAATACTAGGAAGACTTCTGTATAATGTATTGTGCTCCAGAATATCAAGGCATTTTTTTTAGTTATTAGGTCAATGTGTCTTGCTTCTCCTTGTTTCTAGAAAGATGAAGAAAAAGGTTTAAGAGACTTAATTGAACAAACTTCACCTGAAGGTCAAAAGTGTTTGCAGAACACTTAGAGGCTCTGACATTGGGAAAATGAAGCCAAGGATTTACTCCTGTCCTCTGCTGTTCAGTAGTGAACATTATGGTAGGGAAAGGTTGACTATCCAAACTGAAGGGTACAGGACCAATAAGCAGTCTACATCCATGTTTTTTCCCCAAAGGGAGTACGCCCATAGTTTGGATGAGAGAAACCCTATCTAGTGAGATTTTGTTAGTTGAATACAAAATTAAAATGAGTACATGTCAATAAGAGGTACGATATGGGGCTAGAGGCATAGTAGCGTAAGAAAGGGGCTTGCCTTGTATGCATCTGGCCGGGGTTTGATTCCCAGTAACCCATGTGGTTCTCTGAACTCTCCAGGAGAGATTCTTAAGTGCAGAGTTAGGAGTAACCCCTGAGCATCACTAGGTCTGACCTCCAAAACAATAATTATAATAATAATAATAATAAGTATAATTTATTCAGTGGTTTATAAGTTTTTTGAAATTTCACACATAGTTCCATGTACTAGACCAGAATTTTATACAGATCCTGTTATGATTTATTTAAAATAACAACCATCTAACAATAAAAAAGCATAGAAATATATGTTTGATTGGCAATGTAGCCTACTTGTGGTAAAATAGCCCAAGTCATACAACTACTTTATATAAAGAGACAGATAGAATTCAGCCAGTCCATCATAGAAGATAAATTCTTGCATTTGTCTATTATAAACATCTCCCAGCCTTCCCATCAAATATATATATATATATATGAAACAGGTTCAACAGGTCTTTCTTGACCCAAATATTATTTTTGATATATACAGAAAACTAAAAATCATGGAAATACAGTGGCACCTAAAATATATTAAAATATTATTCTGGGTAATAAAATATTTTGATATCAACAAGTATGGCCATGTGTCTTATTCTGTCTGTAGAAGTTGTTGTGTCTCTAGACCAAGAACAATAGAAAAGTCTAACTTAAAACAAAATATCTCAATACTCAGTAGGCCAGAACCTGCCTTTCTCCTATACTAAGGTCATCAGTCCAAAATGCAATAGAACAACAAAGAGAAGAGCAAGTTGCATTACGAAAAGTCATTCCAGACAAAGTGTCAACAATTGGTCAACATCCAGCAATGGCCTGATCCAAGCTAGATAAGTGACCTTGAAGCTCTAAATATAGGTTCTCAGGCATCTGAAAACTATTTTTACTTTACAAATCCTTAGTTAGAAAAGCTCAGAACTTCTTAGGTTATTTTAATTTGCTATATAATCCCCATTTGGAGTGCTTTACTTCAAGTGAGCCCAACTGTTCATGAGAATAGATGGTAGACTGATCCAATATGAAGGAAAAGAAAAATTTTCTTCAAAAATGTTCCTCTAAAATAAACAAAATATTTCACAGGCAAAATATAAACATGAGCATCTACTAAAGTCAAAGTCCTCAGTTTTGTCTTTCTGATGCTAAATTTTGACAAGTCAAGAAGATTCCAGCAATGTGTATTTTGGGTGAACAGGGTCCAAAACTAACAGGAGCATACAGCAGCTTTAAACTTTTCCTGTCCTCTATCTTCTTCACAGGCAATATGTAGAAACTTTTCTTTACCCAGATACAAGAATAAGCTTATTGTTGACACAAATCCTTAATCACCCTATTTATGAGCCTTTGTGAACTTGAAGCTGGGGAACTGAATGTTGTCAGTTGGGACCTTTATAAAGGTTGTACTTTGTAAAAATGTCAGTGCCAGTGTGGGTGAGAGAAGCGAGATAGAGTTGGAAGAAAACTGACCCTTCACTATAAGAGACAGACAAGAAGCAACTACCAGTCACACAACAAACATACTAAGGCAACTCTTCACAGTGATCTAAAGAACAAAATGCCCAAATACGAAGTGCTCCATGTTGAATTGTGTGCGACCCCAGAATATATGCCGAAGTCCTAGCCACCAGACCTATGCAAGAGATTGGAAATAGGCAATTTGCAGATGTAGTCAAGATAAGATGTGGCTTTTAGAGTAGACTGGAGTCTCATCCATGACAAAAAGAGTAAGCAGAGAAGAAACTTGGATAGATCTCCACAAAGGGCAAAAGAGAAAGCAGGACATAGGCAGAGATGGGAATGCTAAGTTGTAAAACAACCCCAACAGTGAAGGCAGAGGGAAGACACTGATTCTCTCCAGGATTCTTCAGAAAGAACATGGCCCAGTTCCATGATTTCAGACTGAAAATCTCCAGCACCCAGTGACTAAATATCTGCTGCATCAGGCAATCCAGTTGGTGCTTCGTTGTTGCCTAGGAAACAGAATACCAGGGCAGTTGGCAGGGATGCAGGCAGGAGGTTAGAAGACTTCTCTGAAGAAATCAAGTTGAAGTCAGATATTAGAAGAATGAGAGTAGAGACCAGAAGGCTGTCTAGTGAGTTTCCACTGATATTATATTAGCACGGAGGTGGCCCCAGGAGGGAAGTGTAGGGTGCAGCTTGTTACTCCCAGTTGTTACTCCTCCCCAACATCCAACCTATCTCACCTGGAAAAGGAGACCCTCCCACAGCTGGGAGGGGTCTGTGGTTGGTAATTATGATTGGCTTAAGGGGGTGGGGTGAGGGACAGACTCAACAAGGAAGACTGCAGGCCAGAGAGAGGAGACACAGGACGGAGGCAGAGGATGCAGAGAGGCTGCTTAGCTTAGAGGAATATGCACATGGCTGTTGGGGCCTTAATAAAGCTGCATGACTCCTGAAACTTCATCTGACTGCTGTGGATCATTTCCTCGCCATTACCCAGATACCTACAGACCCGCCAGGCCAAAGGGGCTGCAGGCGCTGGGCTGGGCCGAGAAAGGCCTCACCGTCCATCCATCCATCCATCCATCCATCCATCCATCCATCCATCCATCCACACTAGGATATATTAATTAATAATTAATGCAACACCCAGTCAAGCACATAGAGGAGAGTCTGTTAAAGATAATACATCTGTGAGGGGCTGAGACAGTAGCAGTGTCATCTCTAAAGAGCTCATGGACCAAACCAAAAAATAAAGTATTACATTCATGACTAAACATTTGATATCTAAACATTTTTATATCTGCCTCTCCTCTCACAAAAGCCTGGAATAAGTCATTCTGCCTACAAATGCAGCTAATAACCTATTATGATTACAGATCTCCTCGTTTTTCTAGAAAGGTTAATATTGCAATTTTTTCCACTTTTGATTCAGAAAAGAAAAATATTCCTAAAGGAAATGTTTATGGTCTATCATATGAGAGCAGTTCCAGGAGACCTTGTCTCCCCAGAAATTTCTGGAACTCCACCGCTCTGGCGGAACAACAGCCAACAGACCAGCAGTGCTGTAAATTCCCACTAATCTCTGGCATGTCGGGCCACTGTGTCCTGAAGGCCATTGTGATGCATCCTGTCCTGACAGCCATTGGCAAAGAGGTAAATTTGCCTCTTCAGCCCAATGCTCTTAGCGGATGCCCACCATGTTCCTCTTCAAGGGAGTTGGAATCGATGGAAATTTTATCCACTGTGTTCTTCAGCCTTGCTCAATGTTGCCTGGCAAATCTCCTCATATTTCTCCTTAATTGACCCCCTGGGCGAGGTGTGTTCAGAACTTATTGGCCTGAATTATTTCATTTTAAACTAGGATCAGCACTCCTAAATGCTGCATTCACTTGTAACTTCATGTACTCTATTGAACATTTTATTTGCTCTTCCAGGAGACAAAGCCTCTTTCCTGCAACCTCAAGCATTGCAAGGACAAATCAATAGCACTGCCCTGGGAGGCAACATTAATTATCGTGTTATTGTTTCTCAATGACTTCCTCTTTCTCTTCTTATTTGTTTTCTTCAACCTAGTGATCAAACCTTGTTATTCCTAAATAAAATCCTGAGGATCATTATAGAATTGAAGGGAAAGAAAAGGTAAAAGGAAAAACCCACTGGTGCAGCAGATAAAATTACCATTTAGTAGAGAATAGAAATAGTTTTCAAGCCTATTAGTACTATAGTGCCAAAATCTAGGAATGGTATTCACTACAGAATTAATCATATGTAAATGTACATAAAATAAGATTGGCTAGGTGTATATAAAAATATATGCATGTGTCAAATGTTATCAGTATGTTGCATTATATATTCAAGCAGCCCTATCTGGATTACTGTGATTGAGTACCTAGTATTAACATTCCCATCGATTGCCAGAATACAGAGGGAAAATTTGATAGAAGGGTTTGAGAAAAAAAAATAACCTAGTAGACCTGATTTTCCAAATCATGCTCAAGTACCAGCTTGTGTAATCCACTAAAGCAAGTCTTTTTAATAATCTTAAACTCATCCTTCATAAGTGGCAGATAATAATACCTGCCTCGTGGTTTTTTAAAGAAAATTAAATGATAACATTTTTGAACATTTGTTTGTTTGTTTGTTTGGTATTATTTAAGCCACACCCATTTGATGCTCAGGGGTTACTCCTGGCCAAGCGCTCAGAAATTGCCCCTGGCTTGGGGGACCATATGGAACACCAGGGGATAGAACCGCGTCCTTCCTTGGCTAGCGCTTGCAAGGCAGACACCTTACCTCTAGCGCCACCTCGCTGGCCCCTGAACATTTGTTTTATCAAGAGCTGCTCTCAAAGAGTTCAGTCATCACCATTTCTAAACAAAATTGAATTATGAGTTTTATTATCCTAACACCAAGAGAGTAGCCTATATGCATAATAACATAAAATAATATGAAATACACTAATCATGCGCCTTTGGTGGCAAAGTGATAAAATGATTGTTTTGTTTAAGCCGTTTTTCTTTTAACATAAACTAATGCTCTCTTTAAACTTAAAGGAAGAAAAGCTGAATTCTAATCTCATTTTATCATACATATGATATTTAAAAATAATTTTCAATTACTTTGGAATTTGAAAGTATATAGTAGACAATGTTTATGGATTATCAAATAAATACTATGTTTTTGGGGGGTTTTGTTGTTATTTGTTTTGATTTTTTGGGCCACACCCGGTGATGCTCAGGGGTTCCTCCTGGTTCTGTGCTCAGAAATCGCTCCTGGCACTCCTGGCAGACTTGTGGTCTATATGTGTAGCAAGTCAGCCCCTGAAGAGGTTGACTGATGGTGGGATGGAGGATGAGGCCTTTTTCTTCCAGCTCGGAGCACGCGTCTGCCACCCTGTCTAGCCCACAGTTCTGAGGTGAAACGGCAGGTAAACAGCTTGCAGACAGTCAGGCTCGTGGAAATATTTGCTTTATTCGGAGGACAAAACTGAAGTCCAAAGACTCAGCTTCAGTTCCAGCCAAGAAAAGCCCCCGCCTTCCACAGACCCTTGTTTTTATACCCCAGAATCAGGTACCACCCAATGGTGGGATCAGATACCACCCAATGGTGGAAGCAGAATCAGGTCCTACCCTAAGGTGGGGGCAGAATGCCAGGTCACACCCTAGGGTAGGGCACAACCACCAATCAGTTTAGGGTGAGTAACATAGTAATCCCCCAAAATATTTACATACACAACATATATGGATGCCACGGATCTAACCGAGGTCTGTTCTGGGTCAGCTATGTGCAAGGCAAACACCCTACCACTGTGCCACTACTCCAGCCCCTATCTATAGATTATTTTGTTAACATTTGTTAAATCATATGATGCTTGGCCTGGATCATGTGCTATCTCACGTATCTGACATGAATTTGCTGGATCACTCCTCATGTCAGCAATCAGGAAGCCCATTTTTCCAATAAAGCAGGTGAGCTGTCTGTTTCCAGTGTGACTGAGTGCAAGTAGCAAGACAAGCTTCAAAATGGGGCTGGTGGGCATGAGCGATAGCACAGCAGTAAGGCGTTTGCCTTGCAAGTGGCCAACACAGGACGAACCTGGGTTTGATTCCCGGCATCCCATATGGATACCTACCAGGAGCGACTTCTGAGCACAGAGCCAGGAGTAACTCCTGAGTGCCACCAGGTGTCCCAAAAACAAGAAAAAAGGGGGGTTCTGGCAAGACAATTCAGTGGGTAGATAAATTGCCTTCCATGCAGCTGATGGGTTTATTGTCCAGTAGCCCAGAGAGGTTCCCAAGCATGCCACAGATGACTCCTGGATACTAAGTTAGTAATAAGTCCTGAGAACTTTTAGCTCTCTCTCTCTCTCTCTCTCTCTCTCTCTCTCTCTCTCTCTCTCTCTCTCTCTGTCACACACACACACACATAAACAACAGCAACCAAAAATGCAGGTCAGCAGTTCTAGCATCAGTTTTTGGAGGCCTACACTGTGTCCACAGTGTCCTCCCAAAAGATCTTCTAAAGACCGATCACTGAAAACTACATCATAAAAATGTCCTCTTAAACTAACATATATTTTAGTAAAGTGATAAATACACACATGCACTAAATTGGAAAACAAAAAGATTGGAATATCTGGTCATTTAAGTGCAGGACCACCTATGTAAGACTTATTCCTGGTGAAGCCATCGAGAGTTCAAGACAAAGAAGCCGTCTTTAGATGCCAAAGAAAGGAAAAGCAAAAAAATAAATAAATAAAATTAGGTTTCAATAAATACATAAATAAATAAATCAGTGCTATCTAGTCACACATGCCCACATATGAAAAACTTACTTTTAAAGGAACCAAAAGCTTACAAGAAAACAAGAACATTTTCTTCAATAAATAGCTTTGGAAAAACTACTGGACACTACTTTCTACTGGGTCTTGGTAAATTTGAACCTACAGCACTCTAAAAGAACATTCAAGGATGCAAAATACTTTATTTTCACCATGAATATGCTTACCCAACCCAAAGAAAGAAATTATTTGAAAGAACTTAAAGAACAGGGGCTGGAGAGATAGCATGGAGGCAGGGTGTTTGCCTTGCATGCAGAAGGACAGTGGTTCAAATTCTGGCATCCCATATGGTTCCCTGACCCTGCCAGGAGCAATTTCTGAGCGTAGAGCCAGGAGGAACCCCTGAGCGCTGCCAGGGGTGACCAAAAAAAGAAAAAAAGAAAGAATTTAAAGAACAATGTGCTCAAATCCAAGGTGCGTTGTGTTGAATTGTAGTTGTCCATTTCATAATCCAACATTCCAGATGATATTTTACTCAGAGTACTTAGGATGTTCTTACAGAGTAGCATAACATTTTTAAAAATTAATAAATAAATGATTGTCCAGGTACTTATTTCTAGTTATAGAATATTGAAGTAAGATATATACCAGCCTTACAGCTCAGAGTGTATATGCCTTAAATCAATTACACTTACTCTAAACTGTTCTCCAGAAAATCAGTGAATTAAAAAAGGCTTGTACCCTCATTAGAAGCTCAGTTCTTAGACAACAAATACATGAATGTTCAATAGCATCAACATTCATCAAATGAAAAATATGACAAGGGAAAAGGACATACATTTTTGAGAAATTCTGTTTCTTAAAGATAAATGTGTTCTTGATCTAAAACTAGGAACTCATTGACTAATTGTTTTATAGAACTATTTTACAATATGCAAGAAATTCATTGCATTGCATGCAATTCATATTAATAAAAAACTAAAACCAATAAGGTGCACCATGATCTGAGCCATCACCAACAATGTTTCCAGAACAACTTGACACCCTCAATATCCTAAGAGTTACCCACCACTTTGGATAGTAGTGTATCAGTTGGAAGCAATGCTGAACTAAATCACTAAGTATAATTGTTGTGTCTTTTTTGGCTTAGGGGCCACACCTGGGGGGACTCAGGTTTAAACCTGGCTCTACACTCAAGAATCACAATCGACAGTGTTCAGGGGATGATATGGGATGCTGGGGATCGAACTAGAGTCAGCGGCATGCAAAACAAACCAGCCCTCTCTAAGTATATATTTAAGGGTAATAGTTTTAGAGCATGTATCATATTTTGAGAAATACTTTGTGTAGTCATCAGCTATTCTCAAAATATAAAACCCTTGCAATTGTTTGATGTTAATATTAGGGTTTCCTCTAGATTTTTACTTATCTTTGGTGTATTTAATAAATGGGGCTCATTTATAAGAATTCTAATTTAACAGTTCACGAAAATTGTCTTTTAATTGAGACATCAGAAGTGTGTTTGAAATTCATCTGAAAATTATGATAATTACCTGTAAGATTTTGGCTACATTGTGATGTCAATAAAACTTCAGCCATCCAAATTCCATGGCTTAATTTGACATGTAAGCAAATATGAATGTGTTTATTAAACTTCATTCACTTATTCATACTTGTAGGCACATGTAGAGCAAATAATAAGTCCCCGAAGTTCAGCCAACCAAAAGCCCTTCGACCTCACTTTACTTACAGGGAGCTATTCATGTAATGGCAACTGGACTTGGACACACCCTTGGAATTGAACTTTGACATGCCCCTTGGACACCTCCCTGTAATGGCAATTGGACTGGGACCCACTATAATGGCAGTTTGACTCGGACATGCCCCGTAGACTGTCCCCTTGGATACACCTCACCTGTGACAGTGCGTATATAAGGAAAAACTTTGATAGTTGGTGAGGGCAGGAAAAGACCTGAGCTGAGCCTGCTGGCCCATGGAGAACCAAAGGTCCAGACCTTGGCCTAAGTCTGAGCATGAGATAAAGAATCCATGAGAAGCTGCGTGCTCTGCCTCTATCTCTCATTCCCAGTTTTCTCTCTTGAACCTGGACTTGCAGGCCTCCTCTGGCACTCTCTGGCTGGCTGGTGAATGACCTATTTTTCTCAGAAAACCCCTGGGCAGAGGCAAACTTCAGATGGCAGAGTGGAATAAATTAGTTACTATCTCTCTCTATCTCTGTCTCTTTCTCTGTCTCTCTGTCTCTCTCTGTTTCTGTCTCTCTTCCTCCCCCCCCCCCAGTGGGGGTGCATCTACAGGGAGTGAAGATGGAGAGAACCATTGGGTCTACAGGAGACTCCATAGAACTCAGCTGTTTAGGTTGTTTCTGGCTGTCTCCTCCACCTAGACCCAGGCAAGCAGTGGGAGAATTGTCAGTGAAAGAATTGCCCTCCACCTACATCCTGGGAATCAGGGAAGACCTCAGCACCTCTGCTACTCTGTGCAGCCCAAGACATCAGTTTCCCCTTCTGCAGAAAGAACTTTCTTTGAACTCATGCAGAGATCCAAGAATCTGGTTCCTCTCTTGGTCCCTCTGCAGAAACCAGAACCCAAACTAGGTTGGGTCTGAAACTGAAGCCCAAAGGGTCTTGGGGACACCTGGGAGAAAATGCTGTCCACTATTAAATGACAGGCAGAGTTGAATCCAATGAGTCCAGGTCTTGGCCAGTGGCCTCTGGGAAGAGGATAAACCTCAAATACCCTAGAGGACACAGAACTTTTGCAATCTTAGACTTTGCTGCTTCAAAGAGTGGCTGAAGAATGTTATCCCATCTCTGATTCTTCCTGCACAGAACATAGCACATCGATTATCCAGAGGGGAGTTAAGAGAGACAATGATTTTGCATGATGACAGGAACCCAGAAGGCCTCCTTCTAGGCAGAATGGCCTCCCACATAGCAGTCCTGGGGGTTTGGCAGTGAGCTGGGGCACCTGAATTTCCCAAGATCTTAAGCTAAAATTTGTGAACAGCAGGAAACTGTCAGTGTCAGCAAGCTCTGTGCAATAGGCTCTTCTACCAGTGCACATTTTGACTTTGGGGTCTGACTGTCCTCCTTTCTGGAGGCCTCTGAGGATGTCTCCCAATGAAGCACAGGCAATGCCAGCCCCTTGGCACTACGCTTCTGAGAGTGCCTCCCGCTCCAGCTGCCACCATGGCATAAGGATCCATTAATATTGGCATTTCTCTGTAGCGAAAAGGGCCTCCCCTCCGCAGAATGCACCATCAGCAGGCTCTGGGGACGGAAGGCCCAGAGTGCTGACAGAAGAGCAAACGTGGAGAATACTAAAGTAGGGGAACAAGCTTTGCGTGCAGGCAGGGGGGTGCCAAGCAGCCCAGACTGTGCAGCGAGGGAGACAGGGAACTCTGACAACTAAAGGCAGCTAGCGCACAGATGCTCGGACCAGGAGAGAGAAAACACTATATTCAGCAGAGAAACCAGTGGGGTCCCTTCGTGGACTGATTGCCAGGAATGCACACCTGAGCCCTTCTATGATTTTGGAGTGCAATGTTGCTTAAATTAAAAGGAAAAAAAAGACAAGGTGGAGTTGTAAAACAATCACTTTAATTTGAGTGATTATGGCAGCTCTCTAATTATTCCAGTTGGCAACCACCAAAATAATCCAATCGATCATTTAGCAAGGCTGTTTAATTATACTGTGATTCAACAGTCCCTAACCATTCGAATAGGGCTCTGGAACAGGGTAATACAAATTTCTTCGTGCAAACGATCATTTCAAGTTTATTTTGTTAGAGGAAATAAAAATGTTTGATTATCGTCAAACACATTTGGGAAACTCTCTGGAAACCCAAATTCTCTTTGGATAATAATCATTAACTTTTCGCTGTTTATTCTCATTGCCTTATTGTTCATTAGTGAAACATTTATCAGGTAACCTTCCTATGAATCATGAAAGTGATTTTGAGTCATTGGGGAAAGCTGTTTAAAGTTGAAAAAGTAGTGTAGACTTTATAGAAAAAATCAGATAAAATTTAGATTTGCTACCTGAAAGTTTCTATCTATAGTTATGTAAAAATTAGTAGCTAGTTAGGGCTGAAGAGATAGCACAGCTGTAGAACGTTTGCCTTGCATGCAGCCTATCCATGATGGATGGTGGTTCGCATCCCGGCATCCCTTATGGTCCCCCAAGCCTGCCAGGAACAACTTCTGAGTGCAGAGTCAGGACTAACCCCTGAGTGCCACCAGGTATGATCCAAAAACCAAAAAAAAAAAAAGTAGCTAGTAAAATGTTATCATGTTGGCCTAGGCAGATCTTTTATTGAAAGAAAAATATAAAACCAGCATTATGCTCTTTACAAATGTTTGAGAGTTCAGTATTTTTGGCTCCATTTCCATGTGATATGGGTTTATAGAGCATTGTAATTATCAAAGTAGAAACAGCATCCTTGACCAACATGCCTCCCAATTTTATTTTCAATATATATATATATATATTTAATTTTGTGGTCCACCACTCCACTTTTCAGAGTCCTTGGAGTCAAGGAGTTTCCTCTTTCCAGATTCCTTAGTGTCACTGACTTTGACCAAAATAGATGTTTTCTCTTCAACATTACTTTATACAGTATCTGCTCCCTGTACCTGGTTTATCTCTCCTGAAATCATTTCCTTTGAAGGTATAAGTGATGCTGCCTATGGCTGAATGCTTGCTTTTATTTAGACTACATCGTAGCCAAGGTCTAGGAAGGTTATGCCTAATCTGTACACTTCTTTTCCAGTTCTTCATCCAAGCATACACCAGTGGTCTCTTGTTTTCAGCAACTGTGATTAATGCTATGGTGGGACACAATAGTGCAACTGTCTCTACAAGATTTTGGTTTCAGTCCCTTTGCTCATAAGCCCAAATTAGTAATTGGTATCCTCTGGTCATAACAGATCAACTTTATAGAGAAATTTCTGTATTGTTTTCCATTGAATCTACCAGTTTCCATTTTTACAAACAGTCACACAGATGTCTTTGATATCCAAAGAAAAAAATGACTTGGGTTAGGAGTATTACTTCAATAAAATCCTTGTCACAGTATTTCTTAAATGTATTGGGTTGAGGAATATTTTGAAATGACTTCTTGACTAATATTTCTTTCTAGTATTTCAGAACTATAGCTAAATAAATTTGAGCATAACTTTAGTGGACTTCTAACCTAGATCTTCCATGGTGGAGCTCCTTCGACACTGAATCAATATGAAACTATAAAATATCTTCTCAACATGTGACCTAACTATAACTAATAACAAATAAGCAAAGAAAACAAGCACTGAGGAAAATGTCCAATACTTGTCTTTCATGTAAATATTAAGTCAGAATAATAATACCAGATTGGATGCTCAGGGGTTACTCCTGGCTATGCGCTCAGAAGTCGCTCCTGGCTTGGGGGACCATTTCGGACATCGGGGGATCAAACCGTGGTCCGTCCTTGGCTAGCGCAGGCAAGGCAGACACCTTACCTCTAGTGCCACCCCGCCAGCCCCTCATACTTATATTTTATTGATGGGAATTATTAAAAATCATCTCACCCTAACAATAAGTTGAATGAAAGAATATATTTTTAATAAATCAGATATTTTTTCTCTTGATATTGATTCCATTTTTATACTGAAGCCAAACTAAATTTAGCTAAAGAGACTATAACAAAATTATTTACATCAGACTTCTGTCAGAGATCTTTTGATTGATTCATGACAGAGTGAAGAGGAAGAAACAGAGGGAGAGAAGGGGGAAGATTATATGACTACAGATGCAAAAACAAAAAATGTGCTTTACAATTTCTTAAAAAATGTGCCCAACTATTACAGCTTTTCATGATTATGAAAACATTTTGGAAAGAAATACCTGTGTGAAAATTTACTTTCTTTTTCTCCCCCTTTATGTATAAGGCAGGATGCCTAATAGAACTAAACTGAGGACATATCTGATTCTTTATACTTGGGGAGAAGGTCACACATGCAGTGCTCAGGCTTTAACCTTGAATCTTAATCTTTTAATCTTGACTGGGGTGCTAGGGATCAACTCCAACTCAACTACATGCCAGGTAAGTGCCTTTACAACTGTATCGTCTCTCCAATCCTCATTTTAGTTTTATTATTCAATGAGTCATTCAGAATAGCCTCTATTTCTGTCTTTGCGAAAGAAAAATAAAAATTGATTATGAATAAATGGTGAATGTATATACATTTTCAGAAATGTAGGCTTTCTATAAAACTGTGAAGATTTGGAGAATTGGATTCAGAAATGTTATATCTCATCATGTCAGAGAAGAAAGATAAAGAGGAGAAGGAAGAAGAGAAGGTAGAAGAGAAAAAAGGTGGTCTGAGGGGGAGAAATAATTCACTTAGGAGAAGATCCAGGCCCAATATGTTACCAACTAATCTAATTTGTATCATGATAATCCCTAGACTCTGAGAGGCCAAATGTGCTAGTTAAAGTCTAAAGGACCATATATTACCTCCTCAAAAACAATAATTTAATTAGATTCTTAAATCTTGCAAAATCAAGGCAGTATCAGTATCTCATGTGTTTTACTGCCAGATGTGATTCCTAACAGGAACTGTTGGTTTTGTTGTCTGTTTGAGAGGACCTGGTGCTCATTTGTTCATTGATCCACTCAACTATATCAAGCACTTCCTCTACTTTGGAAGTGTCTGAAGTTCCTGGCTTCAGGAGTCAAATCAATCATGAAAACAGTTCAGTCTCTACTGCATGGCTATTGGGATCCTTAAGGAACAAAGGATTCCTGTTTCACAGAGCCACAGTTCTCTTGGAAAAAGATGGAAACTAGGAAGGGGATGTTGGAGGAGGCATGGAAAAGACTCGGGATGCAGATTCAAGAGGAAGAGCTCACTCTCTCCCAAGCCCTTGTTAACTAGTCCAATGTGTCCCAGAGCCCCAAAACCATCCCTCCCACTACAAGTTTAGAAGCAACCTCTTGTCACACCATCTTTGTGATAACCTCAATCACTTCTCCCATTTCAAGTCCAACAGTTATATTTTATTTCCCTTAAGCCTCAAGCCTTTTACTATCCATTTGGTAAGCCAAAGACTCTGTATTTTTATGTGTCTTATACTAAAATTTTTACTTGACACATAGCTTGATCGCCTTTAATTATACATTATTTCTTATTCTACTGTATTAAAGTGAAGTTGTTTGCTCTTTATAATCTCAGAGAAAGCTTTCATAAATCAGGTTCATGGGTCAGTTTTTTTGGTTTTTGTTTGTGAGTTTTGTCAACGCTTTTGGGGAGCTTTCTTCCAGAGGGGAAACTAAAAAAGTCATATACAAATGTCATAATTAAACTTGTATCTCTGTCAAGTGATTCCTTTGACCAAAACACCAAGTCACTTTAGAGATGTCATACATCACAACTAAGTTCCTAAATACTAAACTGACTAAAGAGTTTTCCAAGGGGTACATTCTCAAGTAGAGCAAGTTCCATGAGATACACACAGACTCTACCACTCCCATCTGTGTTATTTAAATGCTATATTTTCTTACGAACATAAGGAAGATTTTCCTGGAGTTGAAATTATTGCCAACAGAGGGAATAAAAATTCAGATCCTTGAATATACTTAATAACCACAGTCTGACCCTTGATTCTCCTCACTCCAAACACCTTCCCACTCATGAACATCAATCATAATGAAGCATCATCAGTATTCATTCATTAAATTGCTGGCCACATTAATTCATTAAATCACAGGCCAGAGCTTTCCATCTGGTACACTCTCACTGGAAAATTGGAATTCTTTGTCTTCCCTAAGTTATAAGAAACAATTCATTTAAAGACTTAATTCTGTCTATAAGAAATAGAAGTCTCTTTGTTTTGAAATTTCCCTTAAACAATGTGGTTTGCAGTATTGATAATGGCACAAGAAATGTTCCCACATCATATCTCCACCCAAGTGTCCGCTTTCCTCCACTGTTGTTCCAATGTTTCTTTATAAGTAAGATTATTCTAGATCTGCTTATCTGTTTCTAGCTAGCTTCACTCAGCATGATGCTCTCCAGATCCACTTATGTAGCCATACTTTGATTTGTTTGTTTGTTTGTTTTGATTTTGGGAAACACCCAATGGCACTTAGGCTTTACTCCTGGTTCAGCACTCAGAAATTACTCCTGGCAGGCTCTCAGGGACATATGGATGGATGCAGTGGATTGAATTAAGGTCAGCCATGTGCAAGGCAAATGCCCTACCTGCTGTACTATCGCTCTGGTCCCTGATTTTGTCTTTTCTTAAAGCCAAGTTGGATTTTATTGTGTAGTCTGTACAAGTTTCTTTATTCACTCATGTGTTCTTGGACCCTTGGACCGTTTCCAGATTTTGGTCATTGTGAATAGTGCAGTGCAGCCATGAACACTGAAGGGTCAATGCCTTTTCTGTAGTGAGTTTTTGAGTCCTTGAAGCAAATGCCTAGAAATACAAATGCCGGTGGGTCATATCAGAGAGTGTAGTAGCTTCCTGAGAAAGCAATTTTATTACTATTATATTCATAATGTTTATTCTATCATCTCTGAACCCTGAAATTTGCTTCAGCTTCAAATTGGCAGCCATTCTTGATCTTATTTTCTTATTTTGAGGACAAAAATAGAGGTTTTATGTCTAATTTTCCTTACTCAAATATTGTGTATTGTATCAAAAGTATCTTTTGTCCATATGTTTTCTCTGAGGGCATCTGCAGTTAGTTTTCTGTGAGGCTATGTGACTGACCATTGTCATTGTGGTCATTCTGACTTAAAAATATATGATGATGAGAAAACTAAAAAAGAGATCACCCAAACCCAAACCAGTTCCCTCCAAGATAACTGAGATTACTGACACAATAACTCTAAGATTTCCCCCAGAAGTTATTGCAAGATAAAACCAGTCCTTAGAAAAATTCATCAGCCTATGCTGATGAAGAAGAGATGAAGAAGGAAGAATTCATCACATTTCAATGTTACAGAAAAATAGCGGCAAGTCTGTGAAGAGAATTCAGGTCTCTTTTTCCCTGGTATAAAATTACCACACGAAAAATGATCTCCAACTATAGTATTTGACATTTCTTTAAAGAAATATGAATATGGTCACACCAACTCTGAAGCCCAATTGCACTACTTTCACATAATAATAGCATTGCTTCATCACTCTGGGTTGAAGTATAAGGAACTGGAATTTATCTTGGAAAGGTGGGCAATGTAGCCAGCTAAAAGAGAGACAGCCCTGGGGAAGGAGGAGACAGAAGCAAATAAAAAATAAATAAAAGCAGAGAAGAGAATGTGGTACCCAACACTATGCCCTGTGGAAGGATTGAAGGAGAGAGCATCTCTGAGTGGCCCTGAACTTTCCTGGTGTTATGGGGCAACAGAGATAACAATCCAGGGAAATAGGGCTGGAGCAGTGGTGTCACGGTAGGGCATTTGCCTTGCATGTGGTTGACCTAGACTGGACCATGGTTCAATCCCCTGGCATCCCACAAGGTAAAGCGAGCCAGGAGCGATTTCTGAGCACAGAGCCAGTAGTAACCCCTGAGCGTCACCGGGTATGGCCCCCAAACCAATAAAAAATATCAGGTAAATAATACATTTTTTACCACCAAGGACTGTTTTTCGGTCAAAACAACACAGCCTAAGAAACTGACTAACTAGATCAAGAAGAAGATAAAATTCATGGCTGAAATACATTTCTCAGATGACATTTTTCCTTCAAAGGAGGGACAGACAGACAACTATAGATGCATAAATTAATAATGTACAGCTCTTCTAGTCAAAATCCTGCAATGTTTCATGCCATAGACATGAGTGAAGTCAGTCAGAAGAAAGGGGTGAGAGACAAAATGACCTTACTCATCTGTTAGTAACACAAGACTAAGGTCATATCATGAAAGAAGTGAGTTTAGATTGGGGGTGATTTGAAAGGGAGCAGCATTGATATCCTTGGGAGAGAAAGAGGTATAAACCTGTGATATATGAGATGATATATATGATTGGCATAGATACATATATGAGATATATATTTTAATATATTTTATTTTATTTAAACACCTTGATTACATACATGATTGTGTTTGAGTTTCAGTCATGTAAAGAACACCACCCATCACCAGTGCAACATTCCCATCACCAATGTCCCAAATCTCCCTCCTCCCCACCCGACCCCCACGTGCACTCTAGACAGGCTTTTCATTTCCCTCATACATTCTCATTATTAGGACAGTTCAGAATGTAGTTATTTCTCTAACTAAACTCATCACTCTTTGTGGTGAGTTTCATGAGGTGAGCTGGAACTTCCAGCTCTTTTTTCTTTTGTGTCTGAAAATTATTATTGCAAGAATGTCTTTCATTTTCTTAAAACCCATAGATGAGTGAGACCATTCTGCATCTTTCTCTCTCTCTCTTATTTCACTCAGCATAATAGATTCCATGTACATCCATGTACATACGAAAATTTCATGACTTCATCTCTCCTGACAGCTGCATAATATTCCATTGTGTATATGTACCACAGTTTCTTTAGCCATTCGTCTGTTGAAGGGCATCTTGGTTGTTTCCAGAGTCTTGCTATGATAAATAGTGCTGCGATGAATATAGGTGTAAGGAAGGGATTTTTGTATTGTATTTTTGTGTTCCTAGGGTATATTCCTAGGAGTGGTATAGCTGAATCATATGGGAGCTTGATTTCCAGTTTTTGAGATATATAAAGATGATACAACTGGGGGTGATTTTGGAATCAGATTCCCAGTAAGCCATCATTTATAGCACTGTAAATCACAGTATTGTTTTTTGTTTGTTGGTTTGTTGTTGTTTTGTTTTGTAGCCATACCTCAGGTGACACACAGGGGTTACTACTGGCTATGTTCTCAGAAATTGCTCCAGGCTTGGGGAAACATATGGGACGCTGGGGATTGAACCGAGTCCATCCTGGGTCAGCCACGCACAAGGCAAATGTTCTACTGCTGTGCTATGGCTCCGGTCCAAACACAATATTGTTTACTCAATACTCAATCAATATAAAGAAGGAAATGAATTAATTTTATGAAAACAGAAAAGGAACAGTATATTACCCATACACACATCTCAATCTAAGAGATGACTCCCCTCTTTATTAAATTGTAGGCTGAAAGAAATCCAAAGGAGATAAGAGGAAAAATATGCTGAATTTTTATACTTCATTCATTAAAGTGCAATAAAATCACATCCATATACTATAACTATGGCTGTCTAGGAACCAGGAACTCAGAGAATTCTGTGTAGACTTTGCCTTTTTCTTCAGGGAGGCCCATTGCTTTTGTATGTGGGGAAGACAAACATGTTTTCTCAGAATCTGTCTATACACTATGAAATGTATCGCAGGCATGACTTTAACCTTCATTGCTGTTCTGTAACACATGTAATTTTGGTTGAGCCCTTATGCTTGTATCTGTGAAGCAAAATAGTAGTCAAGGCTCTGTGTGTGTGTGTGTGTGTGTGTGTGTGTGTGTGTGTGTGCATGTGTGTGTGTGTGTCTGTCTCTCTGCCTGTCTGTCTTCTCCTATTCATGGCCACCAGTTTCTGGCCTCATGAGAACTTTGGGAAAGAGGAGACTGCACACAACACAGCAGGCCCTGTAGACCCACTCAAACTTCTCCTCACTGGCCATTCATCCCAATCAACTACATTACTGGCCTTAGGGGTATCTGAGAAATTTAATATTTCCCGGATTTTGCTCTGTAAAGTAAAATCATTTAGAATCTCCATGGATATGGATGACTTTTAAGGCCTTAATCTTAGGCCATGGATGTGACTCAGTGGTAGAAGGTAGAAGGCAGAACCATTAGCATGCTTGTAAGGTCCAGAATTTGAACCCCCAAAATATACAATTACAGCTCTGATATATAATGGAAACTGGGTATATTGGTGGCAGGAAATGTGCACTGGTGAAGGGATGGGGTTTGAACCATCTATGACTGAAATTCAATCACTGAAATTCAATCAGCTTTGTGCCTATGTATCACATGATGATTCAATTAAAATATATTAATTAAAAATGCTAATCTCCTTTTATATAGTATCCACTATCAGATGACTAACATGAGTTTCAGAAGCTCAACACCATTGATAACCGGATGCTGAGAACCATCCTCTGGGCGAGGTTCACCGTTCTCTGTGCTCTTAAGTTGAAGGATGGCAAGTAGGTTCTGTGTCAGAGAACCCGCCATCTCAAGTAGAATAAAAATGCTGCTAGAGTGCTCCTTCCAGGAAAGTCATTCTCCCAGCCCATGAAAGCCCAGCATCTGTCTCCTTCACCCTCTTTACACCAGAGCTGCCAATGTCAACTAACTGTGGGGGCCTTTTAAATCCCACTTAGAACTTGTATATTAGCATCTTGAACTCAGTTTATACAGATAGGTTCTGGGAGTCCAAAGGTACTTGATACATTTTTAGCATTTTATTTATTCAAATTAGATCTGAACAGGCCCAAACTTTATATTTGTAGGTTCAAGCAATAAATGTCACACTGTTCATTCTTGAATGTCCCCAAGAAGTGACAGTGTTCTGGACTTTCCAGAGCTGATAAAATTTATAAGTCCCAATATTAATGACTGACCTTCAGACTGGGAAGAGAGCTCAGAATTTGGGGTGCATCACTTGCATGCCAGGGATTTCACTTTGATATTCAGACCACACAGATCCCATAGTCTCATCTGGGATACCTTAGGTCACTTCCAGCACCTCAGATCTTGAACAACACAGAATCACTGGTTAGTATTGATGGGAGAGACCCCTGGGCACTGACTGGGTGTGTCTTCTACATAAAAACTAAATAAAATGTAGGGGCCTGAGTAATACACAGCAGTAGGGCATTTGCCTTGCACATGGCTGACTGGGAATGAACTCAGGTTCAATCCTGGCAACCCATGTGGTCCCCTTAGCCTGGAGTAGCCTCTGAGCACTGCCGGGTGTGGTCCCCAAACAAAAAATAAACAAATGTAATCTGTTAATGTAATGACAGTTGTCTTTGGACACACTCCTTGGAAACTCCCACTGTAATAACAGTTGAACCTGGACATACCCCTTGAACAAGTCCCCCTGTTTTTTTTTTAATGTTTTTTATTATAATTTTTATTTTGATCATAGTGGCTTACATATTGTTGACAATAAGATTTTAGGTACATATTTACATAAAATCAGGGGGGATTCCCATCACCAAATTGTCCTCCCTACACGGTATAAAAATGAAAACTTAAGAGTTTTTTGGTGGGCATGATAGTAACCAGAACAGTGCCTGCCAGTCATGGGGACCAGAGTAAAGCATTGGCAAGATGCTCCCTGATTTGTCTCTATCCCTCTTTCTTTCTTTATTGAACCGGGTCCTCTCCCAGCTGCCTCTGGCCAGTAAATTGCTTTCTCCCTCTCTGAAATCCCTGGGTGGCAACAGCAGGCCTCAGAATCCAGGATGAATGAAAAATGATACTTGGTTTCTCTTTCTTTTTTATTAAATATATTTATATAAGCAAAATGCTTTCAAACATGTTTGTAGTTGGGTTTCAGTTATATATATATAAAAAAAAGAACACTCCCCTTCACCAGTGCAACATTCCTAACACTAGTGTCTCCCATTCTCTCTCTTTCTCTCTCTCTTCCTCTTTCTTTCTCTTTTTCTTTCTCTTTCTCTTTCATAGGTAGTCTGGCCGCTGCTATTGGTCTGACAGTCATGAGGACACTGGATGCTAAGAGATAATTCCCCCAATATGTGACAAACGTATGAATTACCTAGTATAGCAATGCAGTTCTTTAATTCCATGTAAAATAAAGGTAGAAGGTGCAAAGGTTTCATAAAAAGGGAGACTGCTCTAGATACAATACCAAGTTATTTATTCCTCGAAAGCCCCAGTTTCTGCCCCTTTGCCCCACATCATTGACTGTCTATTGTCCTAGGACTGGCCAGGAAACCAAAACAAACAGTTTTTTTTCAGTTGGGTCAG
Organism: Suncus etruscus; assembly: GCF_024139225.1. Taxonomy (NCBI): domain Eukaryota; kingdom Metazoa; phylum Chordata; class Mammalia; order Eulipotyphla; family Soricidae; genus Suncus; species Suncus etruscus. The sequence goes on from NC_064855.1 coordinate 122,322,251, forward strand.
AGGCAGAAGCTCCAGCAGTTACATAATTTTGTTATAAAGCCATTTTCTGTGACTGGAGGACATAAAATAATGTTTACTTGTTTAATTCTAATGCTATGGAGCTTATCCATTGCCAAATAAAAATAATAAATTAATCCACTATGAATATCTCAGACATATAACCAGTTTAAAATACAAGAGAATAAAATGTTTCTTATAAATACGTCATAACTTTAGAAAAGCACCTTCCCCAGGATCTATGGACATGTCAGGAGTTAGGTTCTCCTATAATTTATAAGCTTTCCTACTTCGATTTTCCTCCCTTCCCTCTCTCCTTCACTCTTTCCACCTCCTCTCCTTCTTTCCCTCCTTCCTCCCTTCCTTCATCTTCCTCCTTTCCTTCCTTCCTTTCTTCTTTCTTTCCTTCCTTCCTCCCTCCCTCCCTCCTTTATTCCTTGCTTCTTCCTTAGATCTTCCTCCCTTCTTTTCTCCCTTTCTTCCCTCCCTTCTTTTTTCTCACTCCTTTTTCCTACACCCATCCTTCCCTCCAGTTAACTTTTTTCTTTTCCTTTCTTCTTTCCTTTTTCCTTTTTCTTCCTCCCTGCCTCCCAGCTTCTTTATCTTCCTCCCTCCCTTCCTCCCTTCCTTATTTCTTCATCCATATGATTTACTTTTCTTCATTCCTCCTTCTTTCACTCCCTCCCTTCTTCCTCCCTTCATTCCTTCTCTCCCTCCCTTATTTTCTTTCCTTTCTTTTTACCAAATTTCTTTCCTCGTGTTCCCCTCTTTACTTTCTTCCTCCCTTCCTCCCTTTTAACAATTCAATTTTTATCATTTCCTCTTTCCTTTCTCCTTCCCTCCTTCCCTCTCTCCCTCCCTCCCTTCTTTCCTTCCTTCCTTCCTTCTTTCTTTCTTTCTTTCTTTCTTTCTTTCTTTCTTTCTTTCTTTCTTTCTTTCTGCCATTTTTAATTCATAGTATTGCTTATGACTTTCATTTGTTATGTGCTTGCTCGGGATTCACTCCTGACAGAGCTCATGGGTGCATACATGTAGCCAGGAATCAAACTAGGACAGCTACTGTAAGATAAACACCTTACCTGGTGTAATCTCTCTGAACCACACTTCTATTTCTTCCTAATCACTTGAGGAAACTATTTCAAACACTTAATTTACCTTCAAAACTACATTTATGAATCTTAATAATAATCTATGACAGTATCTCACTTTTTAGTTGAAGGCCAAGTATGTGTTTTTCTCAGAAAGAGTAAAAGATTTTAAGTATATCCTAAAGATATGAATAGTCATTGCTTCTATATAGGCCAACCTAGACTTTTGGATTTTTTAAAAAAACTTCTAAGTGACAGAATGATTTTTTTCTCAGCAACATGAACTGAGAAGATAATCTATTCTCACCTAAAGGCAATAATTGCTTCAAAAACATACACCCTATTCACACCGGTGGCAGGGCGGGCATTTGATAAGATATGTCACCCAAGTTATTCACAGGTTCACAGGCCAGTGGGCTTTGCAGAAGGCTTGGAGGCAAGATATCTTTGCATTATTCCCTACCGTGCAGGTCTGTGCCACATCAGAGAACAGAAATAGCTGCTGTCCCAGAAACGGGGGTGGCAAGTCTTTGCGGGGTGGGGATGAACACGTTCTTTGAGTTAGAGTAGCTGGACTCAGAGCCCCACAGGGATTCATTTGTCTCTGGAGTAGGATCTAACAGCTGTGGGTCTCCAAAATGGGCATTTCTGGAGGATCTGAAGTCAGACAGAGGCTTTGCAGATGGAGAGAGTCAGATACCCACAGAAAGCAAACTTACTCCCCTCGTGGCCCACTGCCCCATACCGAACAAGCACAGTGCCATTCTTCCAGCCCTGAACCAGTGTTATCAAGTTTCAGTTTACTTTTCACCTAAAGTGGCTTTTAGGTTTTTCGTTCATTTTTGTACAACGTATATGTTAAGTCCAAGACATGTCATTTCTGTGTATCCATCTCTGCACATTTCATCCATGGGTTTTCTTTGGTCATTTATTTCAATGGTACTCTTGGTTCTTTCTTGTAAATTAAAGTGTAATGTTATTTCAGATGAATTCCAAATATAGTTGACCATTAAGAGATCTAAATAAGAATTGCCTACGCAGAACACTTGAACAATTGTAATCAAGATCTGGTTTCCAAAGCAAGGAACCTTTGAGGCCCCCTCGATTTCTTCTCCGAAGTGGCAGAGGTCAACCTGCCTAGTCATTTTGGTAAATGACTATGTTGTCAGATTTCATTTAATTTTCTTTGTTTTGATTTTTATTGAATAAAAGAATATTAGTGAGGAATATAGATGCAAATATCAATAAATATATATAAAAAGCCACAAAGAACAAGTGAAAATTTCAACAAATACATATGCCTTAAACCAGAAATAGATATGACAAAATAGATTATTTTCAATGACATTGTTAAAACAATGCTTAAAGTGGAACATATAGATATATATATATATATAGATATATATAGATAGATAATCTAGGTATAGAGCCTTGATTCAATAATGAAGAAGTTCTATGTATTTTTTTTCTTGATACTTATAAAACACATTAGACCCTTGAGAATAAGCTATAAAACTCCTATCCACCTACCATGATAATTCTAACGAGCATTAATGTTATATTTGGCTTTAAAGAATAGAGGTTATTAAGATACAAAGTCAGGAATTCGAATTAAATTCTACACAGATTCATTTGTCTTGATAGTCTATTTGAAAAGACAGGATGGCCTAATTAATATAGTTCCATTCTAGGTTCTTGTTCTGCTATATTAGTCAGACATCTTCTACTCTACCCACACTGCCTCAGTTATATTGTCCTCAGCTAGTCTCTTACTCTGCTGGGGAGGCCTTCCAGTAAAATTTTTATTTTGTCTACCAAGCTCTTCAATTCTGTCATTTCTGCTTGTCCTATTCTCATGTCTTCTTACATCTTCTTACATAACCTCTTGTGTTGTATTAACTGTCCCATTGTTTCTTTGAGCTCCTTAAACATCTTCCATATTTCCCCTTAATGTCCTCATCAGAGAGGTTCTATAGTTGCTATAGTTGGTTATTACTACTAGAGTCTTCGAGGCTACCATCTTCAGTCACTGAGTGTGGTCGGATTCTGCATTGTGACTTTTTATGTCTGGAGTTGTTGTGTGACAATGTGACTAATGTCAGGATACCTTTGTATCTCATGGTGAGCTATGAAAGGGTGAACCAATGGACAGCTTCAAAGTAGTGATCTGAAGGATAAAATGTCAATCCTGAAGCATAAACATAGCCCTGACTCTGTGTGGCATCAGTTTCTGGGGACCTTCCCAAGAATGTTTAAGTTAAAAGACTTCTGAATACCAACTTGGGAAGAACCAATATATTTAGCATCTTAATCTTCAAATCCATGAGTATGGAATGTTCTTTACTAGGACTTTCTTGGATTTTAAAAAGCTTCTAGAAATATTTTACTTCTTGGGGAAAATGTGCATCATGTTCTAGGTTTCTATTTCTATTTATTCCTTGTAGTTATAGGAAAATATAATTTGTTATAACTTTTTATCTTGTAACCTCCCATTGAAAGTATTGTTAATTCTCCATTTTATTGACATACCACTCAGTGTTTGCAATGTAGATAGCCTACTAAAGATTTTTGTCATAAATGCTATACATTAATTAAATGATTATGATTTTCCATTTAATCTCATATGACATAGATGGTTACAATAGCGGATTTAACCATGAAACGATGTTGAGAATAACTGAAATAAATAAAACACTCTGGAACTATATTTGGTTTTAAAAGCAGCAGCATATACTTATAATAAATTTTAATTTTTTATTCAAAGTTATTCAAATAACTTTAATATTATGTAATAAGGTCATACAATGCAACCAGATTTTATATTTTAGTATATATATTATTTAAGGTGAATTATATTATGAAATAAAGTTATGTAGAAATTAAGGAAGAAAGAGATACCTCAGTGGTGTTTATGATTGAAAATTAAAAGCTAGAAAGAAATGAGGGACATTTGGATACTTTCGTTCTTAGGAATTACTATGGCAACACAGCTCGAAAATGGCAGTTATCATAGAAGAAAAACATTATTTGGCATGAAAATACTTCAACTAATATCAATGTTATGAGAAGAGTGAGCACAGATTTAAATTTTTTTCCGAGTTTGCCAAATCATTGATTTACAAAAATAGTCTTGTAAAATGTGTGTTTGGCATATTACAAAGACATCTCAATGCTTCTAAGTTATCTTAACATTCCAATCGCTAATGTCATGTTAGATTCCTCCTAAAATGTCATGCAACTACTACAATTCCCCCAATGATCATTTATAAGTAATGGAATTGACCTATTTTACACAAATACTTTTCAAAGGTTTTAATATACTAAAACTGGAATTCTGCATATAATTCTCTAGGAGATTCCTGCATTTTTGCATTTCTTGTGACCAGCTGCTGCTCTATTTATTTTTTTTCCCCCTGTATTTGTTTAGTTACACGACCCTTCCCTAAGAAGCCAGCGAAAGCTCACTTTCTTGGAGCAAAGGGCAGACAGGCATGTAAGTCCTGAATGTAGAAGAATTGAGTTCCCCAAGTGCAGTTTCCTCTTGATATGCTGTCTTGTTGGTAGAAAGATGTCACCTGGTGCTCATTGGGTGCTTGATAGGCCTGAATTGGGCCTCAACTTTGAGGCATCCAACTGGCTTCAAGGTAGAGGCCTTTGGATTGGTCCTCGTATTGCCTTCTAATTAGATGTCTCTCAATTGGTTCCTTTGGTTTTCATGTTAAAAAGATGTTTCCCCATTAATTGCCTTCTCATCTAGCTCTTTCCCCTCCCTTGGCGAATAGGTTTTGTTTTTCCCAAGAAGGGTTGCTTTGGAGGCCTGGAGTAGGATCTGCCATCTTGGCTTGTGTTTCCACGTGGTGGAGTGGCTGGCTTGTGGGTGAACAGCTTGCCGTGTGAGTTTCTGGCCTACTATTCCTTCCCAAGTGTATGTGGATTATTTATTGCATTGGAGTTGCTGCTAGACCTGCGTCTCTTGTCCTACCAGGACAGGGCTGCATGGGAATCCCTTTTCCTTTCTGGGGATTGTGGAACGCACAACCCACCATTCGACAACAAGGGTTGTTCATTGCTGTGAACACTCCCCTGGATTCTGACACGACCACCTTGTGGCTTCTATTGCAGTGTAAGTATAGACTGGGTTTAAAAGAAGAGTCCAATATTGAGCAGTTCATGGATCTTGCTAGATCAATGTACACATTAGTCCTTTGTTACCGAGTGCTAATTAGCACATAAACTCCTTTATGGGAGGGCAAACGATATTTGTTTAGTCACAAAAACGAAGTCATTTTCCAAGGTGACTCCTTTTTGTCTGGGAATCAAAGGCATCTGTCAGTTGGCATGTAACGTCTGTCTTTTAAAAATGTGATTTATACCAGTGCTACTTTTCCTCTGGAGCAGAAATGTCAAATCAGGTAACTCTCCTTCTTCAACATGCTTTGTGACATCCTGGTGCCATTTAGAGAAAATTCTAAGCCTACAAGACTCTGAGGAATTTGTTCTTTTTGTAACTGTCTCTGAGTTTGCCTTGCTCTCTGCTCTGCTCTGCTTACTCTCTTCCATATTGTTTTCTTGCTCTTTCCCAATGCACACTCTCTCATTCTTTCTATCTCTACTGTCCAGTTACTCAACATTTAATCAAAAAGCAAGACTGTTTCAACTGTCACCAACACACAATTGTTTCTCAAGATGATAAGGAGGCTGAAGACTTTCATTATTTTTCCAATTTGGTTCTGCTCTTGCCCAATATTTTATATTTTGTACATCTTTCTTGTACACTATGACCCACATTTGATTTTACTTTTCATTCTCATAAAGGCAAAGACTAGAGCGTTAGAAATATCTCACTGTGGTATCCAAGACCCCTGAAGTTTTTAGTACATAATTGAGGAAGGGGTAGAGACTTTGTTCTAGCTTCAGCTACTGGAAGTCTGGGTTTCCTCTCCAGCATCACATGATCCAGTTTGAGGAGTGACACCTAATCCTGGAGCAGGAAGTAGCCCTTGAGCATCTTTCTCTGTTGCTTCACACCTCCCAATACACAATACTATAACCTTTCTTGGAAGTAGGGCAGAGTAGTTCTTCCCCAAATTGGCTTTTTTTGGTCAATATTCTCAGTTAAAAGTCATCAAGATCCAAACATGCTTGTATCCAGGTGTGAGAATGGACAAATGTCTAGTGTAGGAAATATCAGTGGACTTTATATTAAGGCCAGTTCCAGGAGTGGAGAGCTCAGAGAACATGAGGTCAGCACTTACTCCTTCCTGATGCCTGGGATCTGGTCATAATTGCTTGAGCCCCATATCTTCGCAATGCAGTTGAGGAAGGAGTTTCTTATTAGGAGGATACGTTCCCAAAATAACCCCCCCCAAATATGATTCTACATATTAAATCATATATTTGTTGCTGAGAAAATATTCTGAACTATCTTTCTCTAGACTTCCAATTAAGAGAAAACATCATGTTTAGATTCCACTCAAGCTTGTGTGACTTTGAAGCTTCTGCTTCATGATTATACAATGAGGTTTTCAAAAGTTTTCCTCAAAATCTCAAATGTAACTAGCAAAACATGTCCTTTTCATGATCATTATTCTGTCCTCTCTCATATATATGGTGTTTTTTTGTTTGTTTGTTTGTTTGTTTTTCGGTTTTTGGTTTTTGGGTCACACCCAGAGGCGTGCAGGTGTCGTGCAGGTGTTATTCCTGGCTCTGCACTCAGAAGTTGCTCCTGGCAGGCTCGTGGGACCATAAAGGATGCCGGGATTTGAACCTGCATCAGTCCTGTGTTGGCCGCTTGTGAGGCAAATGTCTTACCTCTGTGCTATGGCTCCAGCCCCTCATATATATGATTTCTACCTGTGACCATATCAACTCCTATCATTTAGAGTCTCTCTGTTTGTATTTTTCCCCACTCACCCCAACTTGAACATCAATGCTGTAAGTATAGATAGTTCTCACAACAGGTCTAACAATAGCTAAAATTAGGTCTTGACCTAACACTCAATAAATATTTATTATGTATCTTATTGACCTAATCAGTCACTGAATTTATGCAAAGGATCTATGCTATACAGTTTTTAAAAACTTAATGGACATCAATGACTATAAGTCTGCACAAGAATCTCTTGTTGGAAACCACTTTTCATCTGCAGCTAAATTCACTGATAGTATTTATTAACTTGCAACTTGCATATAAACAGATGTTATTATAAGACTTGAGGGGCCTCTGAGTTTTCAGGTTAGGGACTGAATCCATACTTTAAAATGTTCAAAGGACTGAAGAGTCTTCATATTAGGTTTGTATGCAATGGTCATTGATCACAATAGTCATTCTTGGACTGAAGGGATATAGTACAGTGAGGAGGGCGCTTGCCTCACACACAGATAATTCCTATTTAATTCTGCTATTTCCATACATTCCCTAAGTATCACCAGGAGTGACCTGTGAGTGCAGAGCCAGAAGTAAGCCCTCAATACAGCTTACTATGGCAAAACCAGTTAAAAATACAACAAAGATTCATTATTTTTCACAAGATTGTATCCTGAATTAAAAATGAAAACTTGCACTAAGAGTTGAAAATATCTAGAAGAGGCAAAAGAAAAGTTCTGGACAACTTGTAACGCAAGGAGAAAAGTGACCAATAATTACTTCTGCATTTGAAATATCTTTGTCTTAGACTTTATGAACTCTGTCTTCTCTTGATAAAACTTCTGAATACATGTTTTAAATGTTACTGATATTTAGAAATGGGTTTACCCTTTCTTTTGTTTTAGGAAATAGGGATACCTTAAGTCATGCATGTACAAGATCTACAATAAAATGGTATTTATAATATCAATAAAAATTATTTGTATATAGAGTAGGATATTACTTGCAAAAGACTAGAATGTTATTTTCAATTGAATAGAATCATATATTAACATTAGGATCTGATAATTTTCTTAAAAGATTAACCATATGAGTAGAATTCTGAGTAGCGGGGAGGAAAGAAAAAATCTTCTATTCAAAAGATCTTTGAGGAAAATTGGTAAGAGCATTTATTTTGCATTTGAGGAAACATTGGGATTGAAAGAGTTAGAGGGTGTAACCCAATGCCTATATAATCAGAGATGAAACAGACACAATCCAAATCTATGATGTCTCTATATGTTCATGGCACCAAGCCACAGGTCCCCTTCTCTTTTATAAGCAAGGTCAAATTAAATGGCTTAATGCTCAACCTGGTTCTTCTAGAAGAAAGCCAAGTTGCCAAGGCATCAGGAGTTCATGAGTAGAGAAGATGAGGCGAAGATAGGAAGTTTGGGCTTATAATTTTCCTTATAAATGATCCCTCAGATATCATTTTCTCTCATAGGCATAGTGCTTTCCTCCCATCTTCCTTTGACTTCAGACCCCATTTTCTTTCTTTCCTGAGATTAAAGAGCTAAAGAACACCCAGATGCTACCTCCTAACATCAACCTGTCACTGGGGAAGATTTGTAAATTCATCAGATGTTGCATTAACCACTATCATGGCATTGAAGGTAAATTTCTTTCCCCCTAAAACATAGTTCCAGCTTTGCGATTAAAACAGTGCACAGCCTGGCTGTAAAACAAAATATACATTAGGGTGTTTGCAAAGGTGTTTGTGCATAGTTGCTTGTGCATAGAAACATGTTGGTGTGAGTGCAATTTAATTGTACATAGAGATGTGTTTCATGCACATGTATGCATGCATGTGTGGAAAATCTGTGGTGTACACGGGTTGGTTTCATACATTTAGTGTCTTGTTTCTTCTAATCAAAAGTAGAGTCACTTAAAAAAAGTGACAAACAGTGGCAGGCTGAGACTTGAAACTTGATTAAGTGGTCTGATTTACTGGAATCAGGAAATGAGAACAGAACACAATATCCTCTCAACCCTTTATTTTAAAATGAAAGGGAATCTCAGGACGGTTTCATCTCAGCTCTCTGAAGGGTCCATAATGATTCAGTTCTTGTTAGGCCAGATTTAAATGCACTAAAAAGTTCCATTTAAGAGACTAACCATTGAACTAGTAATTTGTCCCCATTCGTTAATATTCTGCCTTCCTGGGTCTTAAATTCTCAGTAGTAAAATAATTTTTCACTCCAACAACAGAGCATTTATCTTTCCCTGTCTCCCTAGAAGTCCCTACCTGGAATAAATGTGAGGATTTCTATGAGTCAGAAAATCTTAAAAATAAGAGCAGGAAAAAAAAAAACAAGGCTCAGTTATACTACTTCCATAGGGAATTTATATTTCAGTTGAGGATGCTTATACATAAAGGAAAGGCAAGGAAAAAGACAGTGTCAAACATGGCTTCCAATCACAAAGTTGCAGTTGCTAGAGGAATGTGGAGGTAGAGGGTTCATCCAGTGAACTACAGGGGAGCATTATGGTACTTTGGGGTAGTCATGGTATGAGAACATACCATGAAGAGTCATGAAATTATTTCACTGAGATATAGTTAATGTAAGTGGCTATCACAAGGAAGTCTAAACATACATACAAAAATTAGCATCTGGAATTAAAGAGATAGTACAGGAGGTAAAGTGCTTGCCTCACATACTATTCCATTTTCAGCACCATATATGCCCCTTACCAATTGTAACCAGGTGTGAACAGGGAGCCCAGAACCATAAATAGTCCATCAGCACCACCAAACTTGGCTCAATACCACCAAATGACCAGGCAACACGATATGCTATACGAAGAGTTTTAGAAATATCTTGCCTATGGGTCACCTCTCAGTTAATTCAAGGGGAGAGTTATATTTTCTGATTCATTTAGGAAAGATGGGAAGAAGGAAATGGTATAGTTGCCATTAAATCTGACACAGGGCAGAGATTTTGTAAGGACAGAAGAACATAAATCTACCCTGGTCTCAATTGAGGTTGGATATTCCAAGCTTTCCCTCTGTCATACTCTTCCATGGATTAATGTCCTTATGAGACTGTACATGCTGGTCAGCTCTGTGAACTGAAGTTACACGAACTCTCAGTCACATAGCTTATGCAAGTGATAGTTTAATCAATGGTCCTCAAACTACGGCCTGCGGGCCACATATTGTATTTATTCCCATTTTGTTTCTTCACTTCTAAATAAGATATATGAAGTGCACATAGAAATTTGTTCATAATTTTTGTTTTTACTATAATCTGGTCCTCCAACACTCTGAAGGACAGTGAACTGGCCCCCTGTTTAAAAAGTTTGAGGAACTAGACAAAGTTTGGACAATAAAATTGGTCTATTCTATGGTTTAAATAGTAACTCTTGTTTATTTTCTATGTGAGAAATTGGGGACAAGTAGATCAGGCAGGCACAAAAGCATGATGATTTTGACCTAAAAAGCTACTCTAGGTGCCAAAGCTATAGAATAGAGAGGAGGGTATTCCCCTTGCATGTAGCTGGCATTGGTTCCATTACAGCATCCCATATGATTTCTCCAAGCAATGCTAGAAGTAATGAGTTCCAAATACTCTAAATAATGAGTTCTAAATACTCAGGAGTAAGTCCTGAGTCTCACTGAGTATGTCCCAACTCCAAACCTGCTTCAGATCCTAGGCTGTTTGAACCTCCTAACTCTATTTGTCTTGGATAATGTCAATATTTTTTTCTATATAACCAAAGGTAGTTCACTACAGGCCTAAATTGCATTTAAGAATAGAAAAGATTGAAGAAAAAGTGAAATTCAAGGAAGGGACATGCAAATCTCAAATATACTTTTTTTTATTCCATGGGCTAAAATTGGTTACAGAGCCTAGAGACAATACAGCATGGATGGAACTAAGATTTTTATACAACTAATCCAGGTTTACTGGACCTCTGACATCCCATTTGGTTCCACAAATACTATCAGAAATAACTCCTGAGTACAGAGGCAGGCGTAAGCCCTGAATATCTCTAGGTATGATCCATAAGAAAATAATAATAATAAATAAAAATATGTCACACAGTGGCTTTTTTCATACCTGGTCAACTGCACAACCAAGATGAAAAGGGAAATGTATTTTATAGAAAAAGAGAACTAACAATTCACAAACAATAAAAGTCACAAAATTACAAACTAGACAACTTTCACTCTGAGAAATGCATATGGATTTTGTCAACATTTAGGGATACTCCTTGCATGGTCAATTGTACAATCAAGATGAAAAGGGAAATGCATTTTATAGAAAAAGAGAACTAACAATTCACAAAATCTCAAACAACAAAAGTCACAAAATTACAAACTGGACAACTTTCACTCTGAGAAATGCATATGGATTTTTGTCAACATTTAGGGATACTCCATATAAATTGTTTCTATTTATGAGCTTTATGGTTCAAGTGATTAAATTAAATCGTTACTACTGAGAAAACTCCTTTTGGGATGGTCATATTAATATTTTGGTCACATTTAACATTCCAAGCTTTCTGTAATGTCTGATATTGCAATAATCACCACAATCCTGCAAGTGTCCCACCACAAACCCTTACTCCTGAGTATTGTCTGAGCTCCAGTCTATTCAAATTCCACCCCCAACTTTCTGCTTTCTCTTCATTCCATTTTTAAATTGGACATTTTTTATCTTTACCTAAGCATTTCTTGTTATGAAAAGCACTTCTTTTAAAATGAATATTCTTTTTCATTTTCCACCCAATATTTCTTTTGATTCTTTATTTTTAGAAAAGAAATATGAGGCAGAGAATGAATCTCGGTGATAGAGTGTAGTCTTGGATGTGTGAAAGACCACACAATGCAGCACACAAAGAAAAAGATGGACAAGGAAAATAAGAGGGGAGAAAGTGGAGAGGGTGAGAAGTAGGCAGTTGAGGGGAGAAGGGAAGGATAGGCGAATGAGGAAAAAGAAATTACACTCTATAACTTTTGGAATCTCTGCTTGTTTAAACACAGCTCATAGATATAAGAAGAGTTGAACTTTTCCCTTCACAGATTCAACTTTCACTTTAGGTTTTTCAATCTTCAGTTACTGAATTCAAAATCATCACTGAGTCTTATCATTCAATGTGTTGACATATTCCACCTTCTGTGTGTGTGCGAAAGAGAGAGGTAGTGCAACACTTATTCATCTAGTCAACTCGTATCTCTACTGGCTTCTATCGCTGCCTTTCTGCCAACTAGTAGCCTTGTTATCCTTCAGACGTGGCTTATTTCATTTCATCTGGACCAGCCTCCTGCATTTCTCTGTGGAGTAATTTTCCATCCATCCACACATAGCTTTTAGCCACTTAGCATTCTCTCCTCTCACTGGCAGAGTTGAATGACACACAGACTTTGAAGTCTGTCCTCTGCCTTTCTCAGTAACATCTTCTATACCCATCTCAGGCAAGGTAAATAAATATTCTAACATTTAATTCATACTTGGGCATCACCTGGATGCTCTCAATAAAAGAAACTAAGTGGATAACCTATCAACTTGGCCTCACTGAGTCATAGATAATATTTATCCATATGTTCCTTTTACAGTCCATAGCAAAATGAGCTATCCTGTCTATACATGCAAAAACAAGCCTGCAAATTATGTAAGTAACACTTAAGTACCGGGCATTGAAAACATGTATAGATATTCAAATTAATACTATATAGAATTACAAATTGCTATTTTTATTTCATTTATTAAATAGCCTATTTTATTTTAGAACATTTTAGTATCTTGAGACAAAAGCTGGCTTTATTTTAGAGTTTTCTTCTTCCATCCTTCAAGCCTAATCCATAAGTAAGTTTCTTTTATTCCCTTTTAACAATGATCCCTTTGAGCCAAACCATCTTTACATTTTTTTCTGAAAACTAAAGAAAAAAATTGATTTGCCACTGAACTACCATGATGAGCCCCTGTGGTGTAGGTCCTCATCCAGTTCTACTTTAGTCTTCGTTTTTATAATCAATTCTCACTCTGCATCTCACTGTTTGCTTTCCCTTGGCCCTTTAACTCACACCTGATTTCCACAGACAGTTTTAACATTTGTTCTCTCCTATTTGTTTGTTTGTTTATGGGGCACACCCAGCAGTGTTCAGAGGTTATTCTTGGCTCTATGCTCAGGAATTAATCCTAGCTGTGCTCAGAGGATCCTATGGGATGCCAGGGATAGAACCCAAGTCAGTCGCATGCAAGTTAAATGCCCTCCCTGCTGTACAATCCCTCGGCTCATCTATTTGTTCATTGTTCTAGCTCAGCCCTATTCTGGGTATCAGAATCCAAGTATTCCCCACCCCACTATCCCTGTAGGCTGCTCTGGCTGAACGTTTCTGAGCAGTTATCCCCAACAAGCATCTCCCCCATTTTATAAACTTTCATTGCTTCACATTCTCAGTTATCATGTGCTGGTTTATTCAATGCTCTGTGTCTTCCCATAAGAATGCTTCATGGCAGAAAAAAGATATTTTTCTGCTAGTTCCATTTTTTGAGCCTGGCATTGTGCCCAAGGCATGAAAGGTAATCCATCAATATTTGCCCAATACAGAAAGCTATAAGCCTATCTTCTTGTTGAGTTTGCAGAAAGACATGGAAGTTGAAGGGGACACATACAAAGGCACAGATTTGTCTTCCTTTTGTGTCCAGTAATTAACCATTTTAACAACCTTAAGAAAGGGCATCGGCTTTCGCCCAAGGAGAAGAAGCTGCTTGGTAAAGAAATCAGAGCAAAAGCCACAGGAATGAAAGGCAGGAAAGCTTCCGAGTAACAACAGAAGCAAAACTGCCCTTCACAGAAGCTCTCTGAACAAGACTCCCAGGGAGCCACTCAAGGAGCCAGATAGTAGAGAAAAACAGTCAGAACAAGGCCAAGCTAGATAAGAGCAAAGTCAAAAGCCTTGGCAGTAAACACCAAGACAGGAAAATAATTTCTGAAAAAAGACAGAGAGATGTCTCCCCCTTTCTTTTCCTTGTTTGTCCCTGAGAAGCAATGGTGAACGAACCAGTGATTCAGAGCACTGTTTGGCAAAGGTTAGGTAATGTTTGCACCATTTTTTTCTTGGTACTGTTAACCTGGTATTGTGGGATACACTTTTCCCACACGAAAACATGGACCCATTAAGGTGACTGCCACAAAAGAAAGCAGAATCACCCGAATCAAGCTGTGTAACTGGACTGGAGTTAAATATAACCCCATTTAATTAACCACTTGGCATTGATGTTAGGTATATGTTGAAAATTAAATGTTATGTTCCTCTATACAGTCTACAGTTAAACAATCATAGCATATCAATACACTTTTAAAAACAATGCTCATGATGCAACAAATGGCAAACAGACACAAGAAAATATTTATCATTACTAATCATTAGGGAAATCCAAATCAGGATAACAATGAAATAATCAAGACAATTTTACATGTACATATGAAAATAAAGGGAACAATCTGTGTTGGTGGGGATGTGGTGAGAAAGGAATTCTCATCTATTTCTGGTGGGAATGCTGCCTGGTCCAATCACTATGGGAAATAGTATGAAAGATACTTAGAAATTCAGAATCAAGCTGACATATGACCCAGAAATCCTGCTTTTGGATATCTAGCCTCAGAACAATAATACACAGATCCAAAAGGATATATGCACACCACTATTCATTGCAGCACTCCGTACAATAGCTAAGAGTTGATCAATCTATATGTCCAACAACAGGTAAGTGGGTCATGAAGTTATGGTAGATATATGCAATGAAATACTACAGAGCTATAAGGAATGATGTAATCATACAATTTGCTGCAACAGGATGGAAATGGAAGGTATGTTAAATGAATAAGCCAGAAAAAAAGATAATATAGAATAATATCACTTATATGGGGTATTTAGAATAATCGCATGAAGAAATGCAGTGGTGGGGCCGGCAAGGTGGTGCTAGAGGTAAAGTGTTTGCCTTGCAAGTGCTAGCCAAGGAAGGACTGTGGTTCGATCCCCCGGCATCCCATATGGTCCCCCCAAGCCAGGGGCAATTTCTGAGCATGTAGCCAGGAGTAACCCCTGAGCATCAAACGGGTGTGGCCCGAAAAACAAACAAACAAAATAAATAAATAAATGATTAAAAAAAAAAAAGAGGGCCTGGAGAGATAGCACAGCGGCGGTTGCCTTGCAAGCAGTTGATCCAGGACCCAAGGTGGTTGGTTTGAATCCCGGTGTCCCATATGGTCCCCCGTGCCTGCCAGGAGCTATTTCTGAGCAGACAGCCAGGAGTAACCCCTGAGCAACGCCGGGTGTGGCCGTAAAACAAAAAGAAAAGAAAAGAAAAAAAAGTGGTTTAAATGGGAATTGTCTATAACACTCTTGACTACACAGTATAGAAAGAAAAGGGAATAAATTGAGTGGAGGAGGAGAAACACAAATATGAAAGTATGGAGGCCAGGGTGCAAGAGGTCTAATGTGCATCAGCAGTGTTAAGAATGGACAGAACTAATATCCAAGCCAAAGTCAACCCCAATGAAATCATGAGTCCCAAACTTTAATAATCAAAACATAAAATGGGCCTTTCATACCAGCAGCTAGGAACAGGGGTGGTGGCATGTGGTGGACTCTGGAAACATTGGTGGAGGAAGGTCGACACTGGTTGTGGACTTGGCCCTGAAACCCAACTAGGAAGGATTTTGTAAATCACAATTTTTCAGTAAACTTTTCAAAAAAATTTGGACATGCTGACTTAATTAAAAATGAATGTGTAAACTTTACACAAATAGGAAAATGAAATTATGAGAGAGATAACTCAGATAAGCAAATGAAACATCTCTTGAGTGGACTTGGAGCCCAGTTTTCATAAGACAAAATAAGAGAATATAATAAATATTTGGGTGGTTGACCTAACCTTACCAATATGGATGAGAGTCCTCCGAATGCCCCTTAGTAAGCCAATTTCATCTTTCTACTCCTAAGCTAGCTCATACTCTTATCAATTCCCCATAAACAGCACCCCACATTTGGTGACAGTTTTCAGCCATAATCTTATATAAGCCCATAATAATGAGAACTGTTTTTATTCCTAACAAATTTCATCTCATAGTGCTCATTCTTGCATCAGATTCCTTTGGACATCATAGGGATATGAGTCATTGGCTTTGGAATTACAGGCTTTCTTCCACCATGTTCTGCATTGATGCCCAAGTCTCCTTTGCTGCAACTTGTTCAGCTTTGCACTAGAGACATGGGATGTCAGCTCTAGTCCACATGTAAGGTGCTCTCCCATAAATTGCTCAAATGAAACTCAGGAGGCAACTCCTGGCAATACTTAGACAACAGAGTTGATGGTTCTATATGCTTAGTCTTAGCAGTTCTGGCAGCCAAACAGTACTATTTGGCATTGCTCAAGGAGCTACATGATGCTGAAATCTAACTTGGAGCCTGGAGAATCTTTTCTATCTGTCACTGAGAACATACTCTGCATGCTAAAAACCCAGTTGAGAAGTTGTGGATTCTAGAGCACGGATGGGTATAGATACAGCAGATACAACCTACTCTGTAGGTTATGACACACCGTGTCCTGGAGAATATGTCAAGAACCCAGAAATTTATCTGCATTTCCAGAGATACAAGAAAGGCTTCACAAACAGGAAACAGCAGCATGTTGTACAAAGATAGAAAGCATCCCTGTCCTTTAATAAAAGTAACCACACCTCTGGGGATCAACAAAAACAACGGAATGTTCACTATCCAACATAGAAAGGGGAAGTTGACTTCTAAGTAAAAGTAAGAGTCACTTGCTACAGGGTAAGAAATTCTAAGAAATTGTTTCAATTAAAAGCACCACTACTAACTTGCCGATTTTCTTACATTTTAATCTAGGGAAAACTTAAGGTAAATTTAATGGTTCATCTATAAAATATGCTTCATCTATAACACACCTGAAAGCAAAAACACGAGACTAGAACATAGAATGGCCTTCATGTGAAATGGCAAAGTCTTCTAAGAATGCAGTTGAGTTATGCATTTCCTTCTTCAAATGAAAAAGAAAATGTTTAAGTACAATGATCATCAGTCCTTTGCAAGAATGGGTCTACACTCTTTTTCTCTTTCACTGTCTCTTCACCTAAATCAACTAATTAGAATAAAAATTCAGAATCTAATAGATAAATATGTCTATGCTATATATTTATCAAATAAAGTGCAATTTTGTATTTCTTGTTTTTGGCTTCTGTAAAATAAACATTTTATTATTTTGGCTATATGCTTCATGAGGATGAAATCCGCTAAGAGAGCCTCTTTAAATGACCATTTAAATGTTAGTTTAGTTTTTGATTATGTATCTTTGAGAATACCCATAGTATTTAAGCCCTGTTTGGACAATATTACAAATAAAATGTTAGTCTGTATAACTGATGGTGATCTTTTTATTTCAAAAGTGGCCCAGTTCTTAATATGACATCAGTAGTAAATATTTGGGGAGCTTCTCAATTTTCTGGAAATTGTACTCACAATACTGTCCATATTCCACTTCGCAGTGGTGAATCTTGCTGACTTTTCCCCAGTTTCCAAGGCAAAGTGTTGCTAAAATTTACAAACTAGCCCCTTTTATTGCAAACTTTCCCTCGATTGGTTGGGAGTGCTGCATGTTACCAGCCTCTCCATGATTTACCACTTTCTCACTAAATTTCCACTGTGAAGAAGGGGTATACTCTACCCAATCCTAATAATGCAAATAATTTCCCCTATTTTTACATCATCTTTCTTAAGGGGTGCACAGGAAGGAGGTGTGAATCTCACACAGAACATTACCACTCCTAAACATATACTTATAGTTTTAGGTTGCAAAGAATTAAATGTGCAATATCAAATATACATTCTGTTTTTAAAATTTCTCTTCTTGTTTCTAAAATGAATGCATAAATTTTCTTAAATGAATGACATAAGAATAATGGAGTCAGTGAATGAACACTGATATTAAAACATATCAGACATAAGAAAATTAGACATTTGGGCTAAAAAAACTAAAAAAATAAAAAAGACATTGGGGCCGGAACGACAGTACAGTAGAGGGCATTTTTCTCACAATTTGGTCAACCCAGAATCGATCCCTACCATCCTATATGGTCCCCCAAATCTGCCAGGAGTAATTTCAGAGCACAAAGCAGGGAGTAGCCCTTGAACACTGCTAGATGTGGCCCAAAAAATAAGCAAAAAGAATTTAGACATATAGCTGTGCAACTGAAAGTATTTACAGAAACTGTGAATAGAACTGTCATGGTCCAAAGATACGACTTAGAAGCAAAGCATGTACGAAGTATATTCATTAAAATCGCCCTAATGTGTGCCTGTTTAAAAATTCACAATTTCCTTTGTAAATCTTGAATTTCAAGCATCCATTTCTTTTGTCTTCATTTATCCCTCGCTACCTGTAGTTCAGCATCAAAAAGGAAAGCTCCAAGAACTGGTGATCAATATGTCAAACACAAACAGGGGAGAAGACACTTTAAATTATTGCTTCTGTAGGGATGTCAAGTGTCAAACCAGTTGTCATGCTTCATGCTGCAGTAAATAATATTAAGCAAGCAGGAATGTTAACTCGGCTGCCTTAAGCTCTTGATTTGCTTGTATTTTAGCTCCTGCCAAAAGGAAAGGTTCATCAAGAGAGCAGGGAAGTCTCTAGAAAAGGTTTGCAGCTGCTCAGACCTCAGGGTTTTCCTACCGCTACTGCAGTGACAGGCCAGGCAGGGAGAAGATGTTTATGCCTATGTTGAAGTCTTTTCTTCCCACTCACTTCTCTTGTTGATATTTATTGTTGTTGTTGTTACTATATTAGCATTTATTGTTGTAGCTAGCACCTAGCCTACCTAAGCTCAGATGACCAACCCTTTGTGGTTGTTAATATTTTGCTGGAACATTGATTTAAATCTTTGTTAGGTTTAGGTTCAAATGACCATATCTGAAATGCCTTAATGAATACCTCCTCAAATACATGAAGTGAATTCATCCTCAGTGTGATCTTACGAGGAGCCAATGCAATAAATCAAAGAAAAATAAAACTGATGACCATGGACACACACCTAATAATGAGATGAAATGCAGAACTTATTTGATGGCAGGTTTAACTTTTTCTGGTAGATTAAAGCATGCATATATTTTCAAAATTCTCAATAATCTATCATTTGCACAACCCAGATTAAGAAAGCCTTCATTCTTCCTCTCAAAACAGAATTGAAATAGAGCTCAGAAATGGCTTTACCAAGTTTTGAACCATTAGGAAGTCCCAATCAACTTTGTTGAAGCAGACTGAGCAAACAAGAAACAGTGCAAGCACTCTAGTATAGCAGAGGGCTAGAGATACTGAGATTTGGAGGACATGTGATTTTTGCCCAAGCAGATAAGCTCAGATCATGTTCCTGCAGGAGCAAATAATTTGTGGTCAGATTTCTGAAGCTTCAGTAAGGCACAGTGAAGGACAAGAAGCTGTAATTCTTGGAATTGAAAATTACACAATGAGGTTGGAGCCTTGCTTCTATTCACTTCTGCAAAAACTATTTGCAGAAACTATCTGCCCAATAGTTGCTCCCCTGGAGGAAGAAAGTTAAGGGTCGCTTTCTATCACCTCTGACCTGCTGATGGGACCTGAGTGACACCTGACTGACAGCCTCATCATCAACCCTTTCATAACAGCCAGGAGCAATACACACAGCAACTGAGCTGTGTGCTTTGTGCTTATTTTCTCTTCCAGGACCACACATCCACCTTCAAATACACTCTGGTATCTCATTAATGTGACTCTTCCTTGTATAAAATGCTTTCTGTTTAGGGCAAAGACCAAATTGCTGAGATTTCACTCAAAGGATGTATTTCATTGCTTCCCAGCACATGTTCTATATTGGAGGACTTGTAGACAGGATTGGACAAGTCAACATGCTTCCTAATGTGGAAGCAGCCCCCTGGAAGAATGCCCATCTCCTCTCTCAGCTGGAGACAAACAGAAGACTATACATTCCATTCCTTTACCCTTAACTTCGAAGAGAAGCCAGAGTAAAAAGGGAAGAGGAAAAGGCAAGAAAGGAAATTTAAGACCTTGGGGTTCCATAAGGCTACTCAGGGAAAGTGCTAGGGTGAAGCACTGCTTTGAATGTGAAGGCTCTTAATTTCCTCTTCCTCACTCACACAAATTTTGCCCATGCCAGGTAAGGAAAAGGTAACAGCAAAAAAAAAATAGGCTCTCCCTGTCCTTACGAACGTGGGCTGCAAGGCTGAATGCAACTTCAAAAAGCAGGATAAATACAAGATGATATCATTTCTATGTGGTATTTAAAATAACTCTATGAAGAGATGCACTGGTTAAAATGGGAGTTCTCCAGAACAACTAGGCCCCAGAGTATAATGAGGATAAAGAAAGAAATTAAGAGGGGAGGAGAAATACAAATATGGAAGGACAGGGACATGGAGTCAGAAGGTCTCAGGTGCTTTGATGATATTAAGAAAGGACAGAACTTGGGTCCAGAGTGGTGGCACAAGTGGCAAGGCATTTGCCTTGCTTGCGCTAGCCTAAGACAGACCACGGTTCGATCCCCAGGCATCCCAAGTGGTCCCCCAAGCCAGGAGTGATTTCTGAGGGCATAGCCAGGAGTAACTCCTGAGCATCACCGGGTGTTCCCCCCTTTAAAACAAAAGAGAGAAAGGACAGAACTAAATATTCAATCCAGAGTCAACACCAATGAAATCATGAATCCAAACTTTAAGAATGAAAATTAAAAATGGGCCTATTATGCGGGAGTGAGGGATAGCATGAGGTGGACTCTGAGAACATTGGTAGAGGCAGGTCAACACTGGTGGTGGATTGGACCTGAAACATTATATGTCTAAAATCCAACTATGTACTTTTGCATGTTATAATTTTTATATTTATTTATTTATTTATTTTTGGTTTTGGGGTCACACCCAGCAGCACTCAGAGGTTACTACTCCTGACTCTATGCTTAGAAATCGCTCCTGGAAGGCTCGGGGAACCATATGGGATGCCGGGATTCAAAACACCTTCCTTCTGCATGCAAAGCAAACGCCCTCCATGCTATCTCTCTGGCCCCTGTTGTAATTTTTAAAAAGAAAATGATACAATACTGTTTGAAGACCAGAAGGTGATCTTGCTCATTTTTTTCTTCAACCTGGGTACAGGACTATGTCCATCATCTAGAATTTTCCTCAGTGGATGTTTGTTTGCAAAGGAATATGTATTTCACTTCACCACAGGAACACAAAAAAGTGCAAGAATATTGCCCCAAAAGAACCAAACTAGGAAAAGGCCATCATTTTATTATTCCACTGTTTTCAACCAGGCTACTTTGGATTCCAGGGTTTCTGGAACAGAAATGAATGAGATCAACCAGAAAGAGATAAGGAGGCTGAGTAGAGGCAAAAAGCGTGAAGCATCTCACATTGACTATTTACTGCTGCGAACCTAAGACACTTGAGCAAAGACTTATGTCATCAGGGTTAAGTCAAGCAGATATGATGAAGCTGCTATGAGTAAAACACTTGTTCATGGTCCTGCAGTTCGAGAAGAAGGAAAATGTGAAGACACAAACATGTCACAGGTATGTACACAGGTCTGAGTAACGCAGGAATAGTGCACGCTAAAACCATGTCTGGTCTCTGACCCTAGGATCTCCAATCTTAAAGAGACTGCAAAGTTTGGTCTTTCAGGAAGAGAATGCAATCACTTGACCAATCAAGGAGCATGCTTCAAGTTCCCCTTTCAAGGTAAACCTTCCCTCCTCCACTCCTTGATGTTCAATTCCTGCCAGTTTCTTTTCTGTATAGAGAAGATTTCAAATATTAAGGTTACTTTTGAGATGGTAATTTGTGTTGCCAAAAGTTCAATTCAATCTCTTGCACCTGGGCAGATTCTGGATGAATTGGAATAAAGAAGTCAAGAAAAAATAAGCAGGGAGTTGGGGAAATGGATGTGAAGAGAAATGTCGTTTGCATCTGAGAAGAGGAGCAAAGGATTGCTAAGGCAATGAAGCCAGAGATGATGAGGGGAGTGAGGAGTCTATATAACTTTCCATGAACGAGAGAGAGGCAAGGGTAGATTTACTGAGCAAACAAGAAGGGATAATTTTGTCAGGGTCATGATTAATGTTCCTATTTTCATTACAACATATTTGAGATGTGGGTGTGTAGATTTCTGAGGCTTGAGTATATCCTTGCCTGATTTCTGGACCCCCCAAAAAACTCTTTTTATCCTCACTTCTATATCTGTAATGTCAAACAAAATCATAGTTGTTGGCAAATGAATGAATGGTTGACTGACTCATAACAACTGTCTTCCTGGCTTTAACAAGAGAGGATACTAAGGCTTATTTCATTAAACTTTCAGGGTTCACCCATCAAAGGTGATTTTCACAGTGCCCATGTGGAGTGGGTGAATCAGCAACATCATCCTACATTTCCTTTCAGTGGTGAAGTTCCAGAGCTCTCAAAAACAGAGTGTCTGTTGCAAGTCTCTATTTGGCCTTGACCCATTGCAGCTGAAGATTAAAGTCCAAAGAGCCTTAACATAAATTATCAACTAAATTAGGGGGTCCCTATTCTTTTAGGTCATTTTTTAGAGTCAGTGTGATAAATTACCTTAATCTAGTGCAGGAAAGACGAAGTTTGGGTACAATATAACTTGGGATATTTGGGGACAGGAAAGAAAGAAAGATCAAGAAAACAGAATCAAAGGAAAGAAGAGGAGAGAGTGTTTGTTGGACACAAAAGGAGAAAGAAAAGCAAATAACACTGATCTTTCTTTGGTTTTGATGGAGGTTGTTCTGGAGATGAAATAAAGCTGTTGATTGTAATGGACAAGGAAGAACAACATTATTTGGTATGAAATCTTAGAATTTTTCATTTGCACATCTGCAAAACTTTGGTTGCTTCCAAGAAGAATACTTACTTAGCTATTATTGACTAATTCGCAGGATGCCTACTTGGCACTATGGCAATGACATTCTGCATCCATACCACACGGAATGAAGAATGAAGAACATGAACAAGACTCAAGTTCTCCATGCATCAAAGACACGTGAGCCACCACAAATGGCAATTTCACAACTTGGTCTCATTGGAAGGAAAAGATGAGGATTAGAAATGCTGAAGTCATCTGAATCAAAGGCTAAGTCACATTCTATGCCACAAATAATTTAATTACAAATCGTTTTAATTGAAAATTTGCCTGAAGGATTCAAGACTGGAAATAGCAAATAGATTATTGCCAAGATAATTTGGACCACAGTTCTTGTTCATAGTTTTTTGCAATTTTGGGGTGGTAGTTCATATATAATGAATTCTTAAGAAGTCAGGAACCAAGTGTCAATTTGTGAATAAACACAATGTTATTTTTTAATTTGTGTCTTTCTTTTTGCTATCTTTTACCATTGTTAGAAATATTGGCTCACTAGCAATAGTTAGGAAAATCAAGAAGAAGATAATTTTATGCTTTTTATTTTTACTATTAAATCTTTGGTTATTTTTCCAAATTATAAAGGAATCCAAATGCAAAATCAAATTTTCTAAGTATTTGTTAGTTGTTTTACTTTTGTTATTGTTGTTTTGCTTTGTTTTTCACATATACTAACTTTTCTTTTTTAAAAAAAGATTTCTACAGCAGTTGTGACTTTTTTTTTAACCAGGGTACAGATTCGCTGACATCCATATCTAGTCAAGTTTTTAGACAGTTAGAATTTTATATTATTAATTTGCCTCCACTATAAGCAACAAAGTATCTCAATATGTTCCTCTATATAGTAGAGCATAAATGATATTTCCCACTAAACTTTAAATCACTGTCATTTGAGTGAATTTTGATTGCCAAGTTTATATTACACTAAATAGAAATTTCTCTGAATTCTGAGTAATTAGACCACAATTGTGAGATAAAAATTCTTAAGTGTAGTATTTCCAAAACACAGCATTCCATGTCTAATTAGATATTGATTAAGTAGGTAGATGATCTAGTCCGCTCATTCTCCTTTGATTGCCTGATGTTTGGAAATGCCCTTGAGTGACTGATTATATGCTGTGATTGAGCTTGCCAAATTTGCTAAAACTTGTCACATCAGGAAGGATGACCAAGCAGATGACATGGTGAGACATGCTACATCATTGATCACTAAACTGAGAGGGGAGAATGTTGGCTGGGCTTAGAGCCCTTCTAGGGTTCACAGGCTAATAGTCATTACTTCTTTACCTAAATTAAATTGAATTTTCTTCCCATCCCTATATTCTATAGGAAATAAAGGATACTAAAGACTGTGATTATAATGGTCTCAAGCATATTTTGAAAAATAGACGTACATTTTAAAATGTGTGTCATATAGTAAGATTAGCTTCACACTACTTAGGTACCCAACTGGATTTTCATCAGGGTAAAAAGAGAAGAGATGGGCTGAAGAGATTGTACAGCAGTTAGGGTACTTGTCTTGCACACAGTCAACTCGTTTACAGTTCCCCACACCCCATGCATAACTCCTCCAGGAGTAATCTCTGAGTACAGTCAGGAGTAAGCCCTGAACACCACTGTGTGTGTGTGTGTGTGTGAGAGAGAGAGAGAGAGAGAGAGAGAGAGAGAGAGAGAGAGAGAGAACAGTATTTGTTTTGTAAGTATCTTGGCTCAAATAAGCTATCAATATTTTTAAGTATTGGTAAACTTTACAGCAATAATTGAGGAGGAGATGACAGCTCAGGGAAACGAGTTTCTGAGTCTCTGCTGCATTAACCTATAAGGAGGTGAGATTGGAGAGCCAGGGATGGCAAAGATCCCCTTTCCTAGATCCTGCAGTCTCAAGACACCACATCAGCTGGGCAGACTGGGAAGAACGCCCATCCCAGACCGCTAGACTAGCAGCCTCGAAGAAGAGATGAGAGTGTAGACATGGGAGTTTGGTTCGAGAAAATACTTTGATTTTCTAGTGATACATTTAAAGTTATCTCCAAGTCAACTATCAATAACTTTTTTAATCAGTTCTTCCTTTTGGTTGTTTGTTTTTTGGGATGGGGGCACTCTCGGCGGTGCTCAGGGGTACTCCTGGCTCTGTGTTCCAAAAAGATTCCTGGAAAGCTCTGGGAACCATATAAGAACACAGGTAGACTTCATGCAAGTCAAATGTCTTACTTACATGCTCTGCTATAGCTCTGACCCCCATGAATCAGCACTCCGATGTAAAATATAAAGCACTCAATTCCAATAATATTTGAGATATCAAAATTCCACTATGAAAAGGATCCCTAAAGTAGAAGAACAAAAGTAACTTATTTTTCCTTTTAAAGAAAATGTTGAGGGCCCGGAGAGATAGCACAGCGGCGTTTGCCTTGCAAGCAGCCGATCTAGGACCAAAGGTGGTTGGTTCGAATCCCGGTGTCCCATATGGTCCCCCGTGCCTGCCAGGAGCTATTTCTGAGCAGACAGCCAGGAGGAACCCCTGAGCGCCGCCGGGTGTGACCCAAAAACCAAAAAAAAAAAAAAAAAAAAGAAAATGTTGAAATAATGCTGTCAATAAAATCTGCATTAAGATCAAAAGATCTTAGCCCAAACTGTTAAATGCTCTGAACTTCCATGTAATCTCAGGTCAGTATTTTTTATCTTGTCTGTCCACATAAGTGATAACATTAAGTCCCGGAAAATGCTTAGCCTCTTCTCATTTCAGATATGCACCCATGCACACTCGTGCGCGCACAGACACAGACACAGACACACACAGACACAGACACACACACACACACACACACACACACACTTGTGCATGAAGGTAAAACCTTTGTGCTGAAGCTGTTTTCAAGCCAGAGTGAAAGGGAACAGACGCCTGCAGCCTTTTAAAACCCAAAGTACAACCTAGTCCTTTCAGAACTGTGCGTGCTCAGAATTAGGGACAGGCTTTCCCATTAATTGGAGTGTGAGAAATCTAGGACACAGTGAGAACAGAGCGAGTATGTCAGAAAAAAAAAAAAAAAGATCAGAGACCAGCACTTTCTACACAACAAGAGAACATCCTAGCTTCTGCTATTTTGTCCACCAGACGTAAAGTATGAAAATTGCTACAAGGGGGTCTTGCTTGTTTTCTAGAAGTTTAATAATTTTTATTACTTTAGTCCTTTTCTCAATCCCTGAGGGGGGGTGTTCTCTATTATTTTCTGGATAACACCTGGAACTACATGGTCACCATCCTCCATCTAGTGATAAAGCAAAACAATTGGTACTAACTAATTAGTGTGTTTTTAGGTAAGAAAAAGTAGACTTATTGCTAATGCTTGTATGTTTTCTAATTGCCCTATTTTCCACATAATTGCTCCCCCCAGAAGTTAAACTCAAAGCTCTGATTAGCATGTTCACTCTAAGCTAGCTGTCAACAGCAATACCAGGACCTTGAGTGATGTGAAAGAGAAAGTGACAGCACATTTTAGTTAAATAAAAACTAAAGGCTTCAGTAGACTTACCTTTAACTCAGAGGGTAGGAAGTTCCTATAAAGACGACCATAGGACCTCTGGGTACCATTTTCTGAAACTTTTTTGTTACTGATCCTGTGTATTGTTTATTTTTGTTTATGGTTTGGCCATCATAGAGACTTTAGATATTTATCTGGTATCACTAAGATGGCAAACTAAATAATATAAAAGACTGGGGAGCTAATGGCACTAAACTTGCCTGTGTGTATAACAGAAGGTGAGGGCAAAAACAAACGTGGTTCAGTGAAGAATAGGGGAAGGAAGCCTTCTGAAGGAGGAGGCATCTGAAGGAAAGAGCTCTTTAGAGTGACAATGCTTCACAATATTAGGGTCCTTATAAATATTATGGGGAGGAGAGCAATGAGGAGGCCCCAGCACTGAGGAAGTTTAAGCACCTCCTTAAAGAAAACGCAGCCTTCTTTCCCCCTTAAACACTATGATTAACTTTCCAAATTGGTCCTCTGCTATGTTTTTTTTTTGTTTTGTTTTGTTTTTTACAGTTATCTCAGGAATGCATCCGGCCCATTTCCATCACAGACTTAACTTTTGGATGTACCTCAGGTCACTTCTGAGTCTGTAAGTCCACTTGCCCTACTTCAGTTTGGCATTTAGTTCAATTCCTTTGATCTATACTTCAATTGAGAGGCACCTCACACAGTCCAGAGTTTATAATATCCAGAGTCCTAGATTCCACGAATGCCCTTGGAGAATGTCAAATGTAGCATTATGGATAAAGCAAACAGATCTGTCAGAGCCATCCTTGGGGGAGACTCTCATTACCAAGTGGAAGAAATACACACTCCAGCGCCTTGGGACTTGTAGACCGAATACAGACATAGACACACATGCCTTGTACACATGGTACACATGTACCCAGAGATGATGGAGGTGAAGCAAAGGTGGATTTAGGATTAAGGAAGCAGCTTTCTCCAGCTCCCCTCCCTGCCTTCTCATGTCCTACATCACCATTCAGAACCATTCTTCCATGTGATAAAGACATTGAATAGACATGAATTTTAAGTGTGAATCTTCAAGTTCAGCTGAGACGATCCATAGCCCGCTCCCGAAAGTCCTTTTATCATGGACTTTTGTTCTTGCAAATAATAGACATAATAAAAAGGTAGCACAAAGAACAGTGCTGGCGTTGCTTCAGGAGAAAAAAGTGCAAAAAAGAAAGTCAGTAGCATGAGATGATTATGCTGACTTCCTGAGGCTGTCTGTGAAGCATCTGCCTGGTGTTTTAATGAAAGCTTTTTGCTAATTATAAAAAATAGCATAATTATAAAACATCAACAGATACAGTAAAGAAAACAGGGACCAGAATGCTAGTGCAGCAGGTAGTCATTTGTCCTACATGCGGCTGCCCTGGATTCAATCCCCAGCATGTAACATATCCTGTGAGCACTGCCAGGAGTGATTCCTGAGGCAAAGCCAAGAGTAACCCCTAAGCATCACCAGATGTGTCTTCTTCATCATCATAAAAAAAAATAATTCAAGAAAAACTCAAATCACATAAGGTAGTGATAACAATTGTCTGTACTTTATAGTTTGATCTCATACACAAATGCACACATACACACACACAAATGGAGATACATTGCTTCTCATATACACTGATCTAATAGAATTTGTCTTCCCTTACTGCAAAGATAAATATTATTGGGGACTTTTTATTGTAGCCGTCTGCAATTTTATTTCTGGGTTATTGTTGTTGTTTTGTCTAACTAGCAAAGCTCCTGACATACAATTAGTTTTAAAATTAGATAACCAAATAATTTTATTGGTTTTGTGGTATTACACAAGATAACTTTATCACTATTAATCTTAAAACCATTCATACAAATTATAGATTTACAAAACAAAAACAAGTGACATTGTTGGCAGCCATCATTTTTTTTTCCTGTATGGAAAAACTTACTCTGGGGTGTAATAGGACCATTTCTTGTATCTATTCTAATGTCCCTCACTGGGTGCCTTGAACCCCAGTTAGTACTTTTCCCCTAAGCATCATTATTTCTGCACATCAAACTTAAAATCAGCAAAGCCAAGGCTTGGTGTCTTCCCATTCCCAAAATGTTCTCTCTTTTGCTTTATCTATAAAA
Source organism: Suncus etruscus (assembly GCF_024139225.1). NCBI lineage: Eukaryota > Metazoa > Chordata > Mammalia > Eulipotyphla > Soricidae > Suncus > Suncus etruscus. The sequence goes on from NC_064855.1 coordinate 122,350,821, forward strand.
GCAAAATGGAGATTTTATAATTCTCATTTCCTCAGGAAACAACTGTAGCTGATGTCTCTCACAAAACCCAAGGAAAAAAAATGGTAGATTTCAAAGGGTCTTCATCCTCTATGTAATTGCAGATTTTTTTCTCCTCTTTACTGTGGGTCTTTGGTCAAAGTTTACTTTCCTGCCAAGACCTCATCTGACCACCAATTCTGAATAGGCACTTTCTCTCCATCTCGTCACAGGTCAGGGGACAAGGGGGTTGAACAGCAAAGAGAAGCTGTGTTGTACATGTGTAGACTGAGGGCAGGCCTTGTGTCATCCATCTGAAGACAGGCAGGAAATTGTTAACTGAAAACACGGATTAAGCAGGTCGCAGGTCACACAAGGTTTCCTGGTGTGAAGACTTTGGAATTTATCTTAAGGAAAATGGATTTACTGAAAATCAATAGTTGGTGATTAATATAGCCTATTTGTTCTTTTAAAAAGATTCCTCCAGTTTTTTATGTCAAAACTGGCTGGATCATGTTTGTAACCAAGGCATTTAAATAAAAATATATTTAAAAAAAACTGGCTGGATTGTACAATGCATTGATCTCTACCCTCACCAACTTCCTCCAGATTAGATAAGAGGTTAAACAAAATGCGAGGTTGGAGTTAAGAGTTTTCAAGACTGGGATGGTGCCAAGCAGAATGGAGACAGGACACATGGGTTCCCGTGTAAAAAATCCTTGGATTTTGAATTTGGGGGCTTGACATAATTTTTTAAGAGGTAGAAACTAGGGTTTCACTCACTCATGGTGATGCTTAGGCTCTGTGCTCTGGAATACCTCCCTGTAGTGGTTGGGGACCCAGGAGGTATTGGAGTTGAGTCAAGGTTGGTCATATACAGGGTGAGTGACTTAACCCTTGTCCAATCTCTCCAGTCAAATGTGAACTTTTGTTTCTGGTCAATTCCTATTAGTGCTTTTTTTTTGGGGGGGGTGTTCTCTCCGCTGTGGTAGCACTTAAGGGATAATGTGGTTTCAGGAATTGAATCCAAGCCTGTGCTCAGTATCCACAGCCTGTGCTCCAGCCTGCTGAGCTCCTTTCCTTCTGATCCTGAAATTATCTTCAAGATTATTTTTCCCTTTTAATTTTCCACTGAGGAAATGAGACCTAGAGAAATAAAGTATTTTCCTAAACTTAAATATCCAACTTTCAGCTCAAAGTTAACTGAGCCCCATGGAAAGAATGATTTTAACTTAACTTCAATCAGAGTTCTCTTTTTTCATTCAAATGCACTTAGTATTTATATCTTCATTAAAAACATGGATTATTTCTTGTTAACTAAACTCTTATATTATTTCCTAAGTGTATTCTCTCAAAGTGTCTAACTATCCTTTAAAAAAAATCTGTTTGAGCTGGAGTGAGAGTACAGCAGATAGGGCATTTGCCTTGCACGAGGCTAACATAGTTTTCATTCCCAGCATCACATATGCCCCACCACCACCACCCCCCAGTTCTCTAGGAATAATCCTAAATGCAAAGCCAGTAGTACTGCCTGATGTGACTCAAAATTTTATTTTTTTATAATAATAATTTTTATTTTGACCAAAGTGGATTACATAATTTTCACAGTAATATTTTAGGTATATATTGACATTGAATCAGGGGAATTCCCACCACCAAAGTTGTCCTCCCTCCAACCCCATTCCCAGCAGACATGTTCCCTTCAAGCTTTATAATGCCCATTCACAACTGGTTTTCAAGACAAAAATAAAAAACATAGGCAGAGAGAAAGAGCTGAAAAGTTTTGTTGCACAAGCTTTTTCCAGCAGGGTGAGAATTCCATGTTCAACTTCTCATACAAACCACCTTCCCTTAGCACAATAAACAAAAAAGCAGCCATGAATAAAATAAAGGCAAGCAACAATGGTGAAAAAAATAAATATCTAGGAAAAGTAAGATTTAGAGTTGCTTTTCCTGTAGGCAACTCCTTAGCATGACTCAGTAATGCAGGCTTGAAACCCAGTGTCAGGTTCAACCAAGCAGAAAGAAATTAATAACCCCCCTTCCTTTTCTTCTCCACCTCCCACTTTTTTTTAATAAACAGTTTCTGCTCTCTTCAAACCTTATTTTTCTATACACCAACATGATAGGAACAGTTCTTTCAAAGTGAAATTCACAGAGCTTGATTTTATAGAAATGTTTCGACGCCTCATGAATTATCTGTGGGTGTGAATTTTGTATCTTGCCTGAGAAATTCCACATATTTTAGCAAGCCATTAAAAACCTAGTGTCTTAGTGAACTTACTGATCAAAGGACAAACTTGAACAAGATATCATTTCCAATTATGGACAAAACCAGAAGAATTAAATCTGAAATGTAACCCCAGTCTCAGGAGAAGGGGAAATTTTGTAAGCTTTATGGCTGGTAGAAAGCTGAAAGTGCAGTAAGGTTTTATTTGTTTTGTTTTGCTTTGTTTTTAATTTTTTATTTTTAATTATGAGAATAAAGATGCAAAGAAAGAGGACAAGGTAAAGTTACAGTGGAAGGACAATCACCCATAAAGAGAATTCTCAGAAGAAGTCCCCTTGCTGATACCTTAATTTTGAACTTTCAGCCAAAGAACATTAAGTAAAATAAAACAGAACCCATGTACAACTACTTTGTCCCTCAAGTCCCCAGATTGTAGTACATTATAATATTTCTTAGCAGTACACAAAGAAATCTAAAGCCATAAAACTTATGTAGTTCCTTAAACATTGAAGGCATAGCATTATTTTACATTTCTATGCACATGAATCTTAGTTTAAGTTAACCTCAAAAGTTTAAGTGTTTTTTTTAAGGATTAGAGTCAAAGGAGCACAGTATAAATGGTGTTAGAGTGGCAAATATTGTTTGCATAGGCCCACCAAAATATGAGGGACATGGAAAGAAAAAGCCTTGGCCTAAATACAAGGAGACCCTACCCCTGAAGTTCCCTGGCATAAGCCTAGTTTAACTCTAGGCTCCAGGCAAACTAGTTTGTCCATTCCAAGTCATTGTCTGTAGTGCCAATACACTTTTATTTTTCACATAGTCTCTCCATTACAACTAGTTAGGGTCTGTGCCTTAGCTACTCATCCCCCAGAGTGGCATTATAACTTATTATAAAAATAATACTTAGCTTCTTTGCCTATTTCAAACCATTTTTAGATAAATTAGGGAAGTAACTTTAAGGGTCTATAATGAAGGCTTTCATTCAATGATGACAGAACTTATTAACAATCCCTTATGCAACAATTTTACAACTTTATTCAAGATAAATTTTAAATAGTTTGTTGCTATTTGGAGGTTTGGCTTCATATTTAGTTTGGTTTATACATGGCTAAATTTGGTTAATTTCTTGAATTTTTATTGTCTTAATTCATTTTATTTGCAAGTTTAGGGCTCATAATGTCTAGCTACTTCATAATTTACATTATTAGGAAACTGATTGGCAAAGCTTTTTTGTGCTGAAAATGCCTTGGCAAAAATACATTAGAGGAAATATGGTCAAATATTTTAACAAGTTTCTTAACCATGGATTCTCTGGGTTCAATGCTTTCTCTGAAAAGAAATGTTAGTAAGTAATGAATGTTTTCTTATTAAGATTTCTCTGTTAAATAATTCCCCTTAGTTTCTTTATAAAGTCACACTAACAGCAATAGGAATAATCATTTTTCTCTTTCTTGCAAATATATAAAGTTAATAATGAGCTGTTAGGTTTAAATACTATAAAATCCTATTGCCAATGCATATCTAATTAGAATGTATCTTCTAGTCACTTGTTCTAAGGCAGCTAGGAATTTGTGACTTCATTTTCTTAGTTACTAATTTATAGAGGCATTAATTCATTCCTCAGGAATAAGATCGTCATGTTCTACCCAAAATTCTCAACTATGATCTCGAGAATACTCAAATTTGAAAATAAGTAAAACTGATTCTCAGGTGAACTGGAAAAGTTGGTAAAATAAGAACAGCTTAAAAATAATTTTGAGGAAGACCAAGATATGGTCAATAGACACATGAAAAGATACTCATCATTACTTATCATTAGGAAAATCCAAATCAAGACAACAATGAGATATCATCTTACACCAGTCAGGATATCAAAAATAATCTCTGTTGTTAGTGATGTAGTGAGAAAGGAACTCTCGTTCACTGCTGGTGGGAATGCTGCTTGGGCCAGCCACTATGGAAAGCTGTATGAAATGTTCTCAGAAACTCAGAATCAAGCTGCCATATGACCCAGCAATCCCTTTTTTAGTCATCTCTTCCCAAACAGAAAAATATTTACCCGAAAGAATGCAGGAACACCGCTATTTATTGAAGTACTCAGTACACTAGCCAAGACTCGGACTCAACCTAGATGTCCAACAACAGATGAGTGGATCATCAAGACGTGGTACATAAGTATAATGATATAACATCACTGTAAGGAATGGCAATCAGACAATTTGCAGGAACTTGGATTGAACTGGAATATATTATGTTAAATGAGGTAAGCCAGAAGAAGAAGGATAAATACTGAATAATATAACTTGTATGTGGTGTTTACAATAACTGCAAGAATAAATGCAATGGTCCAAATGAGAGTTGTCTGGAACATCCCTGTCCTCAGTGTATAGGGAAGCAAAGGGACAAAACTGAGTGAAGGAAGTACAACACATATGTGAAAGGAGATGGCCAGGGGCCAAGTGGTCTCAGGTGCATTGGTGGAGATAAAAAAAAGGTGGTGAAGAACTACATATCCAAGCCGAAGGCAACAGTGATGGAATCAAGAGACCCAAACTCTAACACTCTAAACTCCTTTTTGTTTGTTTTGTTTTAGGGCCACACCCGGTAATGCTCAGGGGTTACTCCTGGCTATGCGATTAGAAATCACTCCTGGCTTGAGGGAACCTATGGGATGCCTGAGGATCTAACCACGGTCTCGGCCTAGGTTAGAGCATGCAAGGCAAATGCCCTACCAGTTGCATCACTGCTCCGGCCCCTAACGATCTAAACTTTAAATATCCCTGTTATACTGGCAGGCTAGGACCAAAGTATGGTAGTTTGGATACACTCTCGGAACATGTCGGAGGGAGGTAAACATTTGTCGTGGGATTGGCCCTGATTAGTTGTATGTCTGAAACCTACGTATGAAGGACTTTATAAATCACAATCATTTCAATAAAATAAAATCAATACAATAAAAATAAAAATTATTTTCAAACAGTAATAAGCTACTATTGCTCTTTAAAAAATCAAATTGATAAATATCACCATCAAAATCAATATATAAAATTCTTTTTATTTTTTTCCTTTGAGAAGGGGGATATAATGTGAGTTATACCCAGAATTTCTCAGGGCTTATTCATAGATCTGTGCTCAGGGATCACAACTGGTGGGTTCAGGGCACCATAGGTGGTAACAGAGATTGAACCAAGTGGTTATATGCAAACACTTTATTAGCTGTTTATTATGTATCATCATATATAGCATATATTATACCTGTTTGTTATATCTTTATCCTATATTTCCATAACATCTCAACATGCATACAAAATATAATTTTAAACTAGATTAAACAATAGCACGTAAAAATGTCTTCCTCTCCTATTAAAATTAGATCAGTGGTAAACCAAAATTTTAAATAAACAATAAAAATTAAACCAAAGAAAAGAGAATGTAACCATCTAGAGATGACCTGTGGGTTATTGAACCTGGCCATTCCCTTCCAATTCTGTCTTCCCTTCCCTTTCTGCAAATGTGAAGAGGACCCTTGTGAACTGAGTTATCTGTTTGGAAAATGCCTTTATCTTGCACATTTTGACATACTGATGAATTCTATGTTGTGAACTAAGGTCAAGGAGGATTATGCTATGATGCCTTTCTTGAGCAGTAGGAAAGAGTCAGCAATCTCATGGCCAAGTACCAAGGCCATGTCTTAACTCAGAGTTCTGGCTTTCATTCAAGGAATTCCAATTCCAGGAATAATTGATCTTACCATATTTGAAGCAAAATGAATCAATTGACTCAGATATTTAAGTTCTGAGAGCACTCTGCTAATACATGGATCCTCTTATCCCCCAAACATTTCCTCAAATGAGTGACCTTTAGTTAAGAAATGACTGCATGCACTTCTGATATTTGCATTCTTGTCAATAATAATGGTTGAAAATTCTTCAAATGCAAGCCCACTAAAAGTGCTTTTTGACTGTTTCAGAAAATTGAGGGACTGTGTTTAAAATAAGTGAAGTAGGAATCAAATAATCATTTGCTTTTTATCTACCTATGATTTAAATATTTTTTTCTTTCAAAAAATCAAGAAACTATATTTTTCTCATTTGTATTAGGAATTTTTAAATAAAATGGAAATGCCCAAATATCTGTCATGTCAATGTGAATTAGTAGATTTTTCATTTCTTGGGAAACATATCTTAATAAAAACTGTTGATTCTTGCTCTTGTTTTTTTTTTAAGCAAAAAAAATATCTATCCCACAAAAAAAAGTACTGGCTCTGTGGCCCAGGATTACTTCTGGAGGGCTCAGGGAACCATACGAGATGCTGGGAATCAAACCTAGGTCAGCCATATACAAAGAAACGACCTTACTGCTGCACTACAGTTTAAGTCCCCAAGCTGCTAATTTTACATGATTCTGGAATATATCCTGTGCTCCTTGCTTCTTTGGAAGGCTCTGTTGAAATAACATATAAGAAAAATTATTCTCTCTGATTCTGGAGAGGGAATAAAACCTAGGAAGTGAAATGAGGCAGAATATGACAAGCAGGCTCGTTAATATTCCATAATATTTTGATGTTATAAATATAAATTCTTGGCATGAAATTTAGCTAAGAGAGTTCTCTATGCTCCTTCTGAGTTACCAGTTGGTGACAGGGATCAAGGTTTTGAGACAAGTCCAGAAGCTCTGCAGAGCCCTAACCTCATGCAATAACATTGCTGCAGCAAAGGAGACAAAAGCTTGGGTGCCAGCAGGACTCCCCATAGGTTGAAGCTGGGCTTTGAACTATTTTACATGCTTGTTCTTATGTTTCAGAAAAACTGGGCTGGAAAGCATATCATGGTTGGTTCCTGTATTCAGATGAGAACCCTCTGACTTAGAGACATCTTACTTTGCTCCAGATTACAAAACAAAGGGTGGCAGAGACACATGTAGAGAACATGTATGTAGGTCAAGGATTGGCTGCAGTGATGTGCTCCAACATGTCTAACCTAGTTGCCTCTTAAAAGAAGATAGAGAGAAATTGTCCCTTTATGACAGGGACATGGTTTCAGGTAATCACATCTAAGAACATCCTGTGTTTTCCTTAAATCACAATTCTGAGAACTTGATGCACTTCTCTTCCAGGGAAGGGCTATCAGTGGTTGTTGTTCATGGCATAAAGTAAGTAGTACATTTCCCCATTTCCTGTCCAGTTCAATCAAAATTACAGTCAATCAGAAAACAACTGCTTCTTGAGGGGGTGAAAATGCTCCCCTGCCTCCTTGTTAACTGACACAGGACTGCATGTTCAGAGTGGCAAAAGATTCAAGATAAATTTATTATTTGTTCTGTAGCCTCAATTGTGTATCAGATTGTTGTTGTGCTTAATGCTTCTCTGTGTTCTATTTTGCCAATGACATCATATAAGGGTCTTATTTAAATTTTGTAGTTATTGAAAAAATATACATATAGAAGGAGACTCAATTCCCAGAATGGAAGAATTCCAACTTGGTTCTTCTTGGAAATTTCCATTCAAGAGTATATGATCCATATTGTTCAAAGGCTGAAAATAGAGCCTACCTTTTCTACTAACATGTGTTTGTAGAGCTAGACAAGGCATGTTTCTGATCAAGCAGAGTGCCATAGGGTAATTAGCCCTGGAAACATCCCCTCCATGCAGTGAGACCTATTAGTTGAAGAAAACATTTGTTGAAGTGATTCTGAGCAGACAACCTGTTCTCACACTGAGAAGTTAATGCATTGCCTCTTAGGGGCCAAGTTAATTCCTCCAAAAACACATATACACTCGATCACTCAAATCACAGTCCATCATGGGGCATAACCCTGGGGTGTTTGCATTGAAGTGTTCAGAAGTTGAGTCTTCAACAGATTTCTGGAAATGCCTTATTGCACATAATTTCTCAATCACATCTTGGCTGCTGGAAGAAAATTAAGTTTGAGAAGTAAATTTAAATGTATTTCCTACATTTTAAGCTCACTCATGTGTGCATTAAACAGCTCCTATATGAGCACTTTGTAACCAGAGCAAAAATGAAAACTATGATGATATCGTGGGTCAACTATGATGACCATACCAGCAGTGCTTGGGGCTTTAATACCCATCAAGAGAAATCTATACTTCCTTTTTCATTTTGCTTTTCTTAGTATCACTTGATATGAAATTCTTAAGGTATATTTAGAATTAAAAAAATGAAAAAATAAACTCCAGGAAACTGAATTTCCTGACATAAAACTTGATTCCAAGTTGAATATTTAGTCAGTGTGGTTGGTTTCTTGCTAGGATATTTCTTTCAGGCACTACTGATTTAAATTTTTTTCAGCTAAATTTTGTCCATGCAAAATAATGGAGCAATGCTTACTTTGTTTTTATTGTATTGCAAGTTGATTTTTCTCAGTTAACAACATTGTTGTTATCAGATAAAGGTTTGATATCTAAGATATATAAAGCACACACAAAGGTAAACTCCACAAAACCTAAAAAAAATAACATCAAAAAATGGACATAGGAAATAGACACTTCTCTGAGGAAGACCAACAGATGGCAAATAGACACATGAAAAAATGTTCATAATAACTTATCATTAGGAAACTCCAACTGGAGATAATAATGAGCTATCATCTTATACAAGTGAAGATGACACATATCAAAAATAATGTGAACAATTTCTGTAGGTGGGGATGTGGTGAGAAAAGAACTCCCATCCACTACTAGTATGAATGCTGCCTGGTCCAATACCTATGAAAAAACAGCATGGAGGGTAAATTCAAATTTATTAAATTCAGTAAATTCAAATTTGAGCTGCTATATGACCTAGCAATCCCTCTTTTAGATATTTTTACCCAGGATGAAAAAATATTCCTCCAAAGAATGTAGGCACACCACTGTTTAGTGCAGCACTTAGTACAATAGACAACATTTAAAATCAATCTAGATATCAAACAGCAGATGAGTGGTTCATGAAGATGTGGTACATATATGCAATGGAATACTACATAGCTGTAAGGAATGTTGCAGTCATGCAGTTTGCAGCTACATGAGTGGAACTGAAAGATATTATGTTAAGGATAAGTACAGAATAATATCACTTATATGGGGTTTTATATGTTTTAGAATAACTGCATGAAGTAATGCAATGTCTAAATGGGAGTTGTCTCAAATACTCTTGACCCCAAAAAATAGCAAGAAGAAGGAAAGAAACTGAGTGGAAGAGGAGAAAAACAAATATGAAAAGAGAGGAACCAGAGGCCAAGCAGTCTCAGGTGCATTGTTGAAAGTAAAAAAGGACAGAACTAAATATCTAAGCTAAAGGCAAAAATGGAATCAAGAGACCTAAACTCTAACAATCTAAATTAAATGGACCTGTTTTACTGGCAGAAAAGGGGAAGTGGGGGCATGGGATGCTCTTGGGAACATTGGTAGAGGCATGTGGACACCACTGGTGGGATTGGCCATGATTCATTGTATGTCTTAAATCCAACTATGAAGGACTTTGTAAATCACAATGGTTTCAATAAAATATTACAAAAAACAATGGTCTTGTTAGAATTTTGCTCTGTCTCAGTTCTTGAGCATCTGGAAGGAATTCTTTGTTATTCTCAAGGCGAACTCTTTATATCTTTTACAGGTGCTGATAGAGGACATTTTACAGCCCAAGAAGTTTGGGGATTATCTACATCTCTCAACAGAAGGGATATCACAAGGAATCTACGAATAATTGAGAGAAAGTCTAGCAACAAGAAGAATCCTGCCTGTGAAAATGTGAGGGTTTCTATTGGACTAATCTCTGAGACTGTGAACAGATTGGAGAAATCCATTAGGGTAAGAGGAATTTATCAATTAATTCAATGTTCAGTTCCAAGACTGAAAAAATAAGAATTTAAGTTACTTTCCTGTAAGCATGGATTTGGATTTAGATTTTTGTGAGGAAAATAAAAAAATATATTTCTTCTGGGGCCAGAGTGATAGCACAGTAGGTAGTGCATTTGCCTTGCATGCAGCCAACCAAGATTTGCTCTCTAGCATCCCCCATGTTCCCCAATCCTGCCAGGAGTAATTTCTGAGAACAGAGTCAGGAGTAATTCCTGAGAGATGTTAGGTGTCCCAGAACCAAAGTGTATCAGACAAAAAAAAAAAATAAAGTTATTCTATCCATTTATTTTCATGAAGAAAACAGATGAGAACATCAAAATGCTATACTGCCAATAAAATACCTCAAACATGACTGTAAGGAAAAGTATGTTGCCCTTTCTATCAACTTTAAAAAGACATAAAGTCACATTTTAAATTTCTGATCATGTCCATGAATGGATGAAAATACTGAAAAAATGATGCCACAATGGTTTGTGTCAAATTCACCTCAGTGAGTTCCCTTTTGTGGAGATTTTAGAAGATACCCCTTTGCATTGTTACACTTAAGTCATAATTGTGAGACAGAATATATTTCCTTGAAATATGACTGCAAAGATGTGATGTTGTAAGAACAGGGAAGAACATGAGGCCAAGCAGTAAAGCTTCTGTCCAGTCATCTCTGTCCCATTTGCAAATAGCTCAGCAGGACGAAAGCATGTTCAAGGGGACAGTGGGTGATTTTTCAGCACTGGGACAACAGCTGAGCTGCTGACATGGTAACCTTGAGAATGATGTTGGCACTGTCAGGGACTGAGCTAGGTGTAAAACCAAGTGTGCTCTCTCTGTGTCTCTGTATCTGTCTCTCTCTCTCTCTCTTTCTCTCTCTCTCTTTCCCCCCCTCTCTCTGCCAGGTGGAGACAGGCTTTTGGAGGGGTAAAAAACAAGAAAGCAGAGGACATAAAAAGCTGACTTTGTAGTTCTGGAGTAGAAGAAAGTGTGTATGCTCTTTGGGGTTGAACTGTATTTTTTAATTTTGTACTTTTATAATCATTTTTATTTTTATGGGATTTAGCAGTTCTTTCTAAAATGTCTGTCTGTTGCAGCTGTGCTAAGTGGAAAACAAAGAAAAGTGTGCTTAGTTGCTTTGGGCCTCTACTTGGATAAAATGGGAGGGGGCAATGTTAAGTAAGTGAAATAAGACAGAGAGAGAAAGACAAATGGCAAAAGATCTTGTTTATATGTGTGATAGAAGAAAACGAAAGGATCCAGGAATAAGGAGATGGCCAGGGAAAGCAAATCTTTATATCTGATGACAGAAATTGTTTTTTGTTTTTTGGTTTGTTTTTGTTTTGTTATTATCATACCTGGCTGTGCTCAGGGCTTAATTACTCCCAGTTCTGCTTCTAGTGATTGTCAGGAATCACTCCTAGCAGGGTCCAGGGACCTGATACAGTGCCAGAATTAAACCAAATTTGGCCACATGCAAGGCAAATGCCCTAACCACTGTTCTATAGCTCTGGCAAACTAGAGAATTGAGATTACTAAGAAGGGTGAACTGAAAAAGTCCTGGGGACAATGAGGCAGAGATATTAGCTCTTGGGCAGTAGGACTGAAGTGGTAATATTGTTCCCTTAATGCAAACAAACACTTGCACTTCTATAAACTAATTTCCATAAACTAATAAAGCAATATGAACCCACACACAGAGAATGGTGCTTTATAATTGGGATTTCAGAAAGTCAATATAACATCCACACTATGAATGTAACGTGGAGTGTCTTAAAATTCTAAAAAATAGGATGGCCATAGGATCCATCAACCCTCTGAAATGGTAAAAGAAAACTGAAGATAAGTTATCCAAGAGCTATGCACAATAATATTCAATGAAGTACTAAGATGGTGAAGTCACAGGTATATCCATGGATACAGAAAACATAGGACATATATACAGTGTTGAGTATTATTTACCTTATTTTCTAGGTGATAACATGCAGGAATCATGAGGATATTCTATAACTGAAGTAAGAATAACACAGAAAGAAATGTTCTAAGGATCCTTTGATCAGAGACACCTAAAGAATTTAAATTCATAGAAAAATAATTAGAAGAACAGTTGGCCTCTGCTAGATGAGAAGAAACAGGAAACTATTTCTTAGTTTTTGTGGACTCTGAGGACCTTGAATATAAAGGTGCTGGACATCAGTGTATGGTCATGCATATCCAGTTCAGGAATTAAGGCTATGAAATATGAAGTTGGTGTTAAAAGAGGAAGATGCTTAATCTGTGAATTAACCCAACTAGAAAAGGGTTATTCAGGGATTTGGTCAAGTGTGATTCTGGGTGATTTAGAGGGAGGTTGACTCATATTTAAATCAATAGGCTGGGATTCATATTTATATCAATACCCTCAAGTCTGTATTTTTAGCTGTGCATTGTGGGAATTTAGGTGTGTATCCTAACTAGGTGAAGCAGTTTCTGATAGCACGTCTTTCTCCTCCTTTTTCCCATGCTCTCTTGGTAGATAGATAGGATAATTGATAATGTATTCATTCTATTTCTACAGATAGATTAACACACAAGGGAAATTATCCTGTGTACTCTTTTAGTGCAACATAAAATAAAGTGAATCCAAGTCTGGAAAAAGTTATGAGGATTCAGGAATTAATATTGATCGAGTACTTCAAACCATGCTGAGAAAACAGAACATGACTACAAAACTATTAATTGTGAACTCCCTGTTCTGGGTCAAACAGCAGTTCACCCACCAACCATAAACTCAGTTCTTTGACACTCTGAAATATCAGGCCATGGGCACTAACTTTGAACATGATCAAACATGTTCATGAACAAACAAACATGAGTTTGTTCCCCAAAACTTGCGCCTAAAGCAAAAGCCATCAGCTCAACATTTAGCCTGCATAAATTTGACTGCCTCATCTCTATCCCTTGTATTAACACTCAACCCATTTAACTTTTTCATTACAAGGAATAAATACTTAGACCTGGACAAACAGATAGATGATACATAGATAGATGGATAGATATATGACATGTAGACAGACAGATGGATGGACTGACAGACAGGCAGAAACAGACAGATAGATGATAGATAGATAGATAGATAGATAGATAGATAGATAGATAGATAGATAGATAGATAGATAGATAGATAGATAGATAGATAGATAGATAGATAGATAGATAGATAAACCAACAGATGATAGATGTATGTTTGGATGGATGGATGGATAGATGATAGATAGATAGATAGATAGATAGATAGATAGATAGATAGATAGATAAAACAACAGATGATAGATGTATGTTTGGATGGATGGATGGATAGATGATAGATAGATAGATAGATAGATAGATAGATAGATAGATAGATAGATAGATAAAACAACAGATGATAGATGTATGTTTGGATGGATAGATGATAGATAGATAGATAGATAGATAGATAGATAGATAGATAGATAGATAGATAGATAGATAGATAGATAGATAGATAGATAGATAGATAGATGGATAGATGAATGGATAGATGGATAGGTATGTAAGTAAATAGGTAGGTAGGTAGATAGATACTTTCTACAAAAATACAGGTTTATGAACAGTATGTTCTCAATAAACCTTCCCTCTCTTCCCCATTCTTTGTGTTGTGGTCTTATCATTTGCAGGCATGCCTGCTTATTTCTGCTCCTTCTAGTCTTTATGTCTAGTTATTTGATTAGACCCACATAGCCTCTGAAATTAAACACCAGCTTTATTTCATAAACCCCATGTGTTTCTTTAAATCCATCTGCTTGTTATGGCACTCCCTCCTTCAATTCCTATAGCCCTTATGTCACAGAATATTACATTTTTTAGACAATATGAAGAAATCATATGAAGGAAGTAAAATTTGTGGGTTTCTTCAACACTCAGGGCAATGGGTCATGACCTAGAGGGTCTGAAACCCAGGATCATCCATACTTCCTGAGTCATACATGTTAATACTCTCAATTCCCTGTTCATATTAGTCATGCATGGAGAGAATGGACAACTTTGGATTGTTTTTCTAATAGCATAGGGTGACATCTGCCCAACTGTATTCCCTCTGAATCTGATGGATGCTGTGTGGAAATCTGTATGCACAGACTTGCTACTCAGGAGAAACTACTTTTTCAATCAGCTTGCTCCTGTTCTGAGTTTTCAGTCCCAATTCTTTATTCATAGAGTTTTATAGTCTAGTGGCTTTTAAAATTCTGTGAAATATCCCTTCATGAAGTGGGAGTGCAGACTCACCCCACAAAAGGAAGGTTTATCAGGTAGGGAATGCTGTACAAGCAAATACTGCAAAAATTATAACATGCATATGGACACATACGAACATCCACCTGTACACTCGAATACACTCTCACTCTGTGCACTTGTATACTGCAAAGGTCCACAAACTCTGCACACAGAGAACATAAACATTCTGCTTGCATGCATATGTACCAAAGAGCACATGTTCTACATATAAGCACACACACAGACACACACATTGCTTGCAGTAGCATCCTCTGCACACAAGCACACAGGTGAACTGCATGTAAGCTCAAATACTCTGGACACATGACCAAAAATTGGCATTCTAAATGCAACACGGAACATGTATCTGTACACACGCATACTTAGTTTATATGAGCACACTGCATGGAAGAAAACACTGCACGCAAGTGCAAACATGCACATTCTGCACATGTATTATGTAATCATGTAATGAACTACCTGCATCAGAATGTAAAGACATGCTATGCAATGCAAATGTTACAAGCACAATATTTCATGTGCTACATGACATGAATTTTCACATTATGTCTTATTGCATGCTTCAGACATGGTTCATCTCCACACACAATTATCCCTGCACATGTGAACATTATCACACTGACCAGGTGTGTGCGATGTGTGTTCCTGACATAAATACATATATATATATTAAATTTATGTAATGCTGCATGCTCTCACATCATGTAAACTTGTGTGTATATCCACACATAGGCACGTACGCACACTTTCACAATGCATGTGCGCACATCACACATACTACATGCATATTCTGAATGTTTGTACTACACAGAGACACACATGATGCATGTATGCACACACTGCCTTGGGCACAAATCCACATTGCACAATACTATCCATATGTACACACTTCACACAGTTGCATGTGCAGACCTCACCTAGATACATAGAATACACATCCTCATGAGACCAGATGCATAAACTCCTAAAAATGCACCCATACTGCATGCAAACATACATATACAGGCTAAACACAATCACATTCATACACGCATTTCACTGTTCACTACACAAGATTTCTCATGGCAAAGGCCTTATTCTTTAGAAAACTCCCCATTACACCAGTACATTGGCATATAGCAATGTCCGAAGAGTATTTGTAGATTTAGTTCAATCCTTGCCAAACCTTTTATTAAATTATATATGATGTACCCATATTTTTCCTTTTAAAGATCTTTTGAAACTATTTTCAATCTTTCTTTCCAAAAAAATATTTTTACTTGAAAACAAAATACCAACTTGGTTTTAGAAGAGAAAATCAACATGTTACAAGACTGGACTCAGATACCAAGACGCTGGCTCTTCCTTCCTTGAGTCCAAAGCAAATGTCACTGGCTGCTATTTCATCTATCCTTTGTAGAGCAAATACCAGACACGCTGGCCTAGGAGGAGACAAAACACACTTGGGGGGCATCAGGCAGAGTGACAGAGATGAGTGTGCTTGTTCCCACTGGAACTCTCTTTTGAGCAGACACAGCCAAAACAATCCCACCAGCCCAGTGTGCTTGCCATGTCTTCCTGAGTAACAATAAAAATGAACTTTCTGTCAAAATCCATAGAAGTATCTCAGCAGGGAAAAGAAAATAAAGCTCTTTTTGAGCCATCGTTGATTTTTCCCGAATTTAAGATGAGTCTTATTTATTTTGAAGAATTATACATAATATTAAAACAATTGGCTTTGTGCACAATGGGATTCTTGAAGATCAAAATAATGAAAGCATATTTAGCAAGCTAATTTCATGTATCCATTAACTTTTTCATAAGATGCTATAACCTAAACAGAAGAAAATAGAAATTTTATATTTAAGTACTTGCTTTCTTAAATACAACATATTTACTTCTAAGTTTAACCAAAAAATTGGAGGGCATTTATTCTAGGTGAGGAAGTTATTCAACTTTAAGGTACCACAAATTTAATGAAATAAATCACTTAACTTACAGAAATTACATCCAACTTAATTTAAAGAAATTACAACCAACTGTCTTGCCATTTTAACAGAGAATTATTAGTTCCAATCCTTCTGTGAATGAATTCTATCTACTTCCTTTTCACACCGATGAGAAAAGATAAAGACCACAAGGTAAATTTGAAAAATACTTGAAGCCAATACAGTTGAAAGATAAGCAACAGAGAAATAACAAATAGGAAGATAACTGTAGAAGTAAAGCTTCACAAGGAACTTTCGTTCTGGCATTCCTACATGAAGCCCTGTTCTCCATGTCTTCATGCTTCTCCTGGAATATGCTACATGTCCGTGACCCAGAATGTTTGTCTTTGTTCTATCCTATTAACATTGTACAGCACCTCATTCTTAGAAGTGTTAAGTAAAGATAACTAAATGAATATTTGGTTTATGCACTTCTTCATTGGATATGTATTTATTAAAAACTCCAAAAAAGAATAAAACAAGCATGAACCCTGCTCTTGTGCAGTAAATAATAAAAAAAAAACACCACTTGCAGGCTGGTAAAATTATGACAGGACTAATAAGACTGAGCGAGGAGAGCAAGGAGTCTGAAAAACATAAGATCCAGAAAAATCTCTTTAAAGAACTATTTTAGTTGAGGTTTAATGAACTAAGAAAACAACCAATCAGAGTATGTGAAGTCTTCCCAAAAAGGCAGACAAAGGAAAAAGAAAGAATTGTGGGTTCAGGCATGCTCTATTTGAAGGATTCTAATGACACAAGGCCGTGACTTATAGAAATCCCAAGAGAAAAATCTCACACTGGAAGTGGAAATGAGACTTGTTCTGAATTACACTTGGAGAGATGATGTGGTCATTAGGTGGAGAGGTAGAGGAAGGGTCACAGGAGGAGAGGAGTTGCATGAGCACTTGAATCTGCTTCTCTTCCAGAGAGAACTGAAGATGTCCAGCCCTGGATGCAAGAAAGAGCAGATTTGAGCTGCATTTTGGAGAACTGGTATAATAATGAGATTGAGAATGAAATCCTATAGCACGAGAAGAAAACAAACCAGTTGTGGGCTAAGAGAAAGCAGTACAGGCTGACTGAGGTCCATCTCTTAGATCAGTGACTCTTTATTTCTAGTATCAATGCCCAAGAATATATTCCTCTTCTGACATCTTGAGCATTAGCAGTAAAGAGTGTCACTGCCTCACGACTCAGCCTGCTCCCACCAAAGCTGCTCGTTAGCTAGGATATTTCAAGGGCTAGGAGCTCAGGATGGAAAATTCGGATAGGTAACCTCTGAAAAAAAACATCTTGCCTAAATCTATTTTCTTCTTTTCTATAGCGTGGTATATATTCCTATGTATACAACCTTTGTCAAAGTGAAAATTTAAAGAAAAGAAAAAAATAAATCTAATGATTTCAGGGAACACCAAAACTAGTTGATCTGGCAGCTCAGAGCAGGGATTTGTCCAATTGACTCAGAGGACCACATGACCAAGTAACAACATCCATCTTATAGCAACCTGATAGCATCTGGACCTCTCTCCCAGTACAGGAGGATATTTGATAAGATTCATAGAGAACTGGGTCCTGAGCAATAGCATAACAGTAGGGCATTTATCTTGCATGCAGCTGACCTGGGTCGAACCTAAATTCAATGGCTATCATCCCATATGGTCCCCTGAGACTGCCAGGAATGATTTCTGAGCACAGAGCCAGGAGCAACCTCTGGGTGCCAGTGGGTTTGTCCCCCCAAAAAATTTTAACCAGAACAATAGTCTTTCACAGTCTTTATTTCCTTTATATATAAGAGAGTCTACTACCTGGAAATGCTATTTTCTTGTCCCATTTCCATATCCTAAAATGTCGAGACTGGAAAACAGGTGTCCCTTTGTATGTATGTGCTCATTACTAAGCAACCTGGCACACATTAATCGAACATTCTTTTCTCCCTGGCATTTTTCAATTGGCTTCCATTAGACCTTCAAAACAGAATAATCTCTAATTGTGATGTTTGAAACATGTTCCAAATAAACCCCCACTAGAACAGATTTTTTTTTTAAATGCTGCCAATTCCTAGCCAGGAAGCTTATCATTGAAGTCCAAAAGTCGACATTGGAACCATAATTTGGTAGTGAACCAAAGAGAGAATATCAGGAGAAGGGTGATGACTTGGTCAGTGAGAAATGCCCTGGGTATTTACTGCCATCCATACCTGAGCCACAAAGCAAGCCATGGCCTCTAACAGAGATGATCCAGGCAGGAACAATGTGCTATTGTTTCAGCAAGACAGAAGAATGTCTAATTGTTAATGTCCTCTGGAATTTCTAAGAAGAAGACATAAAAGACTCCAGCCGGGCCATTCTCTAATTGAATGTTCACAAATCAGACAGGATTCTTTAGCAGTGGGGCCTTTATCTGCCACATTTTCAGCGAATTTATCAAGCACATGTGTTCCCTATCCCTGTTGGATGGACACAGGCTTCTGATGTCCTACAAAATGACTCTCTGTGTAAAACATCAGTAAATCAGCCCTGTGGGTTTCTACACAGTCCTTACAGTTGGAGTTTGTAGTTCTCTCTCTGTCTCTGTCTCTCTGACTCTGTTTGTCTCTGTATCTCTCTTATCTCTGTCCTTGTCTCTTTATCTGTCTCTCTCCCATCCACCAACCCTTCAGTAGATAAGAATTCATTCCACTCACTCTTGCTATCTCTTTCTGTTTTCCCATAATTTCACCTAGTTGGAACTCAAACAAACAATTTCAGTGCACACTTGAGATGCCAAAGGAAGATCTTTCCAGCAAACGAATATGTGAGTGTTAGGGGAAAATTTATAAAATAGATATTTTAATAACTCAGATATGTGATAGATGCCTGTTAAGCCTTTCTCCATCCCTCCTTCTTGATTCCCCTTGATCTGGTATTTCACCTTGACTAGATCTTGATGCCTGGTAAGCCTTTCTCTGCCCGCCTTCTTGATCAACCTTATCTGGTATTTCACCTCGAGGCATCAAAGGCCTTCTGCCATCAGCCAACACCTCTCCTAAGAGGAACTGAGCATATTTGGGCAAAGGAATGGACTTCTGCTTGCTCCTCTCAAGGTTTTTACCTTTTCTTTTGAAAAAGGACAAGCTTGCCATCTGATTGAACATTGTGTTTAAATCTGGAATAGAGACAGGCCTAAGGTTCCTTGAACCTATAAAAGACACCTCCCTAGATTACCTGGGGCTTCTGGTTTCAGTCCACATGGCTGTATCCGGAGGCCCAGAACTCTTGGAATAAACCCTGCTTTGCTTTTGCATTTTCTGAGCTATGTTTCATGGTCTTTATTGAGGTAATGGGTTTTTCCCAGACCTTGGGCTTCCCCCTTGGGCCCCGGGGCCGTCCTGAACCTTGGGCCTCCCCAGGCTCTAGGCTTCTTGGTCCCTTTTTTAACAGTGAGTAAGATGGGATGAACATCAGAGCTGTATTTCACACAGTCCTTCCCATCATGGAAGGTGCGTGGTTTTCTGGCTGAACTCCTCCAGGAATTATATATTGCTATAATCTTCCTGCAACTTCATCAAATTCTTCCTGCCCTAAATTATAGTGTTAAAGTCCACTATAAGGTAAGTTTGCATATGTCAAAATTAACACTATTGTGTTCTATTTTTGTTTGATAAATATATTATATCATTAAATTTCCATGATACAAAATCAGGCAAACATTTGGGCACATGTTTTTTAACTAGTGACATTACTCTTTCTTATTAGTGATGAAAAATTGGGAACTGGAAAAACAAGTCAGTATATGGATCCTACTTGGTGAGCTTTTAAGATAAATTAGACAAACACAAAATTACAGTTATTGGTGTCATCGATTAGCAGAGAGTGACTGTTTTCATTTCTATAATGGACAACTGCTAGCAAGCTCTCACTTTCAAGGGGTATTGTTGTTCTTCTATTAGAGTTGTTAGAATATTATTCGCCACTTCTAGTCATTCTTGCTTCTGTGCGCAATGACCACTAAGGATTGGATGTAGGTGTGTCCTGGTATCTGGTTATCTGACCTGTCACCACTGTTCAAATCCAAAGCAGTCAAAATCCTAAAATCTCAGAGCCCATTATTCCATTGAGATCATATGAGACATGCCATCTAATCTCTTGAGCAGAGACCACACTGAATTTTGGTTTCTGGGTTCTGAAACGAGCACTCCATGGGTATCAAGTGATCTATCGAAGTCTTGGCATCTCTCTTTTCTCTATCGTCAGACAGTTTTGGTCAATTGCAACTAGTGGATATACTGTGTAGGTCTAGAATAGAGAATAATGATATGGGAATTCTATGTAGAATATATAGTAATCTGAACCCACCAAAACAAAGGATAGATGGTTTTGGGGGGGTAATCTGGACATGTAGAAATGGAAAGGTGCTATTAGTCAAAGGGGACAAACTCTAAGTTTGAGAAGAAATAAATTCTGAGAATCAAAGACAGTGTGATAATTATAGTTAATAAGATCATGCTATGCACTTGGCAGACTCTTAGAGAGCTGCTCTTACATGTTCTCCCCATAAAGAGAAAAATTATAATTATGTGATGTGATGAAGGCATTAGCTAACACTCGAGGATAATCATTTCGCAGTATACAAATGCATCAAGCTGACACGCTGTGGCCTGTAAAATGTGCACCCTGTTATATGTCAATTATATCACAGGGAGGTTCTAAAAATAAATAATGGTTTCTAAAGAAATGAAAAGTAGTTGTCTGGAATAGCTGCTGTAGGTGCCAAGGACATACTCTTGAGATTGCTGATATGAGACATCAGTCCTAGAGATCAGACACAAAAAACAGCAGATAAAGGCAATGTTTTTATATTCTAGTCATCGCACACACTGAGAATTTGGACTGTAACTATTCTGAGCACTAAACAATGATGACTGTGCATCATGCCAGGAATACTGATTATCGTTACAACAATAATCAAATTACATGACATAAATGTCTGGATTCACAAGTTCTTTGTCTTTAAGATGCTCTATATCATGTTTGCTTTGGAACTACAGAGGTGATACTTCCATCTCACTCTTACATCTGTGGTCAGGGATCCCTCCTGGCAATGTTCAGGGGACTATATGCAGTGTTGAAGATTGATAAAGGTTAGCTACATGCAAGGCAATTGCCTCCTGCTCATTGTGCTATCATGAGTAGGACTCAAGAATTCTCTATCTGAGACTAACACAATAATATTTGCTGGATGCATTTCAATTAAAAGGAAAAATAGTACTACTTTAAGGTAGAAAATTAAGAATGCAGTAAGTTCTGCTTCAAGCTTGGTCAACAGGGTTGAGTTATCTGCACTTTGTTTTCTCTGCAGAATGGCCAAAAGAGCTGAGAAGGGATGTTTGGTAGGAAACTTATGAAAGGGGAAGACAGGGAAAATTAGGATGGGCCGGGCTGGGGTAGAGACTTTGGGACGGTGGCGGAGGGAAGTGGATAATCTGAGGAAGCAATAGTGAGTGTTGGTGTTATGCATGGAACCTATATTGGAAACATGATGCCTAATATAAAAAAATTTTTTTTAAAATGAAAGAGTGCTCAAAGAGTATCAACCACTCTGCATACTCCAAGATTCTTAATAGTACATGTCTTTATTATAAATTCCTATTAGTATTAAAATTGAGAGTTTATAAAATGCCCAGTAGTTGAATGCCTCCCATGATTAATTCTCTTTTATTGATCCCATGTTCAAAGCTGGAAAAAAAACAGATTAATTTTAGTTCATTGGATGTTTTTCCTATAAATGTGTTTTATGGAAGTTCACCCTAACACCAACATCACTGAGCACGGAAATATTTGTGAACTCAGGACAGGATAAAATGTTCAGCTCTCCTTTGGCCATTGTTTTAAGTTGCTCCTAGAAATGGTTGAAACAATTAAGGCTTTTTAAATAAAAAATATTTCAGTCTGAACTCTAAGTTTGTGTGCAAATTTCAGCTGACCGTGTGTGTGTGTGTGTGTGTGTGTGTGTGTGTGTGTGTGTGTGTCTTCAGGGTTTGTGGTACCTGTAAAAACCTCTATAGAAATACAAATAGAGCAGGAATGTGGCTTAGAGGGCTGAGAAACATGCTTTGCATGCAGGAGGCTGGATTAGCTCCTGCATAGCCTTTGCGGCCTGGCTCAAAAACCCTGCCTTCCTAAGTAAAGAAAATTATGCAGAGTTGGATCATGTTCATTGTAAAGAGAAGTAAAGAGAGTGAGGTATATTTAATTATTCGTTCCATAACATCTCTTGAATATTACAAACAGCAAATGTTTATAATTATGCATTAATTAAGCAAATAGAATGGCTATATACAGAAAACTATTCATTAGGAACATTAGTTCTTGTATTAAATATTTAATCAACAAAGCAAAGGAAGGAGATTAATTTGGTTCAAAGGACACTCAAGTATTTTCTAAAGGGAGGAAAAAAGCTTCCCAAAAATTAAAACAATGATGAAGACATAACACAAGGCTTTGTGGAATCCAGAGTGATTATTTAAACATAAAAGCCATTCAATTGTATAACAATATCAATGAAATATCACCCATTTTTAACATCTGGACAGTTTTGGATATTAGAGCAGTAAATGGGGAAGAATATGATAGTGAGGAAAGATAAAACACCATTTCTAAACGAAAATTGAAGACCAGAAATGTGGATATATTTATTGTTCAAAAAAAAGCAATGCAAGGAGAATGCAAGTGTTTTTTCTAATTTATTAAGTCTCTTACAAAGTTGTTGTATGTTTGACTTATGTAAATACATATCATGGGAATGGAAAAAAATAAGAAAAATAATAGAAGACAATTATCAGAGTTCTTAAAACATATTTATCATAACTCATCCCTTCCCTGGCATATTAAAATTTATAAAAATGCTTTGAAAATTTCAAGGCTTCCTAAATCAGTAGTTCTTGGATAAAATGACAGGATGTCATCTAGTGTCAAACTTTTATAGGTAAGAAGTTATCATTACATTGGAGGTGGATAAGTTTTTAAGGATTACATAAAGATTCCTTTTCAAAAGCAGATTTTATGAGCTTCATAGGGATTTTCCCATATGCTAAAAAATCCAGATTAATTAGTAAATTAAAGATGAAAAGTGTTGCTTTAATTCAGATCTCAGTTGTGCTCAATTGTCATCCCTCTCAAGGCATTTTGACCTCAAATATTCCTACAGTCACACATAAACGGGGGTCGGGGAGACCGTACAGTGGATAAGGTATTTGCCTTGCATGCAGAAGACCCAGGTTTGACTACTACCATCTGTACCCCGTGGTCTCTGAGTACCACCAGTAGTGATCTCTGCGCACACAGTCAAGAGTAAACCCTGAATACAACCCAAAACCAAAACCTAAGCAAATACGCTCACTTACGCACTTAGTTGTTAACATTCAGAAAAGGCATATTCCAAATATGTCACTCTACATTGTTTCAAAATTTAGCTAACTCTGTAATGTTTTATAATATATTATCTAGAATACCCCCTTCCTCTATTTTTTAAATATATATTGAATAGTTCCAAGTGTATGTAGTTCTAGAAGGGTGCAGGGTTCTTTCCAATTGATGCTCAAACATTTGAATGGGAACACTCAGAGTTTCAAGTATGGGATGCATGCTGGAAGCAGTGG
Source organism: Suncus etruscus (assembly GCF_024139225.1). Taxonomy (NCBI): domain Eukaryota; kingdom Metazoa; phylum Chordata; class Mammalia; order Eulipotyphla; family Soricidae; genus Suncus; species Suncus etruscus. The sequence continues at coordinate 122,374,796 of NC_064855.1, forward strand.
TGGAGAGATATCAACACTGGTCGTGGAAATTTCCCTAATTCGCTGTCACTTTGTACCTTAAATATAACCATGAAAGACTTGTAATTCATATTGGTCTCAATAAATATTATTTTAAAAAATACTAAGTTAGATCCACCCAGATCTATGACCCCTGACCTTTAGTTCCCAACCTTCCCTCAATTCTCCTTGGACCTTTGCATTCATGCTGGCTCAGCATTCTCAGTGTAGGAGAGAGAGTCAAAAACAACCAAAAAAGAGAGATGCTCAACTTCCAAATTTGGAGAAAAATCTTGGGTTATATTTTCAAGCCGAAGTTAAAAGTTGAATCTTCCAATGTACTAAACCATTCCCAGTTAGGAATCTCTATCTTTCCCCCAGAGGCATGTGCTGCATAAGCCCTGGCTTCTAACCCCATACATCGATCTATCTGCAAGTGTATAATGGTTTTCACTGGTCAACATCTCAGGAATCATTAACACAGAGGAATTACCAAGAAATATATTGTAGAGTCCGAACTCACACAAAGGAGTCTCACTTTTTCCTTATCTTTAAAGATTTTTGTTAAAGATTAAACTTCCACCAGTGCCTTTAAATCTGACCCCAGCCTAGCACTATTTTGTGGCTTGATATAGATCACACATTAGATTCATGTCTCTCCAGGGGAAAAATAATTGAGAAAGAAATCTTTAAAAATAAACACCCTTGATTCAGTGTTCTTGATCAAAAGGTCTAAAAGAAGAAGATGCTAATGAGGCAGGGAGGAGGTGATGTTCACTCCCTTGAATTTATCAGGAAGAGCATTTGTCTTGGAAGTCCCTGCTCCAACTAATTATCTATATTTGGTGATGAAATGACTGAGTGTGGATCATATTAGTCAAGGTGTTCAATGCTACGAGCTGTTTTAAAGTACTTTTGGGATTCAGCAGAGCACAATTATCCATTCTTTGTCCTGCATTCGGTTTTGTTAGTTCTACAGTATATGTGAAGTACTGGTTGCCTATAGAACATGTTTCTGGAAAACTGAAGTTAATAAATGATCTCCTGGTGTTGGGATGGGAGTGGGAGATGGAGGTCAGAGGAGGCACATTAACCTTTTCTGTTGCTCTCTGAAGCCTGTTGAACCCCATGACTTTGCAGCTCTCTTATGCATCTGCCTTCCAGGCCAGGGGAGTGTTATCCCAAGGAGGAAAAACATTTTTGGAATAGAAAGATTTCTACTCTGAGCTACACAGCACCAGCAGAACCCATTACAAAGAGAAAATTCATTCCTACTTGACACCAAATAGCTGTTTTGACTGATTAAATTCCTCTGAACTGACAGATTGTTTTTGTAATGTAGACACCAACCTAGTCAATTTAATGCACGCATGATACATGAGAGGCTCCAGATGCAAATGAGAAAAAATTGTACGGTGGCTCACTCAACAACAAGAGTATTTATTTGGTTCAGTCACCCTTATTTTTAGAGTATTTAATAGCCAGGTTTATAAAATGTTGCTTTAGAGTCATTCATTAACTGTAGTCACCATATGAAACCAGAAGATAATGGCAATGGTTGTCTGATAGATTTTGTTATTAACAGATGGATTGAAAGACATCAAAAAGATCATAAAAGACTATTTGAGCTCCCATGTGTATAAATCTATCACGGTCACTGACAAGCAAAGGAGTAATCAGAAAATGTGCTTCTTCCACTGTTAGGTAGAACCTGGAAGTGGAAACAACCAACATTGTTGATGATAAGAAAGTGCTTAAATATATGCTTGATTTCTTCTCCTCTGCCATAGACCACAGGGGCTCATTAGAAAAAGGGGTTCATTTCAGAGTGACTTGCTCCTCCACCTTCTAAACAGCACCTTAGAAGGTCACCTAGCATGCAACAGCCCTTAGCTAAGTCCATTTCAACATGGCTCCATACTCTACATTTGGATCAAAACTGAGAGGAAACGTTGGCCTGTATTTGGATATTTCAAATCCAGTTGTCTTGATGTTAGGAGCTCCAGAAAGTTTTAATTACAAAAAAATATATATATTATTATTCCCCCTGGGATATGAGAATTAGAGTGATTTTTAAAAACAGATGAAAGGAAATGAGTACCTAGAGAGATTAAGCACAATGCCAGCTTGATCCCATCATACTAATTTATCAGATGTTGTATTATTCAAATCAACAGATTTTCTTGAGGCTTTTTCTCCTTCCGATTATTACTAGAAAAGCCTATTATGGAGCTTATGATGGAAGTGAATGCTGTTTCTCGGAGGCGGCTGTCACTTACTGTGTACCCATGAAACTTTAATGATGGGGTCCCTTTTGTACCTAGATTTTTCTCCATGTGAAGTTGCCTGGCTGGTCTCAATAGCACACATTCTTCCTCTTATGCCTCATATTAGAGGGCAATTTCCTACAAAACTTAAATTTCCAAGCCTACACACCAAGCTGAAAAGAGAAAATGCCCCTCGGAAAACAACTTGAACAAAGGATAAAAGGAAAGTACTCCCGGAAAGGAACTGTTGCTATGAACACAAGTGCTCTCTGATGCCTGTCCATAAGCGTTTGTTCGCAGCCTAGTTGGAACACCATTGTGCTCTGCAGAGACCAAGCTCAATTGCGCACCGTTCAACATGTACCCCTTCAGAGGCTGCCTTCATTAGCCTTCCTCTTGAACTGGAGCCTCCACCATGATTTAAGCTCTTCTCAAATCCAGCTCTTTTGCACAATGAAGATGCCCTGCTCAATCGAGCCTTCTTTCTACCTTGCAAGTAGAAATGATCAATGAAAACAAACATTTGTACTTTGATTTCACAATCTCTATGGAACCTGTGAATGCTACAAAGATGACATTCTGTACTTATAGATCTGGAAATGGACAAGCTAGCATTCATTTCCAACTTGCCTCTTTTTTTCAAAGGCATGGACCGATATCTTCTTCACCTGCATGACGTTTTCTGCGTGTGTGTTTGTTTTCTAATAAAGCATCCTGCAGATCCTTGTAATGGACACTTGATATCTTCCCAAAGCACAGCTTTTCATTAGAGGTGACAGTCAAGATCCATGCTCTGGTCCTCCAGCACTATAAATCAACACATGATTATGAGCCCTTCACTTGGAACTTGTGTGGCCCATTTTGGACTATTTTAAAACTTATTTCAAACTCTCTCTGGGTAACGGGATTTTAGCCCTTTTCTGTAGCCTAATGAGGATACCCCTTGAATTCTCAGATATTTTCAAGCAGAAAATCACATAAGAAAGCTAATTGCTTGCTTGCTGTTTTGTTAGCCACAATCAGAAACAGACCATTGGCAAAATTATTGGTCTGAACCTGTTCTTAGTCAAGGCAGCCTACTCTTTACTTTGTCTCCTTTTGTGTATGAGAAAATATTTACTGTTAACTTTTCATCAAACTTGTCTTGCATTAGTAAATGATGGCTAGACTCAATATCCTCACCACTATATTGCAAGTATAAAAGATAATCAGTTAAAAATCTGTTCTTTGAAATGTTTGTATATCAAAGGCAAGAATTTTTTTATCCCTTTAAAGAGAGATTATTTTTAAGTGCTCTTTTAAATTTAGATTCTATTTTAAGTAATATCCTAAACAATCTTTGAAACTCATTGTTTTTTTCCTTATAGGAAGAAATTATTCTCTAAAGTAACACTGGCCATTTGCAAAAAGTACTTGAGAAGAAAAAAAATCTAAACCTAAATAAAGTTTTTTCTTAACTTTCACATGGACTACAGTATGAGATATACATTTGAAATTATTTTTCATCCTCTTCTTTGAAAAGTTGATTTTAAAACGTGTTTTAAAATAAACTTGACCATGGGGCAGGCCAATGACCTTTGGCAAAGATATTAACGTCAGGTTAAAAAATGATGTCAATATAATCTTTATCTCAGATATTTTCTTTGATTAATTGTTCCACAATTAAATTTCAGATCTCTCAGAACATCCATTTGACTTTCATGCTGTTATGTAAAAGTGGACTTGGAGTCTTTTCTCCAGGTTTCTACTTTCTTATCTCTTTTTGTTCACAGAGAATGGACCTGATTTGATTTCTTGAGATTAAGGAGAGTAAGTAAACTAAAGAAAAGAACTCCACAACTCCAGAAGCCAGGTCTGTCTTGTAAAATGCTCATGTGTACATCATTAGTAATAATTGCTTTGTACTTGCCTCCCCATTAAAACCATCATCCAAAGATGATGGTTTGGGAAATAATATTAGTAGGTGTAATAACTAAATATCATTCTGCTTTTATCCATTCTCTCCATTTAGGTCAATACTGTCCAAGAAAATCTTTTAATGCAATTTTCACAATGTTCTGAAATATAAAATTTTATCACTAAAAACCATAATTGAGAGTTTTTGGCCATTAGATACAAGTAAAATACTCCTACAAGTCACCTACCACATCAGGTTTTATCTGATCTTTCTCCTGAGACTTTGATTAATATATTTTGGTTGTCTGGTAGAAATAATCTCTTGGCTTATAAACTTGCTTTGACAATATCAGTCTCAGTCATTACTTTCTACCCTTCTCCCAGTTGCCCTGTCCATCGTCTTGATTAACAATGGCATGTGTCATCTTGTGTAACAATGCTAGAAATTTTGGACTCGTTTTCTTAATACCTTTCAGTTTATATCATTCATTTTTTTATTTATTATTTAGTTATTTTGGTATTTTTTTTACCACACCTGGCAGCACTCAGGTGTTGCTCCTGGCTCTGTACTCAGAAATCACTCCTGAAAGGCTCGGGACCAGGAATTAAACTGGCACCATCTCAGTTGTTCCTGTGCAAAGCAAATGCCCTACCACTTTGCTATCACTCTGACCTCATATAACTTATTTTAACTGATTGACAACTCCTATGATTTCCACTTCAGATGAAGTAGGTGATAGATACATAAAAAACAAATTATTAATCCACTTGATATCCGGTATGACTGAGTATATTCATTTCCATACTAGTAACTTATATTGACAAATACTTCTCACTCCAACCAAACTATAGAGATCTCATTAAATTTTCAGTGTAATTGTATATATTTATATACTCTCAATATCTCTAAACAACCAACCAGGGGTCGAACTATAGTAGCATAGCAGGTAGGGCCTTTGCCTTGCAGGCAACCAATCTGGGTCCAATCCCCAGCTTCAGAGATGATTTCCCTGATTTGGCCAGTAGTGATTCTGTGATTCCTTAACTCAGAGCCAGGAGTATCCCCTAGCATGGCCAGGTGTAGCCTCAAAACAAAAAAACAACCACAAATGAACCAATCATACAAGTTTCTGTGTGATAGTATATAAATGTAATGTAAATATATGTTTACATTGAAAAACTATCACGTTGATATCAAAATTTTGCCTAATGGAATTAGTACCACTTCAGTCTATGAAAAGTTATTTGATACTTTTCCTCTTTCATCTCTCTCAATCCTTTTTTTTTTTAGTTTCCCTCATATGAAGATTTCTTTAAGCTCAGTACCTTCTGACGCTTATTATTCCTCCAAAAATCTTCAACATCTATATAGGACTGGAAAGAACCTCTAACATCTCCTGTCCCCAAAATAGCATTTCCCTCCAGGCATTTCTTGGACTTCTAGAAATATCTCAGTGGGAAAAGTCATTATAATATTCTCACTGGCCCTCATCCTCCTAGGCCAGGATATAGCTCTTACCATCTTTCTTTCTCTGGTCATCAATATAATAAATTCATAAAATATATTTATTTAGTTAATAATTGGGATAAAATTGTATTCTTATGATTGTAAATAACTGGCTTCATTTTTAGTTTTCACCTAAATGTAGGTATTGCCTATACCTGGCATAAAAAGGAAATATTTTGAGACAAAAAGGAGCATTGACATATCATTTATGAAACACATATGACCTATTTTATGACATATTTTAATATTCTCAACTCTGGGTGATTGATAGATCAATTATTGAACAGAAAATAAGAGTCTGTTGATCTGCCAAAGGAGCAGCTGAAGCAATTACTTGGGTAACTCAAATTAAACCTCCCAGATTTTTAATCTATAGACCTGAATATTTAAACATCCTGTCCTGCTTCTTAAAAAATGGCTCTAATTTTGGTAAAATGGCTTTCTTTTTCTGTATTTACATATATTCTTTCATAAACTTGTATAAACAAAGCAGGCTTGTAGGGTCATTCTGCTCTGTGTTAGGAGCAATTCAAGGACCCTCATCTTCCTCGCACATGGATCTAGACCAGGGATCTCAAACTCAATTTACCTGGGGGCCGCAGGAGGCAAAGTCGGGGTGAGGCAGGGCCGCATAAGAGATTTCAAAAAAAGAAATCCTCAAACGTAATTATTAGCAGCTTTAATTATTTCTTATGAACATGAATTGAACATTGAGTGAAGATCATGAACAGTTCTGAACATGGCATCTTTTACCTATTCCTTTTTGACAGAGACTTGACAGCACTTCTTCTCACAAATCTGAACCACATTTGGCTTTAGAGAGGAAGCAGTTGAGACCCTCAGTATGGCTTGAAGATGATCATCATTAAGTCTAGACCTGTATTTGACTTATTGAAGTTCAATGTGGAGAATAAATTTTCACACAAATATGTGCTCCCAAAAAGGCACATGGTGCACTTGAACATTCGGGAAAGCTCAGGGAAGCTGGGGGGCAATTCTCTCAAAAATTGCCCGTGCATGTCTGCTTTTCCACTAATCTCCCTGAACTTGGCTTTGAGATCAGAGTTGCATTGCAGGGCAATGAGTTCCATTTGAAGCACAGGAGGGGCATCTTGCACATCAAAGGAAAAGGGGTCCACAAAAATTTAGAAAGTGGCTCTGTGCTTTTTGAAGTCTGCAATCTGTGATCAAATTCCTTCTCTAGCTTAAAAATAGCATCAACATATTTCTCACCACTGAATGGTATGCCTGCATCCACAAGTTCCTTGCATGCTGGGAAATAGCAAAGGTTTGTCTGAGAGAACTGGGATTTCCATAACACAAGTTTTGTGGAGAATACATTGTCATAGGCAGCATTGATAAGCTGCCCCGGGCCTTGTAACATCTTGTATAGTACATTCAGCTTATGTATGACATCAACAAGAAAAGCTAAGTCCATGAGCCATTTGTGATCACTCAACTCAGAAACAGCATTTCCATCCTTCTCCATGAAGGCTTTCACTTTTCTCTCAACTCAAAAAATCTTTTCAGGACATTTCCCACGCTGAGCCAATGTACCTCAGTGAAATAGAGCACATCTCCATATTCTGACTCCATTTCCTCTAAAAAAGCACAGAACCTCCTGTGCTTTAAGCCTCTGGATCTGATTTGGCTGCTGCATTTCACAACAACAGATATCACATTGTCACAAGACAGGCATTTACTGCAAAGGGCCTGCTGATGGATAATGCAGCGAAGATCAATGGCCTTCTCTACACCCTCCTCTTAAAGTTTTTTTTTTTTTTTTTTAACAAGTGCCACCAGTCCATTTTTTCTCCCTGAATGCCATCGGGTATTATTCCAACAAACCTCTTCCATGGCAAACCTGCATTCTCAGTGACATCACACAGATGCCGAAATATCTCATTAGCGGTGGTCCGGCCATGCATTGGAATTATTGTGAGCAGCTCCTCTGTCAATTCAAAACTGCAATCAACACCATGGACATAAATTGTGAGCTATTTAGTGTCTGTTATATCTGTGCCCTCGTCAAGAGCAACTGAGTATGCATCAAAACATTAGACTTTCTCACAGTTGATGATAAATGTCACTTGACATGTCAGAAATGCGCTCTGCCACTGTGTTGGCAGAAAGGCTAATTTTGCTAAACTGACCTTTCTTTTCCAGACAGATAATACTTGCAGCCTGTAACATGCCTTTTTTTTTTATTATCAAAATCTAATTCTGTAATAAACTTCTCTCCCTTCTTTCCCTTCTCTCCCTTAGGCCTCCCATAATGCAAGGGACAGCGGGCAGGAGCAGCGGAAATGAGGTCTGCGCTAGGCGCAAAGTATTCGCGATTATTTGCTTACCAAATATTTGCAATAAAAAAAATCGCATTAGTAAGAAAAAAATCGCAAAAAATCGCATTAAACATTTGCATGCCCCAAACGGAACTGCTCGGGATATGCAAATGTTTAATGCGATTGTTTTCTTACTAATTGTTATTGTGATTAATCGGTAAACAAATAATCGTGAATACTGCGATATTTGAAGGCCAGCCGCGGGCCACAAAATGTTGTACGGAGGGTTGCAAACAGCCCTGAGACCCCTGGTCTAGACAGCAAAATGATGGTATCCTGGATTACAGAAGTAGGGTCAGAGCCTGAAGTTAGACTACTCAAATCACTATGCACACTAAAGGGAAGAGACCACCATCCTTCAAGACAGCAGCTGAAACTGAGCCTTCCTCATATTGATTTGATCTGAGTCTGCCAACATTGCTTCAAGTTTGACAAAAAGAAGGAACAATTTCCATGAGGCCAGAATGCAGACAGTAGACCACAGAGAGATAGTATGGAGGTACGGTGCTTGCCCGGCATGCAGAAGGATGGTGGTTCAAATCCTGGCATCGCAGATGATCTTCTGAACCTGCCAGGAGCGATTTCTGAGCATAGAGCAAGGAATATCTCCTGAGCACTTCCAGGTGTGACCCCAAAACCAAAAAATAAAATATATAAGATATATGTAGTGTTTCATAGGAATTTGTTCATAGTTTTTTATTTTTACTATAATCCAGCCCTCCAACTGTCTGAGGGACAGTGAACTGGCCTCCTGCTTAAAAAGTTTGAGGACCACTGAATCTAGGCTGACCCCCTCAACCCAAGGTTGCTTTCTTTTTCTTCCCCTGTCTTATCTCCTCTCTCCCTCCTTCCTGTCCTTCAGTCCTATCTATCTCCTAAGATGTTCCTTATAGGCTTTCTCCAAGATCATTGATGACGATTCTACCTCTTGCCTTTTCCCACTTCTCAATGACCTCTTCCTTGTCATGTCTTCAGCTGCTTCTCAAGGAATATGTGCATAATCCTTTACCTACATCAAATCCTGTAAGAGGTGAAAACACTCCATGATACTATAATGTCTGAATATATACACATATCTCTCAGGCAAAATGGAAATAAGCATCAGATTTTAAATCAATAAGGGAAGAATGCAATAAGATCCTTGGATGCTATGCTCTCAGAGAAGGAAAGCCCAGACAACTGTAAGTAAAAGCAGAAACTTTTATCTCACAAACACAAGGAGAAGGTGCAGGTGTACAGATTCCATTGACAAGTCTCAATTAGTGCAGCTCTTTTTAAAATTAGCACCTGTCTTCCATGGGCATTCGCATGCAAAAGAAGACACACAGGTAATTTTAGAAAGGAAGAATGATTCACTGGATGATTCTAAAATCATATTGCATTAATATTTGGAAAATAGGTTTTATGTATATGCAAAAGAATTATTGACTAGCACCTTTCCAACTCCATGCATGTAAGGCTGGACATAATGAAAGACAATGTCAGAAGTTAGTGGCATTTTAAGTCAATTTTACAAAGACTGTAGAAAACACCCAATCGATATGAAAAAATTGTGAAGATAATACCACATGATGGGAAGAAAAGCGGGTCAGAATACTCAAGCCTGTAAGGATTTGAATACTTAATGCTTTTGGAGTTTTAAAAACACTACCTGTGTAAAAAGTGTGTATCGATGTGTAAGAAGCCTATTTTACACATGCAGAAGAAAATATACAAGAACAGAGAGTTATGAAAGTCATTTCCTCCTCAAATCTTGACCCTATGTTTCAGATGCCTTTGGTGGATGACATTTTATCCTGCAGTACAGGGATGCCCACTCATTGGTTTTGTTTTCCCATTCAATCCACTCACTCTGCCAAGTCCTGCTGATCATTTATGGCCTGAACTCACATCTGTAACATTGCCACCCTCCTTTGCCTTTTCCTTTTTCCCTTCTTTCAAAACCATCAAATAAAAGTCCTATGGTAAAACAGAGAAGACTAGTAAATAGTGTGATCAGTTTTCTTTATTCATTCACTGCTCTGAAATTCCATGCCCTCAGTATCATCCAAAGCTTAAACTCTGCTAACCAATATCCTGGGACCAATAAGAATTTTCCTTTTGTTTGCCCAATATTTTAGTTTCATGTATACATACATATGCCTACAGAAGTATGCACATGAAATATATACACACATATACTCATCTCACAATATCTTTGTTTGGATGTTTATATTGTTGTTCTGATGTTTAAAGAACTCTCATGTTGTTAACAAGATGAAACTGAAAAAGTCAAGTACTACTAAGTACCTGCCCCTCCATTATATATGAAATCGCTTAAGATGAAAGAACTGAGGGCAATCAGAGGCATTAACTGGTTAATTTGTTATCCCATGTGGAGAGGGGCAATGGTAGTAGTTGATTTTACTAATCTAACAATACTACTGTGCTTTCTCTTCTCTTGCACACATTTAAATCTATTTTAAAAAGTGGTTGTTGGGCAGATGTAAAGAATTTAGACTGTGTTTTCATAGTAGAAGCTTAGAGAAGAAAAAACTGTAATACTTGGATATAAATTATAAAAGACTTGAAGACCAGCAGGAAAGAGGAAGATGAAGGAGAGATGGGAAGGAATAGGTGAGACTTAGCAGTGTAGTCAGAGTGAAAAAGAAGAGGGTAGGTGCATGACAATAAATGGGAAGACAATTTAAAACAAGCAATGATTCCCATCAAGACAGAAGACAGTAACCCAAAGGAGATTCCATGTTCCATGCCCTACAGCCTCTATATTCAATGCTAGAGTCTTACGTTGCAGAGAAAGGATCAGAGCCAGAGGATTGGCGCCTCAGGACCATGTTGGAGAAGTTTTGGCTGTGAGCTGAAAAATGCAGGGAAATGATTACATAAACAAAACTGATTTTTTTTCCTTTTTTCATATGTATCTGAATCACAAGTACTAGTGCATATAAGCAATGAAAAGGTTTTTTGTTTTTGAATGGGGACTATTTTTGAAATAAAATGGTGGTGTCAGAGCTTATTTCTTTCTTTACACTCAGAGTTCACTCCTTATGGGGCTTAGGGGACCACCTGGGGTGCCAGGGATCAAACTCAATTTGGTCACTCACAAGACAAATTAGCAAGAGAGTTAGAGGAACCTGTGTTCTCCTGTGTGGGGAAAGTGGATCACTCTACATTTCATAGAAGGGACTTTCATTGTGAAAATGTTCTCATATGTACATTTTGTCAAAGTGCTTTAATTGATAATTCGAGTGATTGGATAGCTGTAGGGAGCCCAACAGTGCTCACGGGTAGCTCTCAGTATATTTCTCAGGAGCATTATCTGTCTGAGGTGTTCAGATTCCTAGCAGAACTGGGTCTCAAATCTAGACCTACAGCACACAAAGATGTATGCACTAACCTTTTGATAATGATTTATGCACTTAATCTTTTTCTTCATGGTTTGACGATTTATTTGTAGCTTCTTCCAAGTCCTCTGTCTCCAGACCAAAACTCACTAGCTGCTTATTTTTGAAAAATTCACCAGCCTTTTTATAAAATGAAACTAGTATTAAGAGGAATGAATCGATGGTTTTCTTTGAACAGAACCTAGACATCACCTAATGCTGACCAATCCAAACACGAATACTCTCATTTTCAGTAGCATTCCAAAGCAAGGAAAATCTTTGTGTGCCACAATTTCATGGCAGGCTCCAGTAGGAAGCAAAAATCAATTCACAAATTGTCTGGGATGGCTTGGTTACCCCCTGAATCTTACCAGTACTGAAACCTTGATCAGACTGTGAGATGTTTAGGCAGAAAAAGAAAAACAACATGCAAATGAAAGGGAAACAAAGGTATCTGGAAGGTATGGGAGGGAAATTGTGTAGGAGGTTCACCCATCGCCCATCCAAGACTGGGTGCCAATGTGTGTCATTTGAACCAACACCAAAGTCAGACTAAGGCAGAAGGTTATTGGACCCCCCCCCCACTTGTTGGAGGAGCCAAACTGTCACTGCATCAAACAGTGGAATTGAGTCCATTATCCAACAGAACTTGATCCAAGAACCTAAGTTGCCAAACAAGAAATAAATTGGAATGAAATATGGATGCTTGCTCATGCATCCATCCATTAAAAACTTTTAAACAAACACATAATTGTTTGGAACTATCTGGTGCCAATTCTATAGCACAGACAAGACGAGCCAAAATATCTCTTTGCTGAGTGTTATTTAAAAGATTGACATGTTATTGCTGAGGCTAGGGAGCAGTCACAAAGACGATATACAAAATTATTTGTCTAGGGGAAAAATAGTCAAGCAGAATCCTCTTCTGAATGCTAAGGGAATCAAATGCATCCATGACTTAATGCTTTTCATTCTACCAAGCCAATTTGCCTTTGTTTAGAAGTAATGGTCGATACCTTTTAAATAAATTTTATACAATTTTGTATGATAAAGGGAAATGTACTTTGAAGCATTAAATTATAACCATCCTCAAGTAAACTTAATTTTATAATGTACTCAAATGAATCATGTGTCTCTAAGTTCAGAGGATCAAATGTGTTTTCATTTTTTACTAGAAATTCAAAAATTACACATTTCTTTCATGATATATGAGATACACATCATCAATGGAATTTATAATGTATTCTCAGGACATCTTTGTCACTCTCATTCCTTCAATGGATATTTTTGATCCAGAATGATCAGATGGTAAGAGGGTAGCAGTGCAAGAGGCAAACAAATCTTCTGTCTTTTGGACATAATTTGGGGAGAGCAAGGAAGAAGAGGAGATAGGTGAGAGCATATAAAATCTGCATAGAAGACAAATTCAGAGAGTATAGTCATGGGAAGAAAGGCAGGGGAGACAGTGAACTAAGTAAAGGGTGGTAGAGTTTTGTGGCATCATCAAATGTGAAATAAATCATCACGTTGTTAAATCACCCCATACTGAGGATCTGAAGAAGCAGGGTATCCTCAAAAGATTAATAAACCAAGCCAATCAGAAGATAGTCATGGAGTCAGTCTGCTTTTCACCTTGTGATATCTCTGAGCATGCCAAAAAATTTCTTTATTAAATCTGTCCCAATTCACCAGGAGAGGGAAAGTTGAGAAAGAGAGAGACAGAGTCAAAGAGACAGAGACAGAGAAACAGAGAAAGACAGAGACCGAGAGAGAGAAAAGTACCTAGCCAGGTGGGCATTAATATATCAAAGGGAGAGATTTAAAGGAAAGAGGAAGATGGGGGAATATACCTTTGTTTTGGGTTAATAGGTGGTGTAATCTTATAATCAGAATAGAATAGAATAGAATTCTTGGAGTTGCAAAGATAGTACAGGAGTTGGGGTGTTTGTCTTGCTCACAATTGTCCCCAGTAAGTTCCTGGCTATACCTATGGCTTTTCAAGTACTATGAGGGGTAAGCTCTGAGCACAGAACCAGTGGCAATGACCCTAAACAAACAAACAAACAAACAAAAACTCTGTGCAGCGCTTGATTCAATGAATCAGAAAATTGGGGAGCAAAACTCTTCAGTTGAGGAATAGGCATTGATCTCTGGGTAGGATAGAGACTGACTTAACAAAAAACTTCTCTCATAAGGATGGCCAGTTTGTTGAGTAAGCTGCAGAGAAATGGGTGTTGGATAAAATTAGAGATACAGGAGGGACCAGGCCCCACAGGGTTTGGAGGATTAGGGGCTACCCTGGTCTACATCTGGCTTCTATAGACAAACACGACTTGTCTAATGCTTTTTATTAACTGGAACTCAATAAACAATTGCTGATTGATTAGTGTTGGAACAGCTGATTGATTGCAGTGCACTCCCAGGAAGAGAGAATTGTTCTCTTGAGAGAAATCATGAAAAAGATAGCTGTCCCCATAGAAGAGATAATTTATCTGATAGAAGCTATTTATTTTGCTGGGGAGCAAATAGATTACTTATAAGCAGCCCACAGATGGACTAGTGGGGCAGGGCCTTGCTCAAGTCCTCACCCTCTGTTCTTCCAGGGTCCATGAACTGGAAAACAGGGTCATGTGTGGTCTCACACTTGCTCACCTTTGTGGATAGTCACCTTCTTTTTCTCTTCTATAGTCCAGGACAATACAAACCTAGGTTCTTAGACACACCTTGGACATACCTTGTCCTATGTGCATTGGCTCATGTGTGTTCCTGGTCTTTACTCTTACTAGAGGTGCCCTACTCTGTTTTCTGCTCATCCTCAGAACAATTAGTTCAGACTCTCAGGGATCTGAGAATCTTCCCAAACGACCCTCTTCCACTTTTTTTTGGTACAAAATGTACGTTATCCTCCAGGATCACAGACTTCCTGTGGACACAAGTTCTAAGCATACAAATTTTTTGATCTCAATACCTAGGAACAAATCCTGTCAGAGGAGGTATTCAATAAGGAGTTGAAAAAAATCAATCCAATTTCTTATCACTAATCAAAGGTGCCTCTGTTGTGGCATGCTACACTTCCCACTGCAAGTGAAAATAAATATGCTTAATGCCATATCCTCATTCCATTCACAGTATTATTCTATTCCTTTAATTCTTTTACTGTCTGTTATAACCTCCAAAGATTTGTTGTGAATGTGATTGCTATTAAATTGTCAAATGCAATACTATACCTAGATGGGGAATCGGCACATAATGAATATTTGTTGAATATGTAGATATTTGAGAGGCATCCTTCAGCTTCTGTCATTGCTGTTTTGAACCAATATTTCAAATCAAACACTATCCAAGCAAATATCTGATAAGGTAAGGGAAAAATCTTAGACTCAAAAAAATTAGAATATTGAAGGCTTTAAATATTTATCATTTGTGTTGCCTTCTTGTTATTAGAGCAGTGCATTGGTAAGTGAAAAGGAAATCATTTCAAATTATAATTAGAAGGTCCTTCTGTCAAGAAAGAGAAAACAAGTTTACAACAGTATTGAAGGTTATAAACAAATGTGATGTCTCAACTACTAAGCACCAAGGCATTAGTCAGAGAAACAAAATAAAAATCAGAACCTGATCTGGGTGATACAGCCTATGGCTAAGTTGATGAGAACATGGCTTGTTTATGCTGTACTACAAATATTTTTAGAATTTGAAAAATCAAGGCAGAGGATTTTAGAATATAATTTAACATCTTCTTAATGCAACAGCTTATGTGACTCTATTTCTTCTTTTTCTGTTATTGGGGTTGAGGTCATGTGCAGTGATGTTCATGGTCTATTCACAGCTCTGTGCTGGGAGGGTTTTTCTTAGGGGGAATGGTGGAAGCTTGATGGACATAAAGCTCTGGAACCAAACTAGGCTCTCCCCCACATAATGCATGACTCAGTTTACTAATTTCTCTCTCTGACCTTTATTATAATAATTTATCTGATAATGTAGCAATTTATTCAAACATTTTATCCAATTTTTCTGGCAGCATTGCCATACTCTTTAATTAATTTCACATGAATCTTACTCGTTTATATCTGTCATTAATAAAAACACATCTGTTGATCAGGTATTGCTCAGAATTTATTTTGAGCCATCATTTTATGGACATACTTATTAACAAGAAATGGTATTTGTAAAAATACTCAAATAAGTATTCTTGAATACTTCCTTTGCATGAATATTATTCTAAGTAGAATGACTTGGTGAAAATTGGCATGTTGTACTATTTAGTATGAGACTTCAAAGCAAATGACAATGAATGCCCTCAAAAATGCAAACTGGATAATGACATTAATCTCAGACCCTAAGTATGGAGTCATGATATGTTAAATACAACAAATTCTATCTTTAAAGAGTTGAGAATATTTATGGAAAAATACTATACATCAGGACACAAAAGAAATGATGAAAGGAACAATCATAGTAAAACTAAAAATTCTTGATTAGTTACCACTATAGCAAAGTGCTACTCAAGTCCTGGATATGAAATCTTTATGGCCTACTCATCTCTGCCTACTGTTAGAAGTGGAAAGCCTCTATAACCCACTTCACAAATACAGTAACAATACGATACCTAGTATCACACTGTGATATTCCCTCCCCAACTTCCTGTTTATCCCACCTGAATAGTCAAACCCACTCACACCTGGTAAAGAGTCTGAAGTTTGGAATAAAGGTGTTGCCTGGGAGGAAGGGGGCAGAGAAAAAAGTAGCCAGGGACCTTGGAAATGAGCAGGAAGGGAGACAGAGAGCACTCCTGAGAGAAAGAGATGAGTTAGGCAGACATGGAGCAAAGTCTGCCCATGGAGGATAGCGCCATGGAATAAACCAAGCTGACTTTGATGAAACTCTAACTGGACTGCTTGTGATTATTTCTATGCCCTTATCTTGTACCTTCAGATCTGCTGGCTGAAGGGGCTACAGGTTCTGTGCCATGCAGAGAAAGGCCTCACCCCAACTGAGGACCTTATAATTTTATATTAATACAACAAACCACTCCAGAAACTGGCAGTGCTGACATTTGAATAGAGAGAAGCAGAAAATCAAGCTCTACACCCTCTTGCCATTACTTGGGCACTTGTAAGATGATACCAAGGTGGGAAGTGCCCTTTGGAAGACCCTGAAGACAGAGCCCTGGGATTGGGAGGGTCTTTGACATTGATGACGTGATAGTAACTGAATAATCAACACCATAATGGGCAGCACCATGATAAGCATATTACCTTAACTAGAATACAATTTGAATCTATTTTTGTTTTATTTTATAGTGTTAGGGTCACACTCATGGTGCTGAGAGTTTATTCCTGGCTCTCTCTTCAGGGATCACTCCTGACAATGCTAGGTGCTAGAAAGAGAATCCCAAGGCACAAGGTAAATACCATATCCAGTGCACTGTCTTTTCGACCCCATTTCTATAATACATTTTTAAGATTGTTGATGAATTTTGGGCTACACCTGGTGGTACTCAGGAATTACTTCTGGCTCTGCACTCAGGAATCACTGCTGATGGGCTCATGGGACCATATAGAATGCCAGGGATCAAACCTGGCCGACTGCATGTAAAGCAAACACCCTACTCACTGTACTGTTGCTCTGGCCCCAATAATACTTTTTTAATATAATTTTTATTTTTATCATAGTTGCTTACATATCATTCACAGTAATATTCCAGGTAGGTGTTAACATTGAATCAGGGGAATTCCTATCACCGAATTGTCCTCCCTCCACCTCCGTTCCCATCCTGCCTCCCCTATCCTCCACCCTCAACCCCAGGGGCTTCTAGATTGAGTGGCCCCCTCTGTGTCTAGTTTATTACTTAGTGAGGGTGAGAGCCTCTAGAAGGACTCTGCCCATTGTTGGCGTAGTTGATTTTTACCCCAGTTTATTACTTTTCTCTTCCTCAAACAAAACCACATAACTCGAACTATCTAGTCCCACCTCCCAATTAGAGGGAGAAGTAATGGAGGTACCATGACCAAATAATGCTTTTTTTTAATTAAGAAGGATCAGATGTAGATAAGCAGCATTACCTCTACTGCCTTCTTTTCATCTGTGTTCTAAGAACATAATATGTGCACAGATCCCTTAAGGATTTGTTCGGAGAACAAAATATCTGATATTTGTTTGGATTTTCCAGGTGATCCCAGCCACAATGGCATTGACATAGTTCCTTGAGGAATTGAGACAATTTTCCTCCTCGAAAAAGAAGGATAGAATGAAATTAAATTGCAAGGCAGGTTTTTTTATACTCTTCCTGGCTCATCATGAAAATTGTCCCTTCCACTCCTCATCTCTTTTTGACGAAGCTCCAGTAAAGCCGAGACTCATTCCTCCTCCTCAGGATGAAAACGTATCCCCAGAAGATGCATAAGTGCCTCTTTGCTGTGCATGCTTCTAAAGCCTTCTTAGATTTTTATTCCCCAGCCAAGATCTTCTTAAGGAAGTTTATTTTTATGAAGAATATGTGAGCATGTGTACTCATTAATAGTTGAATTAACAGACAGCCTTTAGAAACCCTGGAGCTTCACTTTATTGATGATTAGTCACCAGTTATTTAATTGCAGATAGCCAACAACAACAAAAGAAACCTACTTCAAAAAAAGAAAAAGGAAATTTCTTTGGGAAGATGCAAAATATATCCTAGCAGGTAGAGGCATTAAAGCATCACTTATTGGCAAAAGAGACAGATTCAGGGATTCAGGGGAGCGGAGAGATAGCGTGGAGGTAGGGCGTTTGCCTTGTATGCAGAAGGATGGTGGTTCAAATCCCAACATCCCATATGGACCCCGAGCCTGCCAGGAGCGAATTCTGAGCGTAGAGCCTGGAGGAACCTCTGAGAGCCACCGGATGTGACCCAAAAACCAAAAAATAAAGAGAGAGAGAGAGAGAGAGAGAGAGAGAGAGAGAGAGAGAGAGAGAGAGAGAGGAGAGAGAGAGAGAGAGAGAGAGAGAGAGAGAGAGAGAGAGAGAGAGAGAGAGAGGAGAGAGAGAGAGAAAGAGAGAGAGAAGAGAGAGAGAGAGAGAGAGAGAGAGAGAGAGATTCAGGCTTGTAGGATTTTCTCAAATCCTAACTGTTTGGTTGATCCTTCTATTTCTATGCAGATAGATGTTTCTATTTCTTGGGAGAAGGAAGCAGCAGTATCCTAGAATTCCCTTCTCTGCCCTGCAACTTTACTGATACTTAGGTCTCAGTTGAATCGATGCCTCTCAAATCTCTGCGCCTTTGGTGTCCTGGGGAAGTTTCCTAACTCGATGCCTGTCTCCCAGTCTCAGTCAAGCCAGTTTGAGCCAAACTATCTTACACATGAGCTGTGGCATCAGTGAGCAGGTGATTCCTGTTGAACCATGTGTAAAACCAAGGGGAACTTCCAGTCCACACATTTTGGGAACTAGTTAAAAATGCAGAATGACCCAGAACAACTGGACACAAACTGCATCTTAACAAATCTCCTCAGATTGCTTGGCGAACTCGCCTTTATAATCAATGAAAAATATTCACACACTGAAAGGTAAATTAACAAGTGGTAGAGAACAACTCATGATTAAATTTTGTATAACTTTCATGTGCATTTACAAAGAAAAAATTCATTATTGATGACAGTATAAATTAGATCAAATTTGTTGATGAAGGCATTCAAAAAATCAAAATCTTCCTGAGTTTTTAATTTTTTTTAAGTTTCTAAAGGAGATGATAATTCCTTCTGTGATTTGAAAGTTTTTTTTTCCTCTTCAGTTTATTTTTACTTGATGAAACTAAAATATTTGTTGCAGACACATTTATAATGACTAAATTTTTCTGCAAGATGTTTTACATTTTGTATGTAATCTATTTTGATCTTTGATAAATAACTAGTCGGTTGAGGGTTTTCTGTTTGTTTGCTTGCTTTTGTTTGAAGTTTTATGGTACACTTAGCCCTTTTCCTTATATTTTTAAACTTCCCTATCCTTTGATTGCATATCTTTGAATGTCCTGGAGTTACATATTCTGTACAGTTTAGTGGTGTTTGTCAAGGGAAAAATTTTTATTGTTTATCTTGTATTGATTTTAGTTGGTGCACCTGCTATATTTTTGTCTGTCACATTTACATAACTGACTGGTTCTGCTCATCTAAATAGGTTTTTGTTTCACTGCCACCTTCTCACAATAAACAATCTTGGTTATTTCTTGTTCCTTCTCTTACCAAGCACTGGATGTTGGCATATGTGTCCTTAGTCCTGTGAGGCAGCAAGGAAGAAAACTATTCAACCGTTCATTGGCTTTGTGCTTGATTTCTCAGACATATTCCCTGAAGAGCTGACTAACTGGATGGCTCTGACTCCTGGGCGCTCCCTTCTTGTTTTGGTCTTCTCTTTGGCTCCCTCATGGATCTCCAAACACAACTGAGTTCTCAGGTTTCACTCCCAATTTGCAAGCGCTTGAAGAAAACACTCTGGGAATCTGTCTAATCTTTGTCTGGGTTGCCCCTCAGCCAATAGCACCACAGGTACCAAAAGAAGAAATTTCAGCTCACATCAAAGTCGACCCTTCTCACTCCAGAATGGTCCTTCCAATTGGTTCTGCTTTAGTAGCTGCCAGAGATTTCAGATTTTTTTATATAAACTATATCTGACTTTTCTAGCTGTTCTCAGTAGGAACACTGGTCAACTGCAATCTAGTCATCACCAATGAGGAGTAATTTTATTTTGCCAAACAAAAACATTATCATTGCCAACTGACTGTGTTCTTTACGAACTCTCTGAAAAACTGCCAATTACTTAGGATGGCAAAGTAATAAAAGGTGCAGACAGGGGAAAAACATTCCCAATTCTAAAATTGTAGCCTAAGTAGTTTCCAGTGGCAGGAGATGGAGTTTCACTCTCACCCACCATCGAGATATTCCCTTCAATTATTCAAAAAGGTTTTCATCTCTTCTTTTCTGCTGCTTTTTCATCTTGTATGATGCTCTCCACAGTTAAAATAACTAATGATTTATTGATCGGATATCTTACAGGATTGCCTCACATAATTGTTGAGCAAATTAGTTTTCATTTTACATGCATCATTTATCAATTAATGTAATGTGTAGAATGACATTTTTCTCACAAAATAAAATTAACAATTCTCTATCAGTCTGATTAGATCTTTGAAACAAACTTAGTTTGATGATACCAGAGATGTAATAGAAATATATCTATAGACAAATATGTGGAGATAAATATAGATAATAAATATTATATTACAAATATGTCATATTAAATATAAATATATTTATAAGCATATCTAGATACATAAAACATTTATATATCTAAATATAAATATAGATAAATAAATATATAGGTATCTGCTCAGGCTGAAGGAAACATATTTTAAGGCTTATTTAATTTTGATAGGAAATGGAAACACTAAAGCAAGGAAGTGGATCAAAGAGCTGGATTCATGCATTGCTGCTTTGGAAGCTCCTTTTTCCATTCAGCACTGCTCTAGGACTGTCCCCACTCACTGCTGGGGGTAACCCCTTCATAAACAAAGAATGGAAAGTTTGGAAACAGCCTGCAGTTCCATTAGAGCTAGTGCTTACATAGATGATGTAAAATGTATTCAGTGAATCGTTATGAAGGTTGAGATAGTTTGATTTGTGGTATATGATCATCAAAACATTGTTAAGTGAAGACAACTCAAAGCAAAACAGCTAAAGAATGAATTAAGATGCTTTCTGGGAGACATAGAAGTTTATGGAATAAAAGTTTCTAAATTGTGTCATCTGAATTATGTATATTATGCCAGGCTGTTCATTATAAACATAACCAACATTGAAAGTTAATATAGACTTTGGGGCTGGAGAGAACACAGCAGACAGCCAACTGAGGTTTGATCCCTGGCACTACGTATTTTCTCCCAAGCACTGCCAAGAGTGAATCCTGAGCACAGAGCTAGAAGCCCTGACTACAATGAGATTTGGCCCCAAATTACATATGTATACACACACACACACACACACACATATATATATATATTTAAATACTAGTTAGAAGTCTACTGAGCAATTGAGTCCACTGATTAGTGCTCGCCACTAAATTATTTCCTCTTATGACATCTATCATTGGCATACAGGTTGGCAAATGACTACAGAGTATATCATTACCTAGTCCTAGGGTCTTTCATTTGCACCATAACTAAGTCTGTATTGTAGCCTCTGTGGGCTTTCATATGTACATATTGTCATATATGCATATTATTATGTGTATCCAATGAACAATTTCCCTGCTCTGATCATCTATGTCCCTCCTGTTCACCAGCCTCCCATGTCCCCATGCTAACAACTGGTCTTTCTCACTGTCCCTGTAGTTGAATCTGACTTAGAAAATGGTATCATGGGAGTCCATTTGTATGTTGACTTCCCATGAACTTTTTTCCCTTAGCAGCATCACTGATTATTCTTCTGTTAGCCTTTTTGTGGACATCTTTTTCAGCATTAAATATACTCTTTATAATGGATATATCAAATCTTCATTATCTACACAATGATTAGAAAACATATGTGTTCTGATCATTGTGAAGGGTCCAGCTAGTAACAGATACAGGCGGGATTCTGTGTCGTAAACAACTTTTCAACTCATTTGCCTCAATGTATCGAGAAACATGAATGCTGAATGGTATGGCAGAATTCTAGTTCATTTCCTAAGCAACCGCCAAACTACATTCACATTCACAGGGGCTGTGTATGTCTGCATTTGCACAGAAATGACTCAATGAGACAGCTCACTCCTGTTTTTTCACCTCCTTCCAACATTGGCCATTTTCAATGTTAGGGAGTTAGTTTCACATTTGAGTAACTGTGTAGGGATAACTCACTGATGTTCGTGTAAACTTGCAAATCCCTTACAGCAGAGGTGTGGCATCTCTTGTCATATGTAGATTTGTTTGTCATGAACAGAGTTATTTTCCAAGAAACTTTTTTTTTGCTATGCTTTGTTTAATTTTTAATTATTTTTAAAATGTTAGTTTTGGATCCACATCTGGCTGTATTCAGAGTTTGCTCCTGACTCGAAGCTCAAAGGTCACTCATGGCAGTATTCACAAAAATGTATGTGGTACCAGGAAGCAAACCCAGGTCAGCAGCTTGCAAGGCCTCTGCCTTACCCACTGTGTTATTACTCGATCCCAGAAAGTCTTCTTTGCTAAAGAGTCTTTTCAGATCTTTTGCACGTTTTTAAATCAGTCTATTTTTTCCCCTTAAAACAGATTTATTTGTATATTTTGGCTAAGTCTTTATCGCGCATGTGTTTTGTAAATATTTCTCCCAGGCTTTGCCTTGATATCTATTCTAATAACCGTACTGATTTAAAATGATAAAAATATTACGCTAGATTGAACTGCATATTAAAATGGTCACTTGTCATCCCTCTATATGAAATGCTGCATGTCCTCTGTTGACATATGCGGATTCTCACAGAGGAATGCTGCTAGCTTGAATCTATGGATTAAATCTTTGGGGAGCAGGAATATACCGAGCTGTGTTGTGCTTACACCAGGACATTCTGAAAGGGGCAGGAGCAAGAATGCAGTGGCAGGGCACTTATCTTGTAATCAGGCAAATCAATTTGAATCTTCAGCATCCTAGATGGCCCCTTGAAACTGCCAAGAGTGCTTCCTGCGGGTTAAACCAGGAGTAATCCCTGAAGACTTCTGGGTGTGGCCCCAAAACAAAACATAAACTAAAATAAACAACATCCTAAAATACTCTTTTGTTTTTCTATGATGAACAAAGAAACTTAACAAAAGGATTAATAGATTCCTTCACAACAAACGTAGCTCAGGAGACTCAGCAAGCCTGGCATTCTGTTGGAATAGGGATCTGGGTAGGCTATGTCACTCTAAGCACTTCTCAGAGGAGCACTATATAGTACCAGATATGGAACCTGGACTCAGCATGCAAAGCTTTCACTCTGGCCATACATTTCTCTATGACTGCGTGAATGGACTTTGGCTACTCACTGCCATTACTGAATGTCCTCCCAAGTTACATTGATTTTAAATGACCAATAAGGGGCCGGAGCAATAGAACAGCTGTAAGATGTTTGCCTTGCATGCGGCTGACCTGGGATGGACAGCGGTTCGATCCCCTCTGGCGTCCCATATGACCCCCAAGCTAGGGGCGATTTCTGAGCACATAGCCAGGAATAACCCCTGATCATCACCGGGTGTGGCCCAAAAATAAAATTAAAATAAAATAAAATAAAATGACCAATAAGATGTTTTCTTTTGTCGTGTCCTGGGTCAGATACCATTTAGAAATATCTTTACCTGGGAGGCATATTTACTGAATACTGTATTGTTGCATGATGTTTTTAAACTACAAATATAACCTCTCAAGTAAGTAAAATGTTGATTAAGCATAGGGTACTAAAACCCAAATATATCCTAGGGAATTCTTTTTTTAAAAAAATAATTAAAAGGGCCCGGAGAGATAGCACAGTGGCGTTTGCCTTGCAAGCAGCCGATCCAGGACCAAAGGTGGTTGGTTCAAATCCCGGTGTCCCATAGGGTCCCCCGTGCCTGCCAGGAGCTATTTCTGAGCAGACAGCCAGAGTAACCCCTGAGCACTGCCGGGTGTGCCCCCCCCAAAAAAAAATTAAAAATGCCATTGGTAGAGGAAGATTGACACTGATAGTGGGGTTGATGCTGGCATATTATATATCTAAAACTCAACTGGTATGCATAACTTTGTTAAATCATAAAGCTTTATTTAAAAATAAATAGTCAAATTTGCTGTAAGATATGGTTATAAGACATATCCTTATAAAAGTATAAGCCAGATCATTTAAACAGAACAAATTCATTATAATATAATGAAGACTATACAAGAAAGTTAATCCTTTCTAAAAATCACACATTATCTCTTAGAGAAATTTTGTATTTGGGATATGCAAGAATCTATCTCAGAAGAGGCACAAGTCAGACTTAACTCCTATCGCCAGCTTGTTCTTTAAGAACAAAATCTGATCAAAAGTAAAAATAATGTTTGATACGTTACCGTAAATTTTAAAGAAACCACAGTTGTTCTGCAGATTCCCTCTCCATCTCCCCCAGTTTTGAAAGGAGGAAGTGAGGAAGGTACTAGACTTGCACTAGGCAGAGTTTTTATCTTCCACACCCTTCTACTGAAGCAGTTGAACCCCAGCCCTATAGGAGTCAGTCCTGAGCACCACCCAACCCTCCAACCCCCAAAACAAAAACACTGTTAAAGATGTATTGTACTCTGATTTCTGCTCTTAACTGGGAAAACAGGGGGCACTTGGATACTCTTGAGAATGCTGACCTGTGCAAAGGAAGGATTTCCCCCTCTCCCCCAGGCAAGAACCAATCCTGGGGAGAGAGCTATGAAACTGTGCCACCTAGTGTTAACCTTGGGTCTCTCACAATGAAAGTAGGCTGACATTTAGAAATTGCTATGGAAGTATTTCCTGTTCATTCATTATAGGATCCTCATGAGAAAAGTGGAAAATAAGTTGTCTCATATATTGTTCTCATATATATTGTTTAATATATATATAGATATTTTTATGATTCTTTTTATGTCTGTTCTTTTGTTTGGTTTTTCGGCCACAGCGGTGACGCTCAGGGATTTCTCCTGGCTATGTGCTCAGAAATCACTCCTGGCTTGGGGAACCGTATAGGACGGTGGGGAAGATGGGGAGATCAAAGCGCTGTCTGTCTTAAGCTAGTGTGCGCAAGACCCCATATTCTTTGAGGAGTCAAAAATCAACCTCAATCGCAATGAGGATGATCAAGAAAAAGATATAAAACATTCCATTATTTGGATGTTACAGTGAGAATACGTCAAAGTGAAGTCACAGAGTTCAAGTCTATATCATCTCATTTGATGGACTACATGAAAATTCACCAGCATTTTGATTCTAAGAAACATGATTTGCTTCTCTTTGTGTGTCTCTGTCTCTGTCTCCATCTCTCTGTCTCTGTTTCTCTTTCTCTGTCACTCTGTGCAGTGTATGAGTTTTGTGAAACAGTCTCTACATATCACAGCATTGAGATTGTACCTATGGTTAAATTAATAGCTAATGCAATGGATCCAGGAATCCATGAAATTGAAAACCTAGCCGTCTCAATGGAACTGTTTATTACTCACTTTAAATAGAACAGCAAATCAAAAGCAGCTGAAACATTATCTTATTGCATGAACTTCCTAAAGATCGATTTCCCAATGTTGTGTTTTCTATCACAGATATTTGGAAATGACCCAATCTTACGCACTCAGGTCCAGTCTCTTTCAAATAAGAGTCAAGGATAGTCAGGAAAAAAAGGAATTATTCTTCTTCCTGGGGTCAGAGGAAATGATCTAGGAAGATTAAACTCTGTGAATATATCAAAGCTAATTTTAAACTTAAACATTGTCTCATTTTAATGAATGTGAGATCCTAACAAGATTTAAACAATTCATTTTTTAAGTCTTTTAGATATAGGTATTTCTATAAATAGCTTTATATTGCTTCAACTAAAATTTTTGTTTGAATCCTTTAATTGGTTTTTAGTTACTTCATTTTCATTCTGGTGATATGCTAGTCAAAATAAATTCTTACTGGGGTTCAAAACATTTCACAATATAATATACAGGTGCACACATAAAATAAAAATGTGTCAGATAGAAAAATAATACATCTTATTTTTTCATATCAATTGGAATTTCTAACCTTTGGAATTTCTAACTTTGTAAAAAAATTCTCTATCTGGATAGAAACATCAAGTTCACAAAGACAAAGACCATTGTGCTGTCTTCTTGTCATGTAAGCGTTGGATTATTGAGGCCATATTTGGGGCACACCTAGGTGAATGTATTACTTCATTGGAGCTTTGCCTACTTTTGTTCTTTGATCTGGGGTGGGATCACAACTACAGATACTTAGGGGCTATTGCTGGCTTTGCTCAGGACTGACATCTAGTCTGGAGAATGCTGCTCAAGAGATCTAATGTGGTGTACGGATCTCATGTTGATCACAATCATGGCCAGTCAGTGCCTTCCTTACCTCCTGTACTACCTCTACTGCGCCTGTCTAACATTGTACTTATTTGTTCGTTTGATTTTTAAGGAATCACACCAAGCTGTGTTCAGGGATTGCACCCAGGAATCACTCCTGGTAGTGCTCTGGGGCCATATTTAATGCCAGAGATTGAACTCAGGTTGGTTACTTATCAAGCAAGTGCCTTCACCTGCTGTACTATTTATCTCCCCAGCCCTCCCATTCTCTTTTTTTTATTACTTTATTTAAACATTGTGGTTGCAAAGTTGTTCACAACTGAGTTTCATACAATGTCCACCATGCTCTATACTTTCTTCTTAAGTATAGATTTGATCATGCTTACACTGCCAATCAAGAATTTCTTCTTGAGTCACTATTGATTATACTCTTTCAAAATATGGGAATATGGCTATTTGGGAAATAGTCCCATCTGATGTCTTGTATGGATATTAACACTGTCCATCATATTTGTGTATTTCTTCATGACTTCTGCCAACTAGGTCTTAACTGCATTTCAAGAAAGAAGGTCTGATGGCCAAAGTGATCTGAACCTCTAAGAATTCCGAGAAAGTAAATACCCTGTCTACAAAACATTTGTTTGTGTACATGTGCTTGGGCCATGCCCAGTAATGGTCAGGTGGGAGGTAATTTGAGGCCTTTGAAGTAGATCCCATCTGTATCTTAATTATTTTCTGTTGGTCTTGTTTTGCCATTGCCTTTCATCTGGCTTTTCCCTCTCCCCTTGGGGAGGGACTTTGTTTAGATCTCAATAAATGGAGTCAGGAGAGCTTTAAAGCTGAGCTGTCATCTAGGTTTGTGGTTCCACATGATAGAGTGAATGACTTGTGAGTGAACAGCTTGTAGTGTGAGTTTTCTCACCTGCTATAACTTCAATATCTATGTGGATTACTTATTGCAGGGAATTACTACTGGTCTAGCTTCACATATTTTCCCTAGATAAGGGAATGGGATATTCCTTTCCCTTCCGGGAACTGTGGGATTACCAAACCTCAACCCAACTCCAGAAGAACCCCTCATAGGTTCCACATAGGTTTGTTCCTGATTCAGCACTTCGAGTTTATTCCTGATTCAGTCCCACTTGGACATTTTTAATTTGTGATTTTCCTATGTTGTTAGTAATGCTCCTATATAAGCTGCCAAAACAGTCAGTTCCAAATAATTTACCATGACTTGTTTAATGTCTTAGCTTCACTTTGTAATTATTCTGAAGCAAATGTAAGACATTATTTAAAAAAGAAATGTGTCTCAGATCCTGAATTTGCTGGCTTAAAAAATAAAACTAAATTTAAAGGGAAAAAAATCAATGCTTCTTTGAGTTCAATACTTAACACCATATAATTTTGGTAACCTTTGTCTCCTCATTCTCAGTTTTCTGTCTCTCTGAAAATCAGCGTGGTGGATAAAATAAGTACTATTTTTTAATGTACAGAACATTGTGCATTGATTCCATAGTACTCTTTGACATGGACTAGACGTTCATTAGTTCTCCTGCCCAGTATATACCTACGTGGGAGTCTGAATTGAGATAGTGTTTGGTGCAGCAAGAGAAAAGGACAGGTTATGAGAAATGGATTTCAATATTCATCCTTGCAAAGGCCTCAGCAATGAACAGATTTCTGACAGACAATCTCTAACCTCAAGCTCGAGCAGAAGATTTGCTGCCAAATGAAAATAAATATCGTGGAAATCAGACAAGTTGGAGTATGATTAAAATGTCACTGCTTGGTCAAGCCTAATGGTCTATTTTGAAAAATAAGCCATTCACTAGATCCAAGCGTAATTTACAGAAATTATTTCCCTGTGTTAAATCCAGAAGCACACTTAATAATGTCAAAGTAAAAGTGGTCCAAAACCTGAAGTATGATACTTAATCTTACTTATTTTATTAAGTTGAATCCTAATGTCTTCCTGCCATTCATTAACTCTTTGAGATAATAATTTGTAAAATTTAGATCACTTGGTCTAAGTCTTTTAAATAAATGAGGCTTATATAGAATGTACTACAACTTGAATATCTGCTCTAAGGACCAGGGTTATTCCAAAAACGTACTGCATTGGTATATTTTAGATCACACCCATTAAATACATTTAAATTGCAAGTAGATTATACAAATGCATAGAAATATGTATGTGATGACCTGTTGCTTTCTATTTTAATTTCTACCTTTAGAGAAGACTTGAGAGGGATGTGAGTGGCAATGAACATTTGGAGACACATGTATGTCCGAGTTAGCAAATTCATTTGAAAGGAAATAATATTGTGAACTAAAAACAATAATATTGAAGATGCTTTGCAGCAATACTTTAGCTAACAGAAATTTAGCATCTGGACACTCTTTCTTTTCTGCACTGCTTGACTTCTCCATTGCCTGCATTGATATCATGATTTTTCTCTGGATGCCATTAGTACACAAGAATCTGTGGTCACCTTTATGAATTTCCAAGGTCAAGCTTGTCTCTTATTACCCTCTCATACCAGAATCTACAAACAAAAGATGGCTTTGCAAATAAAGGTAAATTCCAGGAAAGACATCAGCTGACCTATTTAATTCAATTTCCAGCTCAGGACCCCATTCAGCATAGATCTGGGCTTACTCCTGTGGTGCTGGGGACCATATGGCGTACTGGGATAAAACCCAGGTCGGCCTTCTCAAGCTAAGTGCCCTCACCCCTGAACGCCCATTTTTAACTCAGAGCCGGTGCCTCCTAGCTCTTGTATCTTATTATCAGGGTTCTTCTCCCTCCCTGGGGTGCCTACTACTGTACCGCTGAGAATAGTATAAGGCACCTCTGCTGGTGTCTAGAGGAACTACCATCTGCCAGCAAGACCCCACAAAGTACAAAGAGAATCTTCAGCTTTCTAGGAAAGACAATTTGACTTACTAATAAGTCTGTAAGATATCCCCCAAACTGCCGCCATTGTCCACTTGCAGGATTATTGTTTTTTTTCTCCTGAGCACAATAGAGAATAAGAATGAAACATCCAACCAAAATTGAAATCATATCTACCTCTCTATCCCTTCTCTCTCTCTCTCTCTCTCTCTCTCTCTCTCTCTCTCTCTCTCTCTCTCTCTCTCTCTCACTCTCTCTCTCTCACTCTCACTCTCTATCCCTGTCTCTCCTCACTCTAATTCCCTCTCCATTCTTTCTCATCCCTTTATGCACCTCCCCTCCTTCTCCCTGCTTACATACATGGGGCAGAAGTTATTGCATCTTTCTGACCATTGGTTCAAACACAGGTAGGTTTATTTCTCTGTGTTTGGCAAAACCCTCTGAGGCAAGAGAACATTCTTATAACCACCTCCCTAGAGGGTGGCTACTAATAGCCTCCTGGATTTTCTATGTACATGTACCTGACATTTAGATGTAGTTGTGCTTGTCATGTGACAAACACAACTCATTCACGTCTATCCAACCCCATCCAATAGCAGCTCTTTGAGACATTTCCCTTGTCTCACTCGTTGTGTGTCCAGGTGACAAAGCAGAAGGCCATCTCTTCCTGTCAATGTCTCTGGGGATGAATCTGATCACCAAACTCTCACCCACAGAGGAGTGTATGTGGAGACTTAGTTGAAATCCAATGCAACCGCTTTCTCTTGTTTTTGTTGTACATCAGGAGCTCTTTACAAAGGGTCTGCTAGTTTTCCCATCACCCTGTGGCCAAATGGAACAACTTTCTAGGGATTAATACACTGTCTTTTCATTCAATAGAAGAGAATTTTTAACTTTGAAAAGGGAGCTTCAAAGCGATTTTACAGAAAGAGTGAGCTAAAAGAGTGATTATTAATAGACTATCAATAATTGTGGGGTGGGGAGGAAGGACACTTGGGATATTGGTCATGGGAATGTTGCACTGGTGAAGGATTTATATATATATATATATTAAAAAATAAAAAAAGATGATAAGGCCTCCCAATTCAGGCTGTGTTTTTTACACTGATTGTATAGAAAGAGGAGGTACAGTAAATGCACCCATATACACCTCAACCCAGGCCCTTTGCCTGGTCTGTATTGTGAATTGGGGGACAAAAATATAGACTATTATTAGACTATTATTATTATTATTAGAATATGAGATAGATTATTAAATAGCAAGTAATTGAAGAGCATGTGGCATTTTGCTTTGACTTTAATAGTATATCTCCAAAACTTAGAAAGAAGGAGAGAGGAGAGGTGAGAAAAAAGTAGGAAGAGGTAGGATGTAGAAGAGAACAAGAGGGTGAAGATGGAAGAGGAGGACTGGAGGAGGCTATGGAGGTGGAATTGGAGAAGACAGGCTATGCTAAATTCAATTATCTGCTATTTTGCATGTCTTTATAGATCTCCAAAAACACTTGTTCATTTTTCTCTTTAACCCGTAACCTGTTTCTTATCATTTAACATTCCAAGTTCATTCACAATATATATCCTGAAGAGATTCCAGCAACCTGGGCCATTACTTTCTCTAAACCAAAAGGCACGGTGGATTATTTTGTTAGTAAATTTTAGATATGAATCAATGAATGCACCATGATAATTCTGTGATTCCAAAACTTTCTTTGCTTAGGAGTCTTATTATAAAATCTCTATTTCATGTTTTTGTTGTTGCTGATTTGCACTGGGCAATTGTAAGCCTTCTGGGACAAAGACTAGCTATTCTGTGAAATTCTCCTCCCCCTTGAATTCTGTCTCCTGTCTGGTTTCTCCTTTTTGACCATGGACTTACCTTCACCCAGGAAAAATGGTCGGAGATTGATTGCCATTGGCCCTTGATCTCGCCACATATGTCTACTTCATCTCTTCTGCTGTTTCTTATCTGTAGCTCCTAGTATTTCCTGAGCTTTCAGAACATTCCTAAGCATGTAGCAAAACTTCATCCAGCTTTACGAAACAATGAATACTGAATTTCTTAACCATAAAGAGAAATAATTTGAATCCCTTTTAATTCAATCATTCTTTAAAAAAAAAAAAACTTGTTTCTTAAAAAAAATGTTTTTTTTTTATTACCACTTGGAATTGGTCTATGTCAGAAAAATAAAACACCAAATTTTCACCCTTCCAACACCAAATGTCCCAGTTACCCTTATTGCTAAGACCAACTTAATTGTTCCGTATCCTTTGGAGTACTGAATAACCCACTTTGAAAAAATGAATCCCTAGAGATGGTTCTTAGCCCTTAAACTACCAACATCGCACTTATTCCTGGGAACTTTCTGTAGCTCTTTCTTTAATGGCAGTTAGTTAGTACTTTGTTGGGGACTTATAGGACGTAGGATTGCTATCCTGTGATGAATCCCATCTATTGTAGGAAAATTGGCTCCTCTATAGAAAAATTAGCTTGTTTTTTCTCTGTGGCATCTAGATAGTGTTTTCTAAAATGTGAATTCAATCATTGCCATTTTTAGTTACTGATTTTTTTCCTGGTACGCACTGAATTCTAATTCACTCATCCATTTGTCTATAGATTTCTAACTATAGATATAATCAGTAACAGTGATCTTTGCTTTATGAGAGTATTTCTTAAAAGATATACTCAGTTGCCAAGTATTTATAATGAAAAAAATTGTTAAAAAAACCTGAAATAATTTCCAAGTTAATTTATTAATAATGCAAAACCAGTCTATTCACTTAACTTATTGAAATCATATTAAGAGAAAAGTTTTTATTTCTCTCTCTTTCCTTTATATCTCTGTCTTTCTTTCTGTTTTTGGCTATACCTTGTGGTTCTCAGGGCTTACTTCTGGTTCTGCACTCAGAGATTTCTCATGGTTGATGGGATGGGAGGGCTTATGGGATGCCTATGAGTGAACCCAGTCTGCCACATGCAAGGCAAATTCCCCACCCATTGTAGTATTGCTCTGGTCCTCACTGAGCAATTTCTGTTTGTTAGTACCACTTCTGTCACTATCAAATAATTTTAATAAAGTGAACAGTTAATGACGACAGCAGGAAAGGCACTTGCTTTGGAGATAGTCAACAATATTCTATCCCCAGTACCTTTCATAGTCCCCTGAGCATCAATCAGGGTAATCCCTGATCACAAAGAAAGGAGTAAACCCTGAAAACCACTCAGAAGCTCTGTTTTACTAGCATAAAAAAGGCAAAATTACAAATGGTGCAACTGTCAGAGAATTTTTCTATTTCTACCATAATTTTCTTTCAGGGTTGAGAAGTAGCAAGATGTGTATAATTAACTCTAATTATTTTTGTCAGAATGGGAACTGGTGCACCTCTCAAAACTTTCTCATTCTAAGGAACTTCCAAATTCTAGGAACTTTCCACAAACATGTTGCATTTTCTTAGACATTTACTGGGCACCTTTGCAGAGATGAGATTTCTAGACCTTGGTCTGACCCATCCCTCTCTTCTCCAAAGTTAAGAAGCAAAATGTTTTTCAGTGTCAACAATGGGTACTAGCAAATATATTTAATCAGGATCCATTACATGATTTTGTTAGTTATATATTTTGTGTTTAATAGGAAAGTTTATTTGTACTTCTGCTATAAATTTACTACTCATTTTCCAGACCAAAATACTGACCAGAAATATACCCAATAACTAAACCCTCATCCTGACTTCTGCATATGGCTGATTACTGTCAACTCTACCTCACTAATTATGCAATGAGTGATGGAGAGACTTCCCAACAAATGAAAGCATGAGGCATATAATACCTTAAACAAGACATGCCATATAACCCAAGGATTAATTCAATTAGCATTACAGAAATGCTCTGTGAAAAGCGAATTACCTCCCCTCTCACAGTTTGAGATAACATCCTGTCATCCATCATTACAGGGAAAATCAGGGGTTCCCGGCCCAAGTCACACGGTGGTAATTATGTCAAGCTAATAAGAAATGTCAGGAAATAAATATATTCTACAACACTCGTTTTATACATCTTTAAAGTGTGATACGCACACCTGCTACTGCCTTATCCAGAAAGAGAAGGAAAGAGGAAAGAAAAGACAATGAAGAAAAGACAAATTAAAAATCTGCACTGGATAAAAATAAGTTTAAGGAACTATGCCTTGGCTTCATTCTGGGCCTGACTATGGCAGCCATGGAGGACCCTAGCACTGTTTGACTAGAATCTACAGAGATTTAAAATTCTTTCTTGTGGGGCCAGAGTGATAGTAAAGTGGGTAGAGCATTTGTCTTGCATGCAGCCAATTCCTAGCACCTAATTATAGTTTCCTGAGTCCACTATCAGTAATTCTGGTACACATAACCAGGAGTAAACCCAGAGATCACTAGATGTAGTCCCAAACCAAAAAGTAATGACATTTTTTAAAATTCAATACCTTATTTTATGTTTCTATAGATTATTTCCGTGCCAATAGATAAGTTTTTTTCTGATGCTTTTTTAACCTTTTGCTATGGCATTGGTTTCCAAGATTATGCGATAGTTAGAAAATAATGGATAGTAGCAGTGTTCATTGCTAAAAGTCCTCTAAAAAGTTTTGGTAGAAAAAGTACTATTAGGCATACAATGTATGTTGGAACCAAAGCATCTACTGTCACAACATGAAACTCTTTCTTGATGAGATTGAATATGGAAAAGTCCTAGCTTTCAAATTTTCTTCTACTGTAGTTATGTCTATAATTTCATAACCATTTAGTTATATCAAACAATATTAAGTAAATTATTTATACACTAATAGGCAGGCTTCAGGGAGGTTGAAAAACTGATGACCAAAGTGAAGTAAAATATTATACTGATGGTAGGTTTACTGTTGGAATATTGAATGGCAGAAATAACTGTATTATGAACAACTCTGTAAATCATAGTGTGTAAAAAAAAGGAAATTAACCTTAAAAAAATAAAGACGCATGCCTTCTCCCCACCACCCTAACATTTCTTTTCTGGCTTTGTGTTCTGTACCTCATCACAATTCAGTAGGTAAACGAGGTAGGATGATAAACCCAGAACCGATCAGTATTGTTGGCACTGGACTCAACCATGTAGCAGTGAGAATTATTTTTTCCAGGATTTACCAAAGTACACCAACTAGAAAACACCCAAATTGAAGATTTACAAAACTAATATTATTTCTTAAACAAAGAAAAAAATGAACTGATAGCAATCATGAGAATTGCGGGGGAAAATATGTGAATGATCTATATAAAATTCAAATCACTGTGAACAGGGCATCATTTCAGAAAAATGTGTTTCATGCAGTTCTCAAGTACCATGTTCATTAAAAAGCAATGTGCAAAAGAATCAGTGTCATGCCCTTCTCCTTTTCATCATGTTCTATGGGACTGAAGATTCTGACATTAAAATTTAACAAATTAACAAGGAAATTGTGCCTAAGATGCTATTATAAAAGATGTTATTTTTAAGAAATAAAGGAAGGGAATTTGCATTTGTGAACATATTCTAATTAGATGATAATGAATACTGTTATTAGTTGTAAAAATGGTACTCTCATTTTTCAGGGACTCAAAGAACAAGGATAACACTGAAAACAGATTTAGCCTAACTAAATTAAGATTTTACTTTTGAGCATAAATATATTTTTCAGATTTGGGAAATTAGAATAAAATAGTAACTCAAGTTAATTTCAAGTTCTAGTTTAGCTTCTAATATCATGTATGTTTGGATACTACTCACTCTAAGGTTTACTATTCCAATAAACCAATTTGTAAGTTGTAAATTCGTAAGGTTTACAAATTCCAATAGAGTAATGAATCTAAATTAACAGAATATATAGAGTTCTCACACATACCTGTTTGTAATATATTCTGTAAAAAATTCTTTATGTTCACCGATGACACAAAAGTATTTTAGTGTTAGATTGGTATCACTTTCTGGTCACACAATAATAAGATTTTATGTTTGTTGGGTTGGTTTGGGCCACATCCAGTGATGCTTGGGGGTTGATTACTACTGACTCTGCACTTAAGAATCACTCCTGGAGGTGGCTGGAGTACAATATGGGATGCTGAAGATTGAATCTGGGTTGGCCATGTGCAAGGCAAGCATCCTAACTATATACTGCATATCACTCGAATCCTTGAAGAAACTTTTACATAAAAAATGTATATGGTTCTTCCATCTGAAAAGTGTCCAACTTGTGGTGATAAATTTTGTGACTCCTTTCATATAGATATAAATATACTTTATATTTAATAAATAACATTTAACATACAAATTTCATTCATCAGGGACCAGAGAGAGCACAAAGGATTACAGGGCATGATGTATTACATTTCCTAGCCCCCAGGTTTGACCACCGGAACTACATAAACCCCCAGAACCTCCTCTGTATGAACCCAGCACTATCATCAGATCTACACTGTAAGACAGAGTATTGCTGGAAATGACTTGTTTTCCTCTGGCACTACTTGAAGCTTTCCCACACCCAAATTCATTCATTGGGTCCTCTGTGAAGACATTTGCCTTTCAACATTCATCAAAAACTCTGAATAGAAAAAGTCATACAGTAAAACTCTTATCCAATAGCTAAAGCCCCTTACCAGATGCCCTATGAAGAGCACTAGTGTGTGAAAAGCTCAGAGGCCCATTTTGAGTAGCAGCGAACACCCTGTGTATCTCTGATCATCCTCAAGCACAGAGAGCCAGTATGAAAGTGAGATAAAGTGTCTCTCACTGGACCACTAGACCTCAGAGCCTCAGAGCACTGTGTAATCAGCAGCAGGTAAGAGGAAACTGGGATTCCTGACATTGGAAAACTGAACATATGGTAAATTATCAGGAGAATCAAAAACCTTTATTAAAAAAATAATAACATTTTAATGCTGTGTCAGACTCCAGAGCACCTGGACCTCAGGCTTGCACACAACTATCCTGCGCTAGACCCAGAGGAACTGTCCCCCAGCCCCAGACCATCCACCCTATCTCTAGGGAAGCTGAGGTACTAGCCGACTCGGAGGCTCACTTCTTGCCTACACTCTAGAACTGCACATTGGTTATCCATGGACTTCACTGTCCTATCCTCGTTGTCCTTTGTCTGACAATCCTAGCTTGATTTTCCCATCCTCATGGTCTATCCTGGCTTATATCCGTCACACCAAGGTATATGCTGACTTGTGCCTGAAATCCACATGGTCTACCCTGGCTTGTCTTTAGACATCCCCATGGTCTATATGCTGACTTGTCCCTATCATCTGCCTGGTCTTCCCCAGAATATAGCTTCCTCCCTTTCCTACTAGGGCCCCTGCTCCCAGCTCCATCTTGTAAAGCTTTTCTGCACCTGAGTTCTGGGTCCCACCCTCCTCCTTATGATCCAGAACAACCTCTGAGTCTTGACTCAGACTTTCCCTCTAGTCTGACACCTGACATTGCTTGTCAGGGACAGTTCCAAGCCCCATTTCCCCCTGACCCATCCATCAACCATTTATGTTCTTTGATACCCATACCGGCCACTCCTCACCACCCAGTTCCTCTCGTTTGCCACTGACTCAGTTCCTGACAAGCTCCCAGTCTCTGTTCAGTCAGAAGCTTCTATAACTTAGAACACTGTTCTTATATTGAGGACATTGTCCTTGGTCACTCCCTGTAGAGGAAAAGTCAACTGTTCTGAGAAGACCCACAAGTGCTGACCTGGTCAGCACTCCCTCCACTTGCTTTCTTGAACCAAGACAGCAGGAAACAATCCTTAGTCCCATTTTTCCCTTTATAGACTTCTCTCTCACTCCCCAAATCTCTAATTCAAGGCTGATTTAAAAGATTCTGCCATCAACACATCAACACACACACACACACACACACACACACCAGTTCCTTGGATACACTAAATTGAACTGTGCAATTCTCTTTGACTAAATACATGTTCTCTTCACTCTGGAAATCAAGTGTTTTCCTGTGCTTACCCTAATTACATTTGGCCTAACCTACATCCCTTCTGTAGTCACTAACTAACTGTGCCAAGAATACTTTGAACCGGGGGAGTGTTTGCCTGAGTTATTTTGTCCTGCTTCTTCACCCACCCATGATCTCTTTGAATATATTGTCATTTATTACACACAGACCAGTCAGCACAATGCTAGGAAACAGTTGGAGAGGAAACAGGAGAGGGAGAAGAAACCTGTACTTGAAACAATTTGGTGCCTAGAGCCTGACATAGTCTGGTTGTCCTAAGATGAGAAATTTTGCTCTGACTTCCCTGAGACTTTTACAGTAGACTAGCTAGACCCTCGAAATTATTTGACTTTAAAAGCACATTTGTACACCGAGCTTTTCTCCCATGGGTTAATATAAAACAAGAGGGGGGGATAAAAATGAACGGTACCAGGACCAGGAAAGCCGTATGAACATTGAGTGGAATTAAAAAATGATCCGACTTAAACATCAAACCTAAGGTCAAGAACAGA
Source organism: Suncus etruscus (assembly GCF_024139225.1). NCBI lineage: Eukaryota > Metazoa > Chordata > Mammalia > Eulipotyphla > Soricidae > Suncus > Suncus etruscus. Next base: position 122,412,579 of record NC_064855.1, read on the forward strand.
ATCAATACCCTATCTATAACAAGCTATACACAGAGGAGAACAGTTTCACTAGCACTCGGGGAACGAAGGGGAGATATGGGACACATAATGGGAAAAGAGGTGGAGGAAGGGAGGACAACCCGGTGGTAGGAAGGGCCCTGCTTCATTGTCACTATGTACCTTAAATACTACTGTGAACAATTTGTTATTCACTCTTTGGTCACAATAAAAATTATTATTAAAAAAATAAACTGCCTTAAAAACTAAACTAAAATAAAATGAGAATTATTATAATCAGCAACCAGTGGAACTTATCCGGGTTGTTGAGGTCTGTAATGTTTGTTGTACAAGACACCAGCTGAAGACCTATGTTTTTGATATCGCAATAACTCCCTTCACCCTGCCACCACCCGGGCAAAGGTTATCTTAGTGATATGGACACTGTAAATATTTATGACTGGTATGTTCCTGAATTAAATTAGGTTTCAGTAGAGCTTAAAGATGAATTTGTAGCTCATTCCTAACTGGTACCAAGGAATTCATCACATCTTGATTCCTTGGAATCTCTACTTACCCTAATGTCCCAGCTTCAGTTTTAATTGTAACCTATAGTTCTATTTCCACAAAGGAGTGAGAGTTAAAAATAAATGAAAGGAGCCATAGAATAGAATAAATGTTAACCATTTAAACTGATCCACAATGCTATGGAATATGTTTTAGGATTTCTATAGCATTTTCTTGATGTCAGTTCTATTTACCATTTTAATTCTTTAAGAAATGTGGTTTTATCTAAAGTAAAATAATTATTCTGCTGATTTTTACACTTATTTGCTTTGTTATATGTGTGTATATATATATACACAAATACACATACACATATATCTATTTAAGGGCTATATTTATCTATGATCAGGGATTATTCTATGCTCTTTGCTCAGGAATCATGTAGGGACCACAAGTAGTGCTGGGGATCAAACCCATCGCAATCATGTGCAAGGCAAATGCTATTGCTATTGTACGAATTGCCCCAGATCATAAAAAATGTTTTTTTTGAAAGTCCATATCCTATGAGAAATCCCTCTGTTCACACACATAAAAATTCACATACTCACAATTAAATATTGACTAACCCTGAAAATGTTACCATCTTTAACATTTAAAATATGTTAAGGAGTGGTTCTTAGCAGTATCACCCCAGAAATTTTTGCTTCATATTATCTCATATTAATTTAGATATTCATTTATTTTAAAGATTTTAAAATTAAAATTCACATTTAATTTTTATGGGAATTAAAGAAAAAGCATGCAATGCGAGTGTTGGTTATTTTATAGTTAGAATGGAAAAAATATTTTGTGTTTGGTTTCATTACATTGACCTCAATCTCAATTTCCTCAATATGTATGGATTTAAATATGAATAACTCTAAGATTTGCAAAGTTTGTCTGTAAACAGTGTAAAATAAATTGAAATATTAATATCCTGGTTCAAATTATGTAGTCAAGCAAAACTAAGCACTCACTCTCCATTTTTTCCGCACTCCAAAATTCAATTATAATTTTTCTTTGGGGAACAAAGTCAAAAGTAATCAGAGAAAGAAATAAAACAATACTGTGTAACACCTGCAGAGATTAAAAAATAAAATTATTACCGAAAAACATTTATTAAGACGAGGTACTATAGTCCTCTGGAAGGTGAAGAGCTACCTACTCAAATGATGATAAAATTATAGATAAGATTTTGATATTTTAGATAAAATCTCCTTTGCAAAAATATTTCCTTTCTTTCCTTTATTTTATTTGGCTACTTTTTCACTATGTGTATATCTTTGTATCCTATATCTACATGATATTTTATTAACATTTGAAAAATCATAAAATATGTGGCTACATGAAACTATGTCCTGTTTTGGTTTGGGGGCCATGATAGGCAGTGGTCAGGGCTTTCTCCTGGCTCTGTTGAATTCAGACACCATAGCGGGTGGTGTTCAGGGAATCATATGAGGAGATGGGGACTAAACCAGGATTCATTCTATACAAGGTAAAGCCTAAATCCAGGTCCTAATTCTTTAACCCAAACTGTACACAAGTATATTAGCAGTGATTATTTTTATCATTCAAAAAAAATTCCACATGCTCCCGCAGAATAAAACAGGAGGTCCAAGCACTTCCCAATTTCTTTTAAAATCTCCTATTATATATTGTTGGTGGGTGGAGAATTTTTCTCTATAATGGAGCATCTCACATGATCTTAGACATATGAGGCCCTGAGTTCTATTTCCTATACCAACCCACATGCCAATGACCATTCCCAACACTGCCTCTGGCCCCAAACAAGATGACAACCAGACAACACACCCACAGCAAACAGATACTAAAAGTTTCTGCCAGCTATAGATTCCATTCTGTTAATCCAGTCATCAAATAAAAAAGCAATATTAGATTTCTTCAACTCAGAGAGAATAAACATCAGATTTTAAAGGAAATAAATGCTATCCAAGCTTCTGTTTGCTTGTACTGGAAAGTTCTATCTCAGGATCCAGCGAGGTAGCACATTGAGAATAGTGCTTACCTTGCACGTGGCCAACTCAGATTTGATCCCCAGTATCCCATAAGATCCCCCGAGCACCAACAGGAGTGAGCCCTAAGCAGAGAACCAGGAGTAAGCCCTAGCATAGCAGAGTATGGCCCAAATCCACATCCTCCCCCAAAATAAAATTTTATCTTAGATGTTAACTATGTGTGTGAATCTTTTTGCTGTGTCTCAGAAACCTAACACCCAAGGTTTTGAGGACTCTGAGGATCTTGACTGTGAAGGTGGTGTTGGTCAGAGTTTTGGGGCAGCTAAGGGAGTCTCCAGTTTCCTAAGGACCCCTCCTGGGAGTTACTCAGTTCTAAGCAACTAATCCTATAATGAAACTCTATTTGTATTTGTTTGCTTCTATTTGCACAATGAATTGGCCCAGTCACAAGGCATGAGGGCAGCAAGGGTGGTCTAGAAGTCCCTGAGGAAGAATGTCCTCTTTGTCCTCTTGGACCTTCTATACTGAGAAGACACTGAAAACAGGACAGACTTCTATGGAGTCTGGGTATGCTCATGGCTAGTTCAGGCCTCTCTACCCTTGGGGACTCTGTGCATGAAATGCTCAATTATAGATTTAACCATGTTTCATTTATAATTTATCCATGGCTCATCACCTACCACAGAAGAAGCCTCTGGATTGTAATAAGATCAAGTCTTAAGGATGCTATGGGTAGTTTGAAAGACAGGCAGCCAACAGATGGTGGATCGTGATTAGAAGGATCTCCCAAGTTTCATGTCCAGGGAATTTTGTGCTTAATACAGGCACTGGTATGTTAACAACAGAAATCACTAAGGCATACTCTAAAATTCTTGCTGAGATACTTCCGTTTTCATTTCTATACACTAGAAATTATAGTTTTTTGGAAAAATTAATGATCTGGTACTGATGTTCAGCTTGTATTTTCTCATGTTTACTGTCACATTGTTCATTTCTTCTGCCAATCAACAGTGTATATCTGTTGTGCTAGCTAGGATCATTTCAAGTGCAAGCTGAGAAGAAATGTAGCATGTTAAAAAAAAGTCTTCTGTGCACATATGTGGAATTTTGCTTTTTAATATGTGCTTACTAGTTGTGAGTAATATCAGTAACAAAAATTGCTGATTTCAAAACTGTTCATGAGAGATGCTTGAAATGACAAAATATCCCACTATCCAGAAACTACTTTCTACACATCTAACCAAATTCCAACTTGGATGCCAATAAGACCACTCTCAGGGCAAATTAGCTCAATGCTACGGGGGAGAATTGGGTCTATAGAGGGCAAGGGACTCAAAGAAGCACTGAGCTGTAACCTGACAGCCCAGCACCCAGCACTGACACCAGTCTCACCCTGATGCTCACCTGACCCATCCCAGAGGTTCTACCTACACAATGGCGACTCTAAGAGGAGCAATGGTGGCCGTGAGTTGGCCCATTTCAACCAGGTTCTTCATCAGTTAATCTTAATCTGGGCTCCAAATCCTGATGGCAGGACAATAGGGAAGTTCTCTGGAGATGCTCAGGCTGGAACCTCAGAGCAGCATCTGGAGCTTCATTCCAGAACCCTCAATTCCACACACACACACACACACATGTGCACATGCATTTTTCAGTTATCTGTGAGCCCAAAGTCAGAGTTTTTATTTTGTCAAATGTAACTGCTCCCTATCATAGCTATGGGCAATGATCACACGCAATAAAACTTGCCTTCCATGTTCGGATCAGGCTCCAGAGACGGCACAAGTGTGAAGGCACTTGACTTTCATGCCCTTGACTTCAGTTCCATACTCATCACTGATTCCATCTATTGTGGTAAGCACAACCAGAGGTAGCTCCTAAGCCCAGAGCCAGAAGCTGTGTCTGCAACACTACCAGGCATAGCTCACCCTCCATCCCCAACAAGCAGTTCAGACAATGCTGTGTGTAATCTCAACTCAGATAGTCCAGGACATCAGGGGATGTGGGCGGGGGAGTGGGGTGTCCCTGGTGGTTCTGGAGCACTCAGTTGGAAAAAAAAAACAAATTGTTATTCTTTGGACAGACCACATTTAATTGAATTTCTGTCTGGCATCATCGGAACAATACAAATATTTCCTAATTAACATTTTCTCATTAAATGGTTTACTTGGTATCATGTGGTATTGGATATGCCAAGTCAACTGTATCAAATGCAAAAATATGTTATTAAAGCCTTTAGTCTGGTCAATATCTTGATTTCCTATTAGTTTGGTGACCATACTCCAGGATGATAGGGGCTACTCCTGGTTCTGAACTCCACGGTAACTCACCAGTTGCACTTGGGGAGATCAGGTGCCAGGAATTGAACCTAGGACTCCTGCATGCAAAGTCGGTACTCATCCAGATGAACTATTCCTCTGCTCTTTCAGCCATTCATGATCTCAATCCTCAGCCACAGTCAGTCTTCCCACAAGACCCTCAGATTACACTTCCGCTTTGTGCCACACTCTTAATCACAGACACATTCTACTTGATGTCATACATCACTGGTACATGAGTCTCACCTAATCATCTGCCTCCAGTCTGCCTTCTCCTGTTGCCCCTTCTCAGAACTTCCCTCTACTCTTCACCTAGCCCTGAAGTTACAGATGAGCCCTGACTCTGGGCTCTCCACCTGAAATATGCCTCTTACTTTCCAGACCACCTGGTCTCTTGGTATTAAAGAAGATCACACTGTTCACTGTTGGGGTCTCGTGTTTGCAGCAAATAGAATCACACCCTCTTTAAATCTACACCAATCCCAGTAAAATGGACTTTGTTCTCTGCTAATGAAAGACTCAGGCGAATGAAATTGTTGAGTTGGGGTTTAGATTTCCTCCAAGTCTGCAGAATGGAGAATGTGGAAGCACGTATATCAAACTGGGCTACACCCCTGAGATATGACTCCAGGATTCTTTCCTGGCTCCTTACTGTGCAGTGCAGGCTCCTCTCTGACCCAGATGTTCTGGAATGCAGGAGGTTTTCCACTTAGGTGCCCTACAATGCTGTGCTCTCCAAAAACACTCCCTTGACACAGCTTGGAGCACCAGGTGATGTGGAGTTTATGTCTAATCGTGTTTATGAGTTTCTGCTTGGCCCAAGCCTCACATAGTCAATCACAAACAAGCAGAAGGCATGATCCTGTCTATGCCTGGATTCTGCTACCTGTGTTAATGTGTCCCAATGGTGTACTGGCCCTGCACTTTCAATGTTACAGCAGTTCTGTCAGGTCACAGTTTGGGTCATGAAGCCACAGAAAACCCAGGCTTCTGGACTATGAGCTGAGACCCATGCGGCCTGAGTATGAACAGCTGTTCATGCTGACTCTTGTCCTTGTTCATGGCCTGGAGAAGGAGCGTCACTCATGCTGACTTTATCAATGGACAATTCTCTGTTACCATACAAGGAACTGATCTTTATATTTCAGAAGGTGGCGAAAATGGAAAAGAAATTGTGTGGGTTATCAATGCATTCTAAATGAAAACAATATGTACAAGTCAGTAAGTTGAATGTAATAGCTGCCCACTATTTTCCCTAACTATAAATGCATATGTGAAGTATTTATGTGATTCGGGAGATATGGAACTTACATTAAAGTGGCATATAGATGCATATGAATTTTGAAAAAATATTGATATAAGTCAATGCCTTGTTTAGTTTTGATGATGATACTATAAAAGTAGTTGACTTTTAGAATTAAGTAAATAAAACAAATTGAGAGATGAAAGGCAATAATTAAGTACCAAAGTGAATTTGAAAACTTCCTAATCACAGGGCCAGAAGTAATTCCTGAGCAGCACCTGGTGTGACTCAAAACAAAAACAAAACATAAGAATACGAAGGATCTCAAGACACACACATGTCAATTATGTCCACTCAAGTAGCTTCTTTGGAAGCTGGAGTGGTAGTACGGCATTAAAGCACTTGCCTTGCACATGGTTGACCCTAGTTCAATCTTAAGCACCTCTATGGTCCCCTGAGCCACACCTGAACACAAAGATGAAAGTAAACCCTATCACTGCCAAGTATAGTTCCAACACCATTCCAAAGTATCTTCTTTAACACTTAAAAATCAAGACTAAATTAAAGCCAACGAAGTAATAACCTACTTCGTAGGAAATGTCACTTGATGGGATGGTGCAGAGATTTTATAACCCCTCCTTAAGAATCTGTGAAGACTGAAGAGCAAACTGGGGCATCAAATATAAATATGGGGCACATAAGGCTAAGAAGATGCCAGTGAGGTCCTTCACCATTGGCTTTTAAAACCAATACAGCCCCATTTACAACCACATCACATGGGGGAAACTAGAATCCAAAAGGGGAGAGCCTGGAAACCAGCCTCGACCAGGACAAAGAAGGAGAGGGAAAAAGAGAGAGAGAGAGACAGAGAAACAGAGAAACAGAGACCAGGGTGCAATGCCTTGCTGGCTTCTGAGCCAAATTTCTGAACCTCTCCCCTGTCTGTGTTCAAGTCCAGAGGAGGCATTTGTGCAGCCCCATTTAAGAGAAGAGTCCCAAGGCCACTGTCCTCTGCAGTGAATGACCCAGCTCAAGTTTCTTGTACCCAAGATACGCAATCCCTGTCACGAGTACTTCAACCTGGCTACTGTTTCTGAGCCGGGCCACCTGCTGTGAAGCTCTGGCTGAGCTCCTGATGCCTCTTGGGGTGACACCATTGCCACTGGCCTGGAAAAAGGTCGTCATATCCTTCCACAGAACAGGAAAGAAGAAGAAGCTGAAAGGCAGCCAGGCTCTGGTATGTGGCTCTCTTGGCCTGGAAGAAGGTGGTGGGTGCAATCAGCATTGGAGACTGTATTTGAAGAACAGGGACTCGAAAAGGGTACAAGATGTGCATGCTTTTAGAAAGATCCATTCTTTTTCCACCATAGGGTTCCTAGAAAGGTGGGCAGAGAGGTTTCCAAAAATAAGCAAGATCCAGAAAGTAGTTTCAATGCCAACTGTGATGTGGGCTGTCTCCTCTAGCATCTGCATCTTCACCATGAACCTGCCCAGAGCCCTTAGAAAGGTCCGCTTATGTGGTGGTGGTCCCTGAAGTAACAATGGGGGAAAGTGGACCTTCTAGTGGAGGGAATTTTTTGGGGGTGCTGGACACATAAAACCCCATCATCTATAGCATTTCAAATTATGTCCCTCAATAGATTATTTCTTTACTTTAAAATTTTTAAACAATTAAAACACTCATTTAAGAATTGCCTACATAAAGCCTGCTGGAGCCATATCAGTGATGATTTATTCAAGTTTTTACTCATTGATCTATTTCAAAGGTTCATCTGTGTTCTCCAGACACTCAACACAGAAAAGTTCTCTTCTCCCAAATACATGTTCTTCCATCTTTTTGGGAGACTCTGACAGAACTGCACTTCTCTACACACACTGTCTTAGGGTTCCTTAGTGCAAGGCACTTAGTATTACTGGATAGACATCCCAGAGATCCATGAAGAAAGCGGTGTCCCTGTGTTCGGAGTCAGTTCCTTCTCATTGATACTGATGTGAGTGCATGGGCGGGTGAGGAGGATGCCTGGCTGTGTGTCTACTCCATAACAAATCCCTCTTCCATCTACAGAAACTTCAGCATCCACAGTGGCCCTTGATCCTGGGCCACTGTGAACACTCAAGGAGCTAGACCTGGGAGTCAAAATCTCTGGCCACCAACTCAATTTGCTCTGCAGTGCACAAACACCTCATTTGACTTGACAGCTCTTTTACGGATAAGAAGCAAGAAAAAGAAAACACAAACATCCTGACTGAAGTGGCTTTCCTTTCCAAATATATTTGAGTTTGGTCAGTGCCATAGTAAATCCTTCACAATTTTTCTCTGAAGCTGGACACATGAGAAAATTGATCCTCTCCTACACCATCTAGGCTCACACACAATCGCCACCTGCCCGCTCCCATGTTTCCAGTTTATTTATTTTATTGTTGTTTTTTTGGTCCATATGTTTGGTCAGAGCTGATTCTTAACTCTGAATTCAGGGACCACTCCTGGCAGTGCTCAGAGAGTATCCATCCCATAGAGATGCTGGAAATTAAACTTGAATGATGCCAAGGTCTGCTGCCTGCATAACAAGTGCTTTCTCCACTTTTCTCTCAGGCCCCAGAATTTCATTGAAAATGAATGATATGATATGGGTATCATATGATTCAACAGTCATGATATGGCTATCTCTGCAGACAGCAAATACTTAGAAATTTTAGGCTCTTATTTTTATTTTTTTATGGGTTGGGAGGACCACACTTACTGATGCTCAGAGTTTACTTCTATCATATAAGGTGTTGGAATAGAAACCTAGGTCACCCACATGCAGAGCACACACCCTACCTGCTGTCATCTTTCCCCATGTCTGCCCTTTCAGACTCCTGATGTGTGGATTGTACCTGGAGCTGACTACAAACCCAGATGAATGTTTTAACAGTGATCCTGGCTAATGCAGGCCCAACATATGACCCAATACTGTCTCTATCCCGCAGTCCATATTAACTAATCAACTAATTGAAGCTATTTGATTCCAAGCAAATAAGAAGCCTCCTAAAACCAACCCTTTACTGCATGGGCTTACCTTCTCTCTGAAAATAAATAACCAGATAAATCTAAAATTCCTTGTATTTAAAGTCTCTGAATCTTCCCACAAGAGCACCCACAAGAAGCTATGCGTTTTGATTTTAACTCAACATGAGGCAGGGAATTAATTGTAGTGAAGTGTCTGAGATAATCTTGTTGCTCAAGCATAGTAATTTTATTTCTTCTAAAACATGGAGTTGCCAGGGGCTTTGCTGTCCAATGCTATAAACACAAGAGACAGCAACTATTGCAGATCTGCAGCTGGAGATCCAAGCACAGTACATGTGAGAAACATTCATTATGTTCTGCAACTATTTTTGTTATGTAGGGCTATCCTGGACTATAAACAAAACTTAGCCAAGTTCAAGTATATTGTAGACATTTTACTTGCTTATCACTGTGCCTCACTGAAGGAGCACATGAGTGTATACACATGTCAAAAATATTTCCTACAGAAAGGATGCCCCAAATCCCCAAACCCAAAAGACAGCAAGAGAGACATGTCATTAAAATAATAAATATGTTTTTCTAAGACCTCCAACATGTCATGAATGTATTTTTATTTTTTTAATCTTTTTTGGGGGGGGGTTGGGGCCACACCTGGCAAACTCAGGGGTTACTCTTGGCTCTTCACTCAGAAATCACTACTGGCAGGCTTAGGGGCCCATGCAGGATACCAGGAATCAACTCCTGGTTTACCCCTAATCAGCCACATGCAAGGCAAATACCCTGCCACTGTGCTATCACTCCGGCCCCGTGACAATATTTTTAATAGATGTAATCTACTAAAACCCATTGTATTGCTAGAGCTACTATGCACCATTAATAATGAGATGAGTTGGAGTTGCTTTCCCTCTGCCCAGGGCTTTGCTTTTTCACCACACTCGTTTACCATTTTCGTGAAAATGCAATAAGACACTGTCATAAGAAGTTTAGGGCTTAGAGAGCGGCCACGGGTATCATAATCTGAATATTCACCACCTCCAACTGTCCTACAACCACTTTTCTTATCCATACCATGACAGTTTGGAAGAAATATTTTTGGTGGTGGAGGATTTGGGCCACACTGGGTGATGCTCAGGGGTTACTCCTGACTATGCGCTCAGAAATCATTCCTGGCTGGGGGACCATATGGCACTGGGGAATCAAATTGAGGTTTATCTTGGGTCAGCTGCATGCAAGGCAAACACCCTACCACTGAGCCACTACTCTGGACCCACGGAAGAATTTTTACTTGATCTATCAGGGCATTTTCCACAACCTTCTACCATAAGCGCCATCAAAGTGAATGCCTTTGGGTTTAAAAGTCCTGTCCTTTGTTAAAGTAGAAAGTGGTAAATAATTCCAGACATAGCAGCTTTAACAGAAGATTGAACTGTGTTTAGATCAGTAAAGACTTGGTTTTGGTTCATTGTCTTTTTGAGTTCAAAGAGAGACAGCACTGTGAAGATACTACTTCCCTTGAGATGATAACACAGGTCTTGGGGACTGTGGGGCAGAGAGTTCCAAGGAGAAATCCAGAAGCCATGTTACAGAAGGTGACATTTCTCAGGGTCATTTTCTAGTCTATCCCAAGGCTGCAGACCTGCTGGCAGTGATCTGGGCAGAAGACTCAGGGGTCAGAGAAGGGCTCAGAGACTGGCACTAGCAAGATGTGGCTTCTGGTGGCTCCTGATAACCCAAGGGCACCCGATAAAAATGGCACCCACATGGGGCCTGGAGGCAGAGGTTGGTATGAGGAGAAACAGGAAAAAAAAAAAAGGAAAACTCATTTTAAATGGCTGCAAAGGACAAAGTGATACAGAGCAAAGAAACAAGCTGGAGAGTGCAGACTTTAGCTGTCATCGGGATGCCAGGGGGGGAACACAACAACTTACCCTGGGGACAAGTTGTCTGTAGTCCCCTTGAACACATCAGCCACCCTGCCAACACCAGGGACAGTGAGACATCTGCAGGCACTCCAGGGGAGGCAGGAATTCAATTCACACCCCACTGGCCCCACAGTTTCCCCTGCACCTGCTCTTAGCTGGGCTACTCTTAGTTCTATCTCCTCATCCTCTCTTCCCCTTCCCTCACTGGCTGAGATCTGACCACTCACTTTAGATAACAATTCTTTAGAGCTGGAAAATTTATTATTTTCTGTTCCGAGTCCCAATAAATAGTCATATTTTGCATTCATATCATCATAAATGAAATTAAAATCTCCTTAAATTTCTATAATAAGGTTAATAGAGCAGATTGCATGCAATAAAATATTATATGCATATTTGAAATATTACCTGACTAAGCTAACTTGCAAACAGATATAATGCTAAAGTCAGTTGTTGGTAGTGTAAATTACTAAGAGGAAATGCTTGTTTTGAGTACCAGGTTGACCATGAAAAGGAATCTTCCATGGTTAGAGGGCCCTTTCACAAAACAACTTTTCTAGGCCTGATCATAGGAGAATAAATTCACTTAAAAATTAAAATTACAAGATTGAAAAAAGTTAATGGAATTTTTTTATTTTTTTAAATGTTTTATTTTTAATTATGAGAACAAAGATGGCAGAAATTATCCAGATATGTTATTAAGTGTGCTTGGTTTGAAGGTTTTAAAATTTCCTATGAAGATTTGAGGATACAATACATGAAAAATAAAAGAATATAGTTTCTCTGATACAAAATCACAGAATTTTTTTTCCGTGTGAGTCAATGATGGTGATCTTTATAAAGTAGAAAAATTAAAATTGCAGACCTGCCTCTTAACTTGATTTTATTGGTTTGTTTTTCTTGCTTTTTGCAAATTAAACATAATATCATGGTTCAGATGTAGAATGAACTATCATCCAAGTATTCAAGTTTATCATCCAAGTATCAAAGAGTATAAAACTACAGAAAACTCTTTGGTAAATAAGAGTAAACCTTAATTTTGGACAATTATTATTTTCATTGCAGCATTTGAGCATGTAAAAGTCAATCAAGATGCTATGCAAATGAAAGCTTTATTAAGGGACAAAGCATACGAGTTGCTTGTGTTGCTAAATATTAGCTGATCTGATACATGTAAAATACCTTAAGGTTTATAGATTAAGCTTGCTTTTCCTGGTTTTATAAAGAACTTCAGCCCAGGGAGATATAAGGAACTGTTCCAGAGATAAGAACAAAGAAATTTAAGTGATACTTAAAGTTGGTTTTACATGTAGATTGCCAGGTCAGGGGCTTTGCCAAGCTTCCAGACTTGTTTTCCCCAGAAAGAATTCAATGTATAAAATCTGGAATGAGTTTTTAAATGTCCATGTTCGCAGCAATTGAAGCGGCATTTGCATGTCTCCTGGGCCTGGGTCGGTAATCTGAACTAAAGACAACATTCAGAACTACTGAAGATACTTTGGGTAAAGAGGGGAGATCCAATGTTCCAAGACATTGAAAATCTTCAAATGTAGAAAATAAAAGTAAATGTAAGAAAACAAAAGTATTCTCGGTGAAAACTGTGGAGGAAAAGAGAATCTCTCAGACTGATCTGCCTAACATGGTGAGAGAAGTTTTGCAGAGCACGAGATGATGGATTCATCACCAATGGAAGAAACTCTTCCTGAGGGGGAAAGGAGAAAGATGGTGACTGATTTATGGAACAAGCAATTGTGCCTAACTCTTAACAAAGACAGGCAAATTATACTCACACGATGCATACGTATATGGGAAAGGGTGGGTTACTCATGTATTCTCACAGACTTGGGAAACCCTTTGTTTACAATAAGAAGGACCCAATAATTCATTACAGTTTTAGGTTGCAATGCACACCCCTCAAATTCAAATGCTTATGTCCTAACCCTACATGCACAGTACCCACCTCACATCTGGAAACAGCATCATTATAAATAAATATAAAAGGAAACAAGGTCATGTGAAATCTTGAGCTGGGTAATCCGTACCAACACTGGTGGTGTTGTGAAAGAGATTTGCAGAGATACACAAGAAGAAACGTCAGAGGAGATGAGAATCACCAAAGATTGTCAGCCACACCCAGAGCCAGAAGAGGAATATGGACCAGAACTGGACATGCACATGGACATGGACCAGCCAGAGGCTGGCACTGTGGCTTTGTGCTCTTGGACTCCAAAATTCAAATATCAAAGGACTTTTTGGTCTTCATTATGACTGCCTGAAGGACAACAACATGTATTAGGCGACATTTCATATCCGATTCTTCATCAGATGCTAGAGAAATGTGGCCTTTGAGGTCAGAATTAAGTGAAACAAGAGTTTATCTTTCATCATACATGTATCAGAGTTGTTATCATTTTTTTCCTAACAGTGCCATCATTTTTTTGTAAAAACAAATCAGAAACAAATTAAGAATGAAATTTTTTCAAGGCAAGCATCTGAAATCTACTTAAGCTATATGATTTATGATCTAATTGGCCTATGACTGATGGTCTTCCCTGGATGGATAGTGAAGTATTTCCACAACTATGAAAATAATAACAAAAGCTTATAAATATAATAAGCATAGGCAATAACAGTTTGAATAACATTTGGTGAAAATGTCTATTACTTTTTTTTTTTTTTAGTTTTTGAGCCACACCTGGCCATGCTCAGGGGTTACTCCTGGCTATGTGCTTAGAAAGTGCCCCTGGTTTGGGGGATCATATGGGACACCGGGGATCGAGCCAAGGTCCATCCTGGATCACCCTACGACTGTGCTATTGCTCCAGCCCCGAAAATTTCTATTTCTTAAAATAAAATTTAATTGCAATAACTTACTCCATTTTGGGGGAGGATAAGAACAGGACTATGTGATATGAGTCACTTAAGACTCATCTCCAAGTACTGCTCATGTTATACTCTATATGTCTCATAAATGCTTCTCAAGTTTTTGAATGCAAAAATTAGACGAAATGAATTTATATGGACCAAAAAAGTTTCCAGAACATTCACAAAAGTTAGTTGCAAATTAAACAGATGTATATATTTTTATTGATAACTTCTATTATTTAAAGTCATCACTGAGTGATTTACATCTATAAAATTTTTCAAAAAATAGATGAAAAGCTGAATTCAATCTTCTGCAATTAGCCTGGAGTGAGAATGGATTTCACTTATTGCCAATTTTCTGTTCTTTTTCCATAAGCCTTTTCATTACCTGAATGCATTATTTATAAAATATAACAATACTTTTCTAAATAGGGGTACTACATAAAAATGAATATAGTAAATTAATATATTGGATATTCCATTTTGATATAAATAAGCCACACAATCAAATATAATCTTTATAATGTTAATCTCAATTTCCTTGAAGAACCAAACCTAAATGGGCTTTCAATATGTAAATCTAGCTTGGTTTGAACTAATCTAGAAATTACTTTAATTTTGGCTATTTATGGATGAAGTTATATGCTTGTCTCTAACAAAACCCAGCTGATGTGATTCTTAATAATTGATTCTGGGTCTCTTTCGAAATCCACAAAAATTCAGTCAACCTAACGCCAAACTCTTCATTATGAGTAGAAATCTTCTCACAAACCTTGACAAAGAACTGTGCAGCTGTGGAATAATCTCTTTAATTCAAACTGCATTTATAGCTATGATAAATCAACAACATGGAGTTCATGTGGATATATAACTAGAAATCTACCCTTTCACTACGTGCACAGACTTTTTAAGTAGAAGTTCTTAAATGAACTTTAGCAAAATGTCCGATTTTATATCCAAAAGCCTGTCTAGAATAAACAGAATGGAAGAAAACATGTTCTAGTGAGAAGCATATAAGAACTGGCACTGTTCCATATGTGAAGCAAAGTCTGAGAAAATTATTTTCCTTATAAGAGAAAAGTAGTTGTCCCTTGTACATTGGATATACAATGATAGCTAACTTTCTACCATCTTACCTTTATAGATCCCCAACTTTGACCTTACAAAGTTCATGGGGGGATGCTTAGTTGAGTGTTGTGTATGTAAATATTTTAGGGGATTACTATGTTACTCACCCTAAACTGATTGGTGATTGTGCCCTACCCTAGGGTGTGACCTGGCATTCTGCCCCCACCCTAGGGTGGTACCTGATTCTGCTTCCACCATTGGGTGGTACCTGATTCTGGGGGATAAAAAGAAGGGTCTGTGGAAGGCGAGAGGCTTTTGGCTGGAACTTATGCTGAGTCTTTGGACTTCTGTCTTGTCCACCGCATAAAGCTAATATTTCCACAAGCCTAACTGTCTGCGAGCTGTTTACTGGCTGTTTCACCTCAGAACTGTCGGCTAGACAAGGTGGCAGATGCATGCTCCGAGCTGGAGGGGAAATACCTCATCCTCCATCCTCCACCAGTCAACCTCTTCAGGGGCTGACTTGCAACATAATTAAGCACATCAGATATTAGAAAATTCCATTTCTAAAATGATCTATAAATTTAAGACCCATTTATGATTTAGTTGTTAGAGGAATACTATCATATGCATCCTTATAGGACCTCATGAGTAAAATTGACCACTCATTTGCCCAGAAAGAAAGTGAAGAGGAGGTTTCTGAATTGTACAAGAATTCTGAGCACCAGCAGGGACTTCAGCAACCCCTCTTTATCACACCATCTCTTTGTACCTCCTGGTCTCTGTACCTCCCAGTCTTTGTAACTTGCAGTAAAAGGCTCAGCTCCATGGAAACATGCTCTGTAGCTAGAATTACCCAGTGTAATATCCTGGAACAGTGAGCAAGACTTGTCAGGAGCAACACAAATATGGTTGGATTTTTTGTTTTTGTTTTTTTGTCTGTGTTTGTTTGTTTGTTTTTGGCCAACAGAGGCTGGAAATACAAAGGACTAAGAGACATTGCAGTGAGCATAAACCAAGAACTTGGGAAGTCAGTTGTTATCTCTCATTCTGCTTTCTCTGGGCACTTCTGTTTTAGGGCCACATGAGTGCTCTCATTTCTGGTCTCCATTTTAGTTTTAATTCGATGGTCCAATAAGAAAACAGCTAACTACATCTGTGTCTTGTGTTTATTTGTCTAACCACCTTCATTCATTCAGTCTGTATGTCATCTGCCTTCTCGAGCTCCCTGTCTTCTACTATTTTCTCTATCTGTGCCTCTATCAACTGTCTTCCTATTGATCATCACTCATCTATCTATCTGTCTCATTAAAGAGTTCAAGTCAATTGTGAAAGCAATGATAAATGTGCATGGGGATTATTTCCTAAGGAGTCTGATACTTGAATTTTTTCTTAAAGAGTGGATCAGAGGAGGATGAAGAGAAGATATTCATTTAATAGGTCTGATGAAAAAAGTTTCAGTTCCAACTTACTAACGAGTTAGTTATTCATGTTTGAAGCATAGTACTTTTGTGATTTTTTTTCTTAATTTCCTGATAACTTTCAGATTCCTTGAATTATATTACCGTATTTTCTGGCGTATAAAATGACTGGGCGTATAAGACGATGCCCTAATTTTGCAGTTAAAACATAGGTTTAGGCCTATATTCACTGTATCAGACAGAACGTTCCTGTGCTGCAACTGTATGTACCACAGTGAGCCAATCTCAACAAGCAAAGGTTCAAAGGTTCTACTGTCATAGACTTCCTCTCTGACTATGGCCAACCTGAGCAGACTTTTGACAGTGTAGATTGAGGTCCAGATCATTGTCCAATTGGCATGCATCAAAAGCCTGCTTGGATTGGCTGAGTCAGAGAGGCGGTCCGAGCAGCCTGACAATGATTGGTGCAGGATCAAGTTGGAAAATTCGTTTTGTGGCAATGTTCAGACAATTTTCGTTTAGTGGCATATTAAAACATTTTTCAGGATATACTCGGCATATAAGACGACCCCCGATTTTCAGTTGACTTTGTTTCAAAAGTCCTCTTACACGCCGGAAAATATGGTAAATCAGGCTAATTTTCTTCAGCCAAGAAATGTTACATGATCAAACTTTTGAGAGAGCGAGAGAGAGTTTATTCTGCTCTGCAAATTCACCTCTGATATGACATTATTTTGGAGACAAGCCTAGTTAATTAGGGCTTATCCCTATGGAAACTGAACTTAAGGGGGCAAAATGTATGGGGCCTAGAAATATACAAAAGCTATAGGCCATTTGCTTTCCTCAGAGCCTACTCAGGTTGGATCTCCAGCACTGTCTTTTGTCTCCCAGGCCTGCCAGGAGTAATTAATCCCTGAGTGCAGAGCCAGAATAAGACCTGAACACTGTAAGTATGTAACCACTCATTCTCTAAAAAAAAAAAAAAAGAAAGAAAAAAAATCACCTTCCTCACATATGATACAGAGCCAATAATAACTTTAAGGTGAGATGAAGGAAAAATGTAGTTATGTACACAGGGAGTCTATATATATATATATATATATATATATATATATATATATATATATATATATATATATAAATATTTAATGTGAGTCTATATTGATGGTGAAGGACCTTGAGTTGGTTGCCCTAGGTTCTGAACCAGAGAAAGGCCACTTGGGAATATTCTGCTTTATGCATGTAGTTCCCTTTTCTTGAGAATATGTTCTGCTTTTCTGTAGTATATGCACAATCCAGTTATAAACCACAAAGAACCATGTAAGGCATCTGACCATACCTGCCCAAGGCATCTGACCATACATCCCACTTCAGGCTGAGTTCCCATTTTCCAACTGTGGACTTCCCTTTGTAGAACTCCATATAAACTCTATGACCCTGGGCAGATTCATCTATTTCTTTGGTGCCCCTGGCCAGTCAGTTTAAAGCTGTTGATGACAGAATAAAGCTTTGTTTTATATCAATTGTGTGGTCTTGTCCTTCAACTCTGGACACTAAAATAAACAGCAGCACAGTGACTGCATGTGAGAGGGAGGCTGGGTCTAGGACTAGAATTTGGGGTACATAGGATAGGAGGCATCTAGGACACATTTTGCAGCATAAAGATTGTAGAAGCTACAGACACTGGAACAAATTTCAAAAATGAGGATCATTCTTTGATTCCTTTCTCATATATCATCATGATGAGTTATATTTCTTTAGTGATAGGTCCCTGGAAATAAACCCAGGTATTTCTGCTTCATCCTTTCTACTAACACTTACAGTGTTTGTCCTGACACAAAATCCAGAGAAGCCCTGACTTTAAATACAGAGATTTGTCTTTCCATCTCATTTCAAACCTAAAGTAATTGGGTCTATTAAAAAAATTAAAAGTACATAGGTGATCAGTGGATGGCAAATAACACCTCACTCCTGCTTTTTTTCCTTTAGAGTTGACTTAAGAATTGCTTGGGGACCCTTCGGAATGGCTGTTTTATTTAAGAAGCTAGATAATGAAGTATGCCTTTGTCACAGGCATAAACAAGGTAGAATTTTCAAGGTACTGCCAAATGCAACACATTGTTAGTGAGCAAATTAGTGCCATTTTATGTGGAAAAAATAGGTGGTTTATTTATTTGTTCACCTAGAAATCTTTCTTAGTAGGAGACTTTTTTTTTTTCCTTTGTGTCAGGGACTAACAATTTAGGAAGCAAGTGAAGGTTTGCAATCATTTGCATTTCAAAAACTTTTAGCACCTTGCAAATGCTAATCAGGGTGGGCACCCATTGAAGACATCCTCCCACAAAAGTACCCAGAAGAAACAGAGACCAAAAATTAAAGAAGCAATGGAAAAAGTTGGGGAATTCAGAAATTTCAGTTCAAATACAGCATAACTGCCTACTGAGCACTAAGAAAAAAGGTAATAGAGATAACTACTTCACATGTCCATGTCTTTTATGGTATTATGTGTATTATGTGTGTGTACTTAGGTGCAAATGTATTCAATCTAAAGATGAGATATGGATCTGTATGTAGCTGTAAACAGATGTACTTAAGAATCATTATTTTTACCATGCTTTTGTTAGATAGTGCTCATTCTAAATGAATTGTGCTTTGCCTTGTCATGAACACATTACTTTTAACAGGTTTTAACTTCCAAGTAAGTTATCACTACTCTGTTGTTTACAGAAACAAAAGCTTCAATGTTCATATGCAAATATAAAATTAAGAATCACTAGCTGCTCTTTATTACAGTTGAAGAATTGTTTGTATTGAAAAGTTGTGTTCTTCAGATCGTATTATACCTGGATTCTAATAATGTGTGTGTGTGTGTATATTTTTTTTTACTATTTTCACCTTCTTTGGGCAAAAGACTTCATTCTCCTCTAAGCTCTCTCATTGATTTGCATAGTGTCAAATTCAAGCTCTCCAATCGTAAAATATAGTAAAAGGACATCCCTATTTTAGTAAGACGAGGCTATAGGCTTGCAAACCAACTTATTTGGTTTCTTTTGGAAATAGCTTCATTAATAAATAACACCCTCATTAGTTTTCATAATACCAAGCATTAGCGTCATACATAGAAGTCCCATAATTTAGAATAACTGTGTTTTATGTGACGGAACACCCATCTCCTAACCTAGTGTCAGTCATCCATAGCAAACGTGGGTTTATGGTACATCTTCCTAGACCAATCTTCCTCTACCAATTTAACATCCAGCCGACATGGACATTGATTCATCCATGTTGCCCATATTAGTCAATGATACATGCCTGGTTTTCAGGACATTCTACCATTAAAACTGATTGCATTCATTTAAAAAGGTCCTTTCTTCACTCTTCTGAAAAGATAAGAAAGGAGAGGTATTCCAAGGTCAAACACCCTCTAATGCTAGAGGAGAGATTTATACCCCTCTGTCAGTCTGTCCAGCTATAGATCTGTTCTTTTGAAACACTGTGCAATGTCTCTCCTCCAGTGGGGAGGCAAGAGGTGTGCCTTGCCCAAGAGCACCTCCAATTGATTGTGTAGTCAGTGATGCTTTTATTCAAAGTTCAAGCCATTCATTTCAGTGAGCCCCAGGAACCTTCCTGTGAGACAAACATGCACTAGAGAGACAGCATTCTTCATCCCAGTTTCCCTGATCCCTAGAGGGATCAGAAAATGTAAATTAGCAGAGTGGACAATTAGGTGTATGATAATTTATTGTATAAAAATGTCATATACTATTAAATATTATATGATCTATAGACACAGTTATAATCCAAAGTGGAGATGATAGTCATACATAAGCATAAAATAAATAACAGGCTTTGGTCATCATAAAAGCTTTACCAAATATAAATTCAATTCCTGCTTTGAAAGAAATGAATCCGGCATCATGCATATAATTGACCTTAGAATTTCTTCCCAAGCTTTTAACATTAACAAGATAAAGAAAGAGAGAGAAAGGTTGAATTAGCCATGACCTCTGCTGAGAACCCAAAGAAAACAAACTTTGCAGCATAAGGAAACCTAAACAAATGCTATAGGGAAATGGCTTGTGCCAAATGCAGGAGCCTTTTCCCTGTGTATTCTTTTTCCCATGGAACATTCATATTTGATCATCAATTTGCAGCCTTGCATAAGGAGTTGGTTGGCTGGTTATCATTGCAGCTCACACAGACTGCGGATACTTGAGGGAGGGAGAGAAGGGGGGTGTTGAGCTCTGCAGTGGCAAAAACACAGAAGCTGTCCAAGGCTTAACTCAGCAGGATGCCCAGGGTTTAACTCCAAATGCACCACTGATGCTGGGACTTCTGCATGAGAGAAATCATTTCAAAATATGTTTTTTCCTTCCTGCTAAGCCACAGAGAAACAATTCTGGAACCTGCAGTATTCGGGAACAACAGGACTGAGTCTTTCTTGGCAATCAAGCGCTTGAAATATGCTATCACCCCGAGACTCTAATAATGGGAGGAGAGTCAAATTATCACACAGAAATATAACAAGAGCCCTGGTTCCCTCCAGATATAATACACTTCTTTGATATCCTTTATTTCTTTTGCTGCTAAGAATCCAGACTGTTGAGTAGCAAGACAAGCAGTCTGCAAGACAGATGAGATTGGCAGTTATTTCATTAAACCTAATAAGGGTTCCTATTACACTTAGTTTTCTCAAAACATTCCCCTTTAGGAGTGAGCTTCACCCGAAGTGATTTCCTTGTCGTGTTTATTTCTCTGTAGATCTATCTGGCTTCTCCTAGACCCCACATACTATTTTTCTGGGTGCAAATTTAAGTTTAGCATTTAATGTCATTCATTTGACTGAAAACAGACTGCAGCCAAATATTGCCCCCAGAAATGCATTTTTCAAATGAAGAGCAAACCAGTACCTGCTTATAGAGCTGTTCAGACATATTCAATGATCAGATATATTGGTGGCCTCCAATTCTTTGACCCGCAACTCCAGTTTCTACCCTAAAATATCAACAAGAAAATGCTGCTCTCTAATAGGCTTAATCTCATTAGTATTTCAATGCAGTTGCTTAGTAGTTAATACACATGGGCAGGAGATTTTCTTCTCCAGTTGTTTTTATTTTAATGAAATCTATTCAAATGACTATTTGTCTCTTTGGGCATTCAGGTAGGCTAAAATAAATTTAATCATTGGCCAAAATTTAATTTGCTTGCCGTCTGGAGCCATAAAAATGATGCATCAGCTGTCAGTGATAAAGAGATATAAGCAGCATTGGGGTATAAAGGCAACTTTTATGATTATTGTTACTCTTATGATGATTTGTGGTGTCTGTGTTGAAACCCACTTTTTTGTTCTTGAGAAATCCTATAGCTCTTGGGACAGGGCATGATTCTCATGACTAAATTGGATTTTCCAGAGGTCCACTTTTTCTCCTGTCCCTCAACCAGTGTGCAGGGCAGGACTTCAACTCCACTTCAACAACTGCAGTCTCTAATTTATACTGAAACCAAGACAAGGAGGGATGACCTCAGCAGGTCCAGTTACATATTTATGGTGCCATTAAGTTCATCTGTATTACTCTAGTGGCATCTTTTGTTCTGGTTACATTTGGGAGACCAAGTTCATTGTACTACTTTAAAGCTGGTGAACTGGCTTTCTTGGAGTTTCTATCATTTACAGACAAGCACTAACTGTAACTTAGTTTTAATTAGGTGATGGTTAGTGATGTTTTAGTCTGGGTAACATGATCACAACAAAGTTCACATCTATGGTCTTGACACTAACATTTATGCATTTCACTGCCACCCAAATGCCCAACATTTCTCCCAACAGGATTAACATCACATCTGATCCAGCTCATCACCCATCACCCCTTCTCCTCACCTGCTACTTGGTAACTCAGTTTTGAGATTCAAGGCCAAGGTTAGGTCACTGTACTCAACTGTCTTTTTCCTCATTTTGTTTTCCTAGATACAATGGAAGAGTGAGGTCATTAGATATTTGACCTTCTTCCTCTGAAATTTTTGCTTCACATGCTGTCCTCCAGTCTCATGCAAACTGCACTGTGAAGCAAAAATGTACTGTTTCTATGGAATTGGGTGCATGTGTTTCTGGATGGAAGTAAAATAAGGATAAAGAGAAACAACCAGCTTTCATCTAATTAATGCTGACTTTAGAATAATAGATAACTTGGTCTAATTTGTTTTCCCAGGAGAAGAGATGAGGCTGGTAGTGATCTCAAGAGACATAGTAGACAACTCAAGCTAGATTGGCAGAGGTGATTGGCAAACTTTATGGCATTTATGTACTTCTGTAAGCACCAATATTATGTGGAATGTGGAGTATCAGTGTATAAAAAGCTCTTTCTGGTTATTTTGTCTCTGTAGATCTTATTAGCTTGGGAATGACTGGATGTATTTCTGGAAAGTTGGCTCCAGGAACACTTATTCTGACTGTTCTTTATTTCTCCAGGTCCTGTGACTTCTGTTTCTCAACCCACCTGAGCAGTCTGCTTCCAGTTGCCACTGCCAACTCTTGAAATGAGAGTTTGGAGCCTGCCCCACACAGCTCAAGGACCATTAAGTCCTCACGCAGCTCAGGGACCGGAAGTTGGCTTGTTGCAGCCATTTCTGAGGTTACTTCTCTCTCTCTTTCTCTCTCTTTCTTTCTCTCTCTCACACACATTTATTATTCACACTAACTGCTCCTATGCAAACTCATCATTCACACACATACTGCTGTAATACAAATTCATTATTCACAACCACTGCTGCTACACAAATTCGTCATTCATTCACACACATTGCTGTTTCACAAATTCATCATTCGCACCCACCATTGCTACACAAATTCATCAAACACACACATAAATTCATCATTCATACACACACACACACACACGCGTGCACATACACACTGCTGTTACTCAAATTGATTATCTTTCTTGTTTTTCTTTATTCCTTTATCCTGCAGGGAGCATTCAGAAAGGCCTCTTGGAAGAAGTCCATGAAGGAGTTCTCAAAGGCTTTCATACTATCTTGCGGAATAGCTAAGCTCTCTGTGACTCTTTATCCTGACAGTCCTCAACAACACCAGACATCCTGCACAAATTTCAAACAGCTTCCCTAATGTAGCTTATCCTACATCTTCTAGATAGAGGCAGAGCAAAATGCTAAAAGAGCATTTATATTTGCTTTTTCTCTTGTTTTAGTTCTTGACTTTGAATTTATTTTTAATAAATAGTCGACATATACCTGGTAATGATTGTGTAACACGAAAATCGTACACCAAGTCTGCTTCGAAGAAAAATAGATGGTGTTAGGTTTTTCTCAATGTAAGAGTAGACAGATTTTATAGGAGCTACTGGAAATGACACAGTCAGATTACACAAAAATTAGCCACCCAAAGTATAAAATAAAGCCCTAATTTGTAAACCCTTCTATACCAAAACTTAAGGCTACTTTTAAATGTTTACCTTAAAATAATATAATTCAGTAACTCATTCCTTAAATAGATATTGATTCTTTAATGAAGATACTTTACAAACTGGGTCTTCTCTTAGAATATGGATCCAAGAAATAACTGTCCAGATGGTTCTGAAATTCTATTAAATCCTAATATTTACATGTGGGAATTTTCAAAACGTAAATTTTTCCATTTTTTTCTCCCTTAAAGCTGTTATTACCTCCTTAAAAACAAGACAGCTCTTCCTCCTAAAACAGATATTCCCCCCTCTCTCCTCATAAAAAAGATTATAAGAAGCACTGACATTTTCCAAAAAAAAAAAATTATAAACAGAAGGCTCAATGGCTAAACAAAAACAAACAGATTGTAGGAGAGGCAAGAAAACTGAGTTATGGTAGCTGAGTGAACATTTTGTCAACTGTGACCACTAGATCCACTAAGGTCCAGGATGTGACCATCGATGCTAGAGACACCTGGCCCCTCCCATGACAGGCTGTTTTTTCAGATTGAATGAAGAGGATGATGTAGAGGGACCATGCAAAGGGATACAGCTGTGAGGGAGCAGGGAGGCTCAGAGCAGGGGAGCTCTGCAACCCAGCATCTTGTCGTAGAGAATGAGTGTCACCAGATGGTGTCCTGCTCTACTTGTCACTGGACTGTGGCATGTGCTAGAAAGATGAAAAAAGAAAAAAGAAAAATGCAGGGAAATTGTCACACAGTGCAAAGGCTGGCATGAAAGGTAGAGAGCTGGTTTGTAGCCCGGAGTCCGCAAAAGCATTTCCAATTGTCGCCTCAGAGCCTCTGCACCAGTTTGATTCCTCCCACTCAAAAGAACTTCTCTTGTCTGTGATCAAAGATGGGAGCTGACTCGCTAACCCACACACCCAACAGCCAGGAGCCTGTGAGTCTAGCCTGGCATCATTTGCATGGGGAAATGGACTATGGCCAGCAGTGAACTTGGCCCTGAGACCCCAGCCCTGCTGTCAGTGTCACGAGCAGTGAATCTCTCTGTGGCTGCAGATGTATCTTTCGTCCTCCCAAGCTGCTGATGTGAGCATGGCCACACACCCATCCAGGGGGGACAGTGCCAGGAAGGCCACCATGATGACTCCGTCGCCCTTTCATTGGCCTCCAAATATGCATGTGCCACTTAATTTTATTTCCCTCACTGAGAAATGCCCTTGAGAGAGCAAAGCAGGAAAAATATCACTGATCCTGGAAAGAAAATAAACACAACGAAAGGTTTGGCATTGTTATGTGTGTCCTGATACTCTGAGAGTGTAATAAGTGGAGCGGCATTGTCCCTTGGAAAAAATGCAGAACAATGTCTATGCTGCATTAGAAATTGCCAGTTTTTGATGGGTGGGAAGTGCAGTTAAGACAAAGAAGGGGCCACTGTGACAATGAGAGTAGAAAATGGTCACTCTGCAGATTGCAAGGAAGGAAGGTGATAGGTAACATACCCCTACAGTAATTCCATTGCAAACCATAGTATCTAAAAGAGAAAAGAGAGATAAAAATAGACAGAGACAGAGACAGGAAGAGCAAAAAGTAAAGAAACTCATTACTCTCTAAAACATCAATGGTTGGATTGGGGTAGAGTTCTGTTGCCCTCACTTTTTTTTTCTACCCCTGGAATATGTGGAATATCTTCTAGTTTTCAGTAATGGCCCACATCTTACTTGTGTCTTTGTTTCTGCTTGTTTGGGGACCACACCTAGCAATTCTCAGGATTTGTTCCTGGCTCTACATTCAGAGACAACTCTTATCAGGGCTGGTAGAGAAGGACCAAAAAAGATTCCTCTAGTCCCATCTTCCATTCCCCTTTTTTCCCTGAGAACCAACCATAGCTTACACTGAATCTAAGAATTCATTTAGTTTGTTTTTTGCTAATTTGCTAAAAATATTTTTGCTTTTATATACATATCTATATGGAACTTCAGCAATTGTCTTTCACTTCATAATCCCTTCAAGTTTTACTCATTTAGCTCCCTAATATATAATCTTAAGATTTTTCCAGTGGTAGAGTAATACTCCACTGAGTATAAAGGCCATAACATCTTCATTGATTCTTCACTGATGATCATTTAGGTGGATTTTATGTTCAGCCTTTGTGAATGATGCTGCTATGAACATAGATGCAAATAGCCTTTAGAATTAGACTTTCCAATTTCTTGGATATGGGATTAGCATTGTTGGAACACATGGAATTTGCTTTCTTAGTTTTGTTTGATTTGGTTTGGAGCCAATATCTGGTGGTGCTCTGGCTTCTTCCTGGCCCTAAGATCAGGAATCATTTCTGGCAATGCTCTGGGACCATATGGAATATCAGGAATTGAACCCAGATCAGGCACATGAAAGCAAGTTCTCTCCTTGCTGTACTGTCATCTTGGTCTATATTCTTATTTTTTTGTTTGGGGCCTTATCCAGAAATGTTCAGGAGTAATTCCTAGCTCTGTGCCCAGAAATTACTCCTGACAAGCTCAGGAGAGTCTATGAGATGTCAGGAATTGAACCTGAGTCAGCTGCAAGCAAGGCAAATGTCCTATATGCTGTGCTATCGCTCCAGGCCCTATATTCTTAGTTTTTTACAGGAATAATAGCAAGGTCGTCATTACTTTCTCTCATGTGTTCCTTGCCCAGCCTCTCACTGCCTCTGCTCCAAGTTTCTATCCTGTCTCTCCATGGAGATGTTCCTGGGTACCCAAGAACCTAATTCACAGCAAAGATGATGGCAGGATTCTCCCCTTCCCTCAAATCACGGTGACAGAAGATTAATGACATGACAGGCCTTAACAACCTGCTTCCTGGCTCATTTCCCCCCCTGATGAGAATGTCCTCCTCTTCCCACCCCCTGCAACTGCTCCCTGATCTCCTGTTCTCTTCATCACCTCCTCCCTGGAGCTTCTCCTGGTTACCTCCAATTAAACCCAAAGCTTATCCGAGGCCCCCAGAGCTGAAGACTTTTCTGCCTTATTAAATCCCCTTGAAGAGCATCCTGTGCTTTCCTTCATTTCCTAACACCCACAGCTCTAAGGACTGGCCCCATGAGGACCGAATTGAGGAATGCCTGTTGGATTGAAGGCTTCAGTTCTGCCTCTGACCACCTAAAAGACCGCAGCAGGAAATCAGCCACATCCAATGGAAGAAGCAAGTGGGCTGTTATTTTTCCCAAGCCAGTTCCCATCTGCCTAAACTACACATCGAATCGAATCCAGGACCGTTTAATTTAGAGTTTATCTCCCCCTCACCTCCCTCTATCTGGGTGAACACAGGTAGAAACCCCTATTCTGCCCCAAGCTTGCATATATATATACTCAGCACCCCATCCTCAGAGCTCAATGCAGCACAATTCTATTTTGGTTGCAGCATCCAATCTGCAGCCTGAGCTCTGAGATGACAAGAGACATTATTTTCTAGATCCATCTGCATCCCTAAGAGTGTCTGCCTCCTTAGGGGTCAATTCCACGCATCTATCCATTCCGTGAATGTTGTCTGAGGATCTGAAAACAACTTCCTTGACACCAAAACAATCATACTTAAAGGTGGTTTCACCATCACTCAGCAACCTCCAGAAAACAATAGAGAATGTGATGGCCAATATGTTCCAAAGTCACGAGGAAGGACTGGACTTACAATGTTCTGGAGAGCAAGAGAAACCCTGCCAGTCGACAAGTGAACACACGTGGATGTGGCCTAGCTCTAGGGGGAATGCTGCAGACAATCAATGAAGGGGATGCTATGGATCTCTCCCTGACTCCCCTCAGGATATGGGCTGACTCTCCTCCCACAAGGAGGCAGGAAAAGGGAAAATGCCCTACCTGCAATGTCAGACCTGCGAGCACAGAGCCAACACAGATTTCTGTGCATGTGGCACGGTGAGACATGCACCAGGTGTGGCCCCAGTCTGCCCCTTCCTAGCTGTCGATGCCAGGCTCCCTTCAGAGAGCAGATAGAAAAATGGCAAGTGCCAAGTCTTCATGATTCAATGACCCAGCAGAGGGCATCTGTCTGGCTATTGCACAGAGACTGTCCTGTCTGGGCAAGAAGGAAGCACGCTGGGGCTCTGTGTGAGTTTGCTCCATGTTTTGTTTTGCAGGCAGGTAGGAAGCCACTTCTGTCCATCGGGAAGGGATTTCCTGCTTCTCAGCTCCTCCAGTATCATCCAAAGCCTAAGAGCAGGCATGTTGGCAAAGGATAGGCAGGGGGAGCTTCTCTGTCTGCACTGCTGGTTCTTCTCATTGGATCAGCCTTATAGCCTGCCAGCAGAGAACAGAGCACCCTGCCCTCTTCTGGAGGAGAAGGAGCCAGGGAAAGGGGTAGCTGGTAGCTGCAGATTCCGGATGCTCACTCCTGAGTCTTGAAGCCAGGGGAAACTTGTCCAGCTCTAAAGGCATCTGCCAGGCTCTGCTTACACACAACCCATGGGTTGTGGATAAATCACAGAAGTCAGAAGGGACTCTTGAGATTCATCTTTGAGATCAAAATCATTTCCTTTTTTTTTTGTGGGAGGGCACACCCATTTAATGCTCAGGGGTTACTCCTGGCTAAGAGCTCAGAAATTGCCCCTGGCTTGGGGGGACCATATGGGACATCAGGGGATCGAGCCGCGGTCCTTCCTTGGCTAGCGCTTGCAAGGCAGACACCTTACCTCTAGCGCCACCTCTCCGGGCCCTGAGATCAAAATTATTTCAAGCTCAAAATAAAACTTTCAGATATAAAGATACACATGAATATATATATATATGTATATATATACATATATATCTGAGGTTTATCTATAAAAACATTCTTGGGGAATTCTATGCATACCATGAACAATGTAGAAAGACAGTGATGAGATGGGGAAAGAGACATAGAAAGGAAAGAAGCCAAAGAGGGAGAGAAGAATAGAGAGAGGAGGGGAAAAGTCAGTGGGGAAAGAAGGAAAGAGAAAGTAAATTAGAGAGACAGGATGGGGAGAAGAAAGGAGATACCTAATGTATTTTGTCTATCTATCACTGAGTCTTTTGTTTTGTTTTGTTTGGGGGGGGACATCTGGGAGTGTGGCTCAGGAGTTACTCCTGGCTCAGCACTCACAAATTGTTCCTGGCTTGGGTGGGACCATATGGATGCCGGGGGATCGAACCGTGGTTGCGATCTTTCCTTGGCTAGCGCTTGCAAGGCAAACACCTTACCTCTAGCGCCACCATGCCAGCCCCCCATTCCAACACTTTCAAGTAGCACAGTGGCACCTTTAAAATAAAGTTTCTAGAGACAATCCTTATAACCTTAAATGTCCAGAACAAAGCCAACTACATATAATATGCCTTTAATGGCGTGTTCTTAATGAGAATCCATCTCACTTTCCTTTCTGTCCTCTTCAGTTCACAAGTTCACTTATATTTGGCTTAAATACTTTGACTAGTATGTGTTTTTGTGGCTCTTGCAAGTAGATATTAAATATCAAACTTAAATGCATATCGAATCCCTAACATTTCCATCCTTGTGGAACACACATACTGACTAAAGAAACATACATGCAGACATTATTTGAAAGGAATAAGAAACCATACAAGAAAGTCCTGAGGATACGTGTTAGCTGAATGAATCTTAATTGTATATCAGAAGCTAAGTGTGTAAACAAGTTGGATATTGCATGAATTTCCTTGAGTTATGGATTAAACATCCACATTTTACAAGCATATTTTCAATGTTTTCCAAACAGAAAACTCTAGATTTTTCTCTGTGATTATATAGGATAGCCAGCAATGACAGAATGGATTGTGTGATATGAAAGTGAAAAAGACATAGTTTGATGAATAAAGAAGGAATGGGGAAAGAGGCGGAGAAAGGAAAAGAGAAAAAGAGAGAGATAAGGAAGGGGAGGGGAGAAGTCAAAGGAGAAGAACTGAGAGAGAAAGTGAGATCTTGAGAGAAAGATATAAATAAAGGAATGAGACTTGGGCTCACTAAGTCAAGGATGTTGCTCCATCTTGACTCACTCCAATGTGACTTTCTTCATGCACAGA
Organism: Suncus etruscus; assembly: GCF_024139225.1. Classification (NCBI taxonomy): domain Eukaryota; kingdom Metazoa; phylum Chordata; class Mammalia; order Eulipotyphla; family Soricidae; genus Suncus; species Suncus etruscus. Next base: position 122,442,394 of record NC_064855.1, read on the forward strand.
ATTGTTCCTAGCCTGCTTGCCTACTCATGAATTCCATGTATGTTTTTAAGACTCCATCATTATTCCTTTCATTCATTCCTGTTAGGAGCTGCCACCTCAACTTTCTCTTTCCTATACTTCATACACTAATACAGAAGTAGCTCATTAATAAAGTGATCACTTCATTAGAAATTGTAAGTATCATCTGCTTAGGAATTTAAATTTTGCCATTGAAGATGACTGATGTTATCCCAACTGTCCTATTAGAGTGTTCTCTTCCTGCACTCTTGTAGTAGGTATTTCTAATTTCTAGAAAACTGGATAATCACCAGCTCACAAAAATGGAGAATTAAAGAATTACAACCTCTCTACAGATTAGAGACAAGATTCAGTGAGGACAAAGGCTGTAGATTTACAAAATACAATTCTATCAGAGTGAAATTTTAAGTATTCTACACCATCTAAAGCAATAGAATGCTTTTTCCTGCTTTATTTTTCTCCCACACCCAAAAGTAATTTTAAACTATATAATGTCAGTATATTTCTGACATAATGAGTTTCTGGCTCATTAGAGAAACTAGAAATTAAGAATCTTTGGCATATATAAAAATTCATGCCAGGCATTCTAAGGAGAGCAATATCTCTCTCTTAATGTTGGCTAGACCTTCTGTTTAGAATCCAGTAGCAGTAAACTTACCTTTAGTACATTGGTTCATTTCCTATCATTGTATCCTACAAGCATTTTGCATAAAATATTTTTAGCCTGGTCTTATTTTGCTCTTATTAAACAAGGTTTGATTTGGTGTGGCTCAATTATAAAAAATATTGCATTCGAAGTCTTATACGTGAAAACTGAAGTCATGCTTCAAATTACATTCAATTTACATTTATATAAAATATAACTCCATTTTACAACAAATAGAAGAGTTGACGAATTCACCAATGAATTGGATCACGACGTTTGAAAGTGAGACTGCCACCTCCTTGATGGTCCCTGTCTCTGCGGCACCTGCTGAAGCCTTACTACACGAGATTCTGCTCAAATACTCAAAGGCTCCATTGGAGTACAAACAACTTTGTGCTATGCCTTTTCCAGTCAATGATAGGAAAATGAGAATCCAGTTGATAGTCACCAAAAAGATTTGTATGAAACAATGAACAATCAAGACCATAAGTACCTTAGAGATATGATGTAGAGATAAAGGAAAACAAAATGTTGCACTAAGTCACTGTAAGTATTGCACGCAAGTACTGTGTGCTAAGTACCTATAAAGACTACCTGGACACACTGGACTGCTAGGCTTGAATGTATCATCTCAAAATTTCAAAATAATTTATTGGGGTCGGAGAGGTAGCATGGAGGTAAGGTGTTTGCCTTGCATGCAGAAGAGCGGTGGTTTGAAACCCAGCATCCCATATGGTCCCCCGAGCCTGCCAGGAGCGATTTCTGAGTGTAGAGCCAGGAGGAACCCCTGAGCACTGCCGGGTGTGACCCCAAAACAAAAAATAATAATAATAAAGAAATAAAAATAAATTATTACTATTAGCCTGTTATTAGTAGATTAAATCTCTAGTGTTAGACATACCTCACAGTATATGTATAAAGTAATATATCAATTTCTGATTAATGCTTGACAGTTTATAATATCTTTCTGCAGATTATGGACACTAATGGGAAAACATTTTAATACATTTAAGTATGTAACATATAGTATGATATATAAAATTTTGCCATAGAAAATGTAATTTTGCTAATGGTCTGAAAGTTAAAGTTAGACTTTGCAAACAAAGACTGGAAGAGTGCAGATACACAGCCTTAAAGATTAATAGGAAAATAGTGGAAACACTTTTAAACACATTTTCAGACCCCATGCAAACAGAATAGGCCGAGAATGAGAGGTTAAAGGGTTCCCCGCCACCCAAGTTTGCACACTGGAATGAAAGAAGCTGGCATTGTATCATTTCAAAATAATATTTGTAGCAGAACATTAAAGCATTACAGGGAATCCATTTATTGGCTTCATTTATTGACTTACAGCTTGAAAAAGATTCTCAATCACCACCCAGACTTCACAAAGCCCCCTAGAAATTCATTAAACTCAGAACATGTTGGTTCACTTCTTTCCCTCAGAGAACCTCCCCCACCCCACACTTTTCAATAGTATTTAGGCAGATGTAGAAATTGGGGGGGGGGGGGTTAAAATTGCAGGCATTCTTTTAAGAAGGTTTGTAACTAGGGAATTTAGCCTCTAGGCAATGTGCCAATCACCCACCTTCACTTTAACATGGAAGACTGTACAAAGGACCTAAAACCTCTAAGTTGGTGGATTTTACTATCTTCCTTCATGCTTGTTTGAGTTTCATGTTGATAAAAACAGATTCAAACTTAATTTTAAGCTGATCAATCAAGTTAAAAAATGAAAGCTCTTTTTTAAAAAGGCACCAGATAGTGGCAAGTTAAACTTCAAAGAGAAACTGCTGAGTACAAACAAAACAAAATTAAAGATTTCCATATAAAAGCCCATATATTATTATATTATTAAGAAGGAGCATGACACTCTTGTACCCACAATTTCCAGTTTTCTGCCTCAGCGGCTTTTATTTTCTGAGGACGTTTATTACAGAGTTTTGTATTTTATACATTTATCAAGTCCTTTATTTAAAATATTTCTAAAGGTGGAAGTTACACCTGCCTCTATATGTAAATGACATACTCCTAAGATTTTTCCTAACTCAAAAAAGGAAATTAACTGCTAGAAAATCAACTGCTAGTAGTGAAGTTCAAAAATCTAATTTCTAACACCATTTTTTCAAAAGGTAGCCAAGCATCATAGTAAAAGAAATCTCTTTCATTTATAAATAGCTTTATCTCCTTAGATTTCAGCCACAAGATTTTCATGGAAAGAAAATCAATGCTCAGAAACTTGTATTTTCACAAGTAACTTTTCCAATTCTCTTGACAATAGAGTTCAGACCTTCATTCTGTTGATTTTTCATTGTAATTTCAAACAGTTTAGTCTTAGAAATCATACAGAAAGGAGGGTGAGAAACAATTTATCAATAATTCTTTGGTGATTGATTTTTGGCATCTGCATGAAAATTAGCATCAATGACATTGAGAGTACAATTACATAACAATGAATGTTTCTTTAGCCCCATAAATCAGGTTGATTTCTCACTTAATATAAATGTCCTCACAGTTAACTCTACAATTTTTTCTGTTTGGAAAAATTTTATTTTTAGGTCCAGCCATCTAACACATTAATGTTCGGTGGTCTATATTATTGGTCCCCAAAACTTTTATCTTTTCTAGTTGCTCATCTGTGATAAGAATATCTCTGAGAAGCTTTGAGTTATGAAAGAAATGCCCATATATTGCTCTACCATAACCAGGAGTGTGAGAAGCCTAAATCACCCTAAAAGAACCCACTCTTGACTCTCATCCTGGTGCCCATTCTTAATCCTTACCAACTGACCAAAATCAAGTTCAAGTTCTTGCTAACTAACATTCTTTTAAACATCTACTTTCCAGGTTGTGAAAATTCAAATGCCTGATTCTGTAGGTATTTTCTCACTGCTGGGCATAATTCAGGAAAATTAATTCATTTCAACAGGTATTTGATAGTAAAGATTTTTATGATAGAGAAAAAGTAGTGGCACTAGACCAGCCATAGGCTTTGTTTTCACTTTGGTTCCAACCATGTCCAGTCAGAAGAAAGAAAATATTTGCCTCGATTGCCTCTTCATTGTATCAGTTATATCTTTATCAATCTATCATCCATTATCAGTCTATGATAGCATCATCTCAATGTGTATTAATATTTCTTATCTAAGCATTTCCTAACTTCTAACCCACTATTACACCATGAATGATTTTTCTTCATTCTAGTTATAACTTTCTTCAACTTTATCTGCAATGTGAAAAATGCTGCTTACTTGGAATTCCCATTTTTCCATGACAAGGCCAAGGCCTTCCAGGCACGGACACAGTCAGATTCACTCAATATATTTGTAAAATATAACAAAAGCACTGGAATCTCTGTCTCTCTTCCTGCTTCTTGGTCACAAATATGTCTGTGCTCTAGAAGCCAAGAAATGTGTATTATCATAGCTCACAAAGACTGATCCTTGGCTACACCAAGTTGCTGCCAGAGTTGACAAATTGCTCAGATTCCATAGGGAGTCATTGTTTGTAAAAAGATGTTGTTGCCTGCTGTGGAAAGCAACATGGTAAATGTTAGAAGAAACACTGCCTGATTTGGATCCTATGTTCTTAGAGCCCAGATTTTCTGACTCTGTCCTGAACAGCAAAGGTGGCTACGGAGAACAGAGAGCAAACGACAACAAGATGGGGCGCTCAGACCTGGAAACAGCAGAAGTCTTGCCTTAGGAAAAACCTTCAACCTCTTCCTCGGATTCTTTATCACTTCAAACAAGGGGATCAAGCAATTGGGAGGGAAAAAAGCACAAAGATTTTCATGACATGAGCAGTACAGACTAGAAAATAGGGAAAGACTGGTACAAAGGAAGGCAGATGCAGAACTAGTCTCTGGGGGGAAATGTGACAATAAACAAAAATAAACTGAAATTATCTTGGAAAATTTCATCTAAAAGATTAAAATGGGAGAAAGCGTTTGGGAAAACTGCTTCTAAATGGTTCTAAGAGTTGTTCCGAAAAGTGTCCACGAGGAACCTTCTGTTTCTTGGGCACTTTCCATGAGGTGTCAAAAAGGTGAGTGCTTCCAATACTTGGACTCACTCACCATCACTTGAGGACGACAGAGAAGGACATCCTAAAGGTAAGGTCTAGGGCCTGAGAGGCATCCCGGAGACAGTAGAAAAAGGGAGCCCTTTCCAGAAGCAACCAAGCGCCTGCTAAGCAGTACAGCTATTGCTTCAACTCTAAAACAAGTATTGGGATATCCAATCCCTGAGGAGGTGGAGGAAAACTCTTTCTTCTTTGAAGTTCACACACTGTAAGTAGGACCAAGTCTTTCCATGAGGTAAGCAGAGATTTTAGACAAGTCTAAGGAAAATCAGGGCAGGGGGAGAGGCTTAAAAACCCAAAGGTTCAAAGATAGCCACTGGATAGATAACGTTATAGAACTTGAGAATCTGATGGTAGTTAAAAGATAAGGTGCCCAATTTCTGCAGATGAATAAATGGCCTTTATATTATGAAGCTTAGAGCAGAAAGAACTTCATTTTGTTGACCTAAGGTTGTTTCCATTTAAGGGCTAAGTCTCTGGGCAGTCCCCAACACCATTAGGAATGACAAATACTGCCCAGGGCCATCTGGCCACAGTAGAAGATAGCAGGAACTGTAGGAAATCCCCCTAGATACTAGCCTATCAGTTCAAAGGTCAGCAAGATGAAGCAGCTCTTGCATATACCTTATAACATAAACTTGCTTGTAATCCATGGCGGCCACCTCCTGATGGTGGTGGCACTGGCTGGCCAGTTTGGGGTGAAGTTTTGCTTTGCTTTATTGTAATTGTGTGGTTTTGTCCTTCCAATCTGGACCTTAACAACATAGAATGTTTGCTCCTCACAGAAAGAACACCAATTTAAATGACTCTTGCACCAAATGACCTTGAAATAAACACCAATGGGCTGAATCTTCCTGAATGCCAGTTACACGCCACAGTTATTAGACAAACAGCATGTGGAGTCCAGTGGTAGCTATGCATAGTTTATATAGTTTTTAATGGTGACTTATAAGAAGAACACAAAGAAAAATATATAACAGGGACAAACTATGCCTACAAAGTCCAAAACAAGAAAGGTTTGTCCATATTTGGTGATGATGACTTTTTCTTTTGCTGACTCATTCGTTTTTAAATATATGTAAATCTTTATTTAAGAACCATATTATAAGCATGTTTGAAGTTGGGTTTCAGTCATAAACAGAATACCCCCTTTCCAAGTGCAACATCCCCACCACCAATGCCTCCCTCCTCCCCTGCCTGTATTCGAGACAGGCATTCTACTTCTCTCATTCTTTAACATTGTCATGGTAGTTGTTAGTGTAGTTATTTTCCTAACAGCATTCATCACTCTTTGTGGTGAGCTTCAAATTGTGAGCCAGTCCTTCCAGCCTTCCAGCCCTTAAGTCTATTGTCTCTGGGCCTTATTTCAGTAGTGTCCTTAATTATTCTTAAAACCCATAGATGAGTGAGACTATTATGTGACTATATCTCTCCCTCTGACTTATTTCACTCAGCATAATAGATCCCATGTACATTCATTATAGGAAAATTTCATGACTTTATCTTTTCTGAAGGCTGAATAATTGCTGACTCATTCTTATGAAATACTACTATTTGTTATATGTTGCACTGTCTCTGAGGTAAAAAAAATGTGGAAATGTAATGTATATTAATGCTCTTTAATGATTAGGAACTAACACAGTTCTAATTTTTCAAATGAGTTCAGAATAAAGTAAGATAACAGTCCCTTTTAGTGGCAAACTAAAGCTCTCTACTAAGTAGACTTTGAAAAAATACATACTGGAGAAGAAATATTAGTATTTGCTGAGAGCCTATGCCACCTAACTTAATCAAAATCTGTTAGAAATTCCTACATCTCGTAAAGTCCATTTACTAATGAAGGCCATTTTTGATGAGTTTCAGTCGCATACTCTTGACAAGTATTTGTTTTCTGTGTCTACTCCTACATTTGCTGAAGACCAAAGGCACATTTTTCATTCTGGGGAAACAGATCATATTCATAGAACAGACTTTGACATACACTCTTTCAACCAACCATCTTTTCACTATTATTATTGTGTGAGAAGGAGAGTGATTCCACAAAACTCAGCACAATGGGTCCTTAAAAATGGCCAATGTCTAATTGTTTAGCTCACGGTTTGAATACCACAGGCATTCCAGGTGGAGTCCACGTCATACAACTGATCCCAGATCCTACATAAAATTCAACAGGGCTCTGAGCTTATGGTCTTTTGATTATTTGCCATGACTGAAATGAGCTTCGATATTTTCTATCTTACTTTTTTTTATTTTTATGCTACGGCATCAATTTCTCATGGCACAAGTCATAGAGTTTTTTTTTCCCTATTGTTCTTTATTTTGGGACCATACCCATTGGTGTTCAGGAATGACTCCTGGCTTTGCACTCAGATATCAATCACCTCTATCAGGCTCAGATGATCATAGGAGAGCCTTGGGGTCGAATTCAGGTTGAGCTTATGCAAGGCAAGAGCCCTACCTGCTATACTATCTCTTGAGTTCCTAGGCATTATTTTCTGAGATGTTTTGATGTGGTTATTATTTAATGTTTTAATATATTTAATATATATTTAATATATATTTTATATATTTTTAATATATTTCTAATCATCATTATTACTTCCATCTAATAAATAATTTCCTTTAAAAATCCATAATAACATTTTTAGTCTGTGAAATCTCAGAAGCAATGTTTTAAATATCATATAGACTTCATTTGAATAGATAAGTAGTTAATTTCTATACAATTCTGGGTCTCTGATATTACAGTGCATTAAATCAAAATCAAGAGACAATCTCTGAATGGCTTACCATTTATTCACCTCTTATTGTTAGCCACGAAGTGACTAACCTCATCTAAAATAGGTTCTGGGGATGTTTGGGACCAGGTCCCTTTCATCTCTTTCAGATTGGCTGCACTAAAATGCCTGGTTTCCAGGTCTGTGCACAATGTGGAACATGGTGGCAGATAAAGACTGTGGACTGAGTCTGGGTTTTCAACTTTAGAGACAGAGAAAGAACACAACCCCTTATACCACCTGTCTGCTGCTGAGAGGCTTCCCAGCTGCACATCTGCAGGAGAGCCTGGCAGGGCTTAACTATATCCCTGCATTAAGGGTTTAATATTACTGAAGCATCAGGTGAACTAGACTCACTGCGATTTTCTTAGCGAGGAACTCTGCTGACTAGCCTGCCAGAAAACACACCAGGGAAAGAATGTTTTCATGAAGGTGTGGAAAACAGTCTGCGCCTTCTCCGGGAGCTGACAGGCATGGCCTCCCTGTGGGCCACAAGGAAGCTGTCCCGCATCACATACCAGCAACATTATGATTCACTCCCGGTGGAAGCCTTGATGCTTTCTGTGCATTCTCAGGAAGATATTTAACCTGACATCACCAGGGCATTTTTGGAGTGAGTGTGGCACCCTCCTCCCCATCTTTTCATACTTCTGGAAGGCTGGGCAGTCAAAAACATGCCCCACAGAAGTCAGTATCAGCAATAGTGCCTGGAATTCCTGGACTGCTTGCTGGGTCATATTTGTGGCCATGCAAAAACTCCAATTTTTAAAATACTGTCATCCTCATAGGAACACACAGATTTAGATGCCAGTGTGTGTTTGAAGCCACTTAATGTTCAGGAACAAAATAATAATAATAATAATAATAATAATAAAAAGTATCAGGTAGCAATACTGAGAGTTTAATGAACCTTCTGACAATGACTTAATGATCTCATCACATAATAGAATAATTTTCATATTGCTGCATTCTTTTCTTTCCTTCTCCTTTCTATCTTTCAGTCTTTTTTCTTTCCTTTATTCCTTCCTTCTTTTCTTTCTTTTCCTTCCTTTTTAATAATTTTGTTCCCACTTACCTGGCAACAAATGCATTATGGTCAACCATGTGATTGATGATCTTTAAATAATTATGTTTTCAAAAAAGAAAGAGAAAGAGTTGACTTGAGATCCCAGCTATGAATGCTTGTTACAGTCCATTTAAAATTGCTCAAAACCTTTCCTTTGTCTAGCTTTCTTTGTCCTAGAGAGTTTTGCAGTGGGGCTCTCATATTTAGAATGGTTGGCATCTGCATGATAAGGAAAACAAGCATAGAAGAAGAATTGGGAGTTGGGGGTTGTCTGCCCAGTGAAAGACCCTAAGAGGTTAACTCCACCCACTGTATTCATTCTTGGCTCTTAGTTCCTAGGCTGTACAACTGGTCCAGGCAGCTGTATTGATGCTTCCCAGTGATTCTTGTCTCGGTTTATGGATTTAGATTTTATACACAGGTCAACCAAGACTCTAATACAGTACCAAAAAAATAGGAATGCTTGTAAATGACAGAGATTAGACACATGCAAAGAAGCACATAGACGATTCATGTGTAAGTCTGTGTCAGTCTAAACATGAGTTTCTATACACCAGGTTTATATACATGCATATTCATGGTTATTCCCTGTCCACACCATCCACCTCCTGTTCTGTCCTACCAGTGCATGCACACACAGAGATCCAGGCAATTCCTAGTTGGGCCAGAAATATGTAGACACTTTGAATGGGATAAAAGTGACCTCAAAGCAAACTTGCTGCCAGGATGTCACGCTGTTCACGGTCAGGTCAAGCTTTCCTGCCTACTTGTCCTCTCTGAGAGGACAAGCAGTGCTCCAGCTGCTGAAAAAGGCTCCTCTCTCCTTCCTCGGAAGACAGCTCATAATTCTCTTGCCTCCTATCTGGGACACAGCAATTCGCAGACATGAGGAAAACTCAAAGCTCATACTGCACAGAAAGGCCAGTCTGTGTCTCTTGGTACTGCTGATTCTCACCTCATTTTCTCACCAGTGGGGCTTCCGTAGTATGCTTCTCTCTTGCTTATTCCTATTTTTAAAAAATAACCATGCAAAGGAACACAGACCTAGGACAGAATCCTGTCAGGACCTAGAGCTGCCTTTGTCCCAGATCCTAACCCACCACAAAAATCCTTGCTCTTCCCTTACCGGCCTACAAAGATAGGGGGAAAATTCAAATGCCATCTACCCATTCAGTAGAAATGTGATTAGCTTTGAGTTATTCTTGCAGTTTAATGCAAGGTAAGGAGTAGGGATGGGGGGGGGGGGGCAGGCAACATTGCTGAAAGTACATTGTGATGATTTATTGGATTAATATGGAAATACATGAGACGACAGTGCCTACAGAAGAAAAGAACCTCCTGGATTCCTCTTCCCTGGAACTGTTCTCAAATACTAGCCATGTTGGTGGGTTACTCATTGTTTCTGTGTGAACAGAAATGTGTGGAGCACGAATGCATTAGCCATTCAGGCCCTGGGCCAATTTCTGTGATTAGGCTGAAGTCTGGTCTCTATTATTAGCCTGGGCAATGTTAGTTATGATGTGGATGTACAGGGTCATGGAACCTCCCCACCCCAGCGCACTGAAGAGATTTCCAGACCTTCATTGATAGGAAAAGAAACTCATGCAACAGCCACACTGTAGGGTTCTGTGGGTATTGTCTTTCCCTTGCATTTCTACAGAGAAGCACAGAATTTGGAGTGCATGAAAGATTTCAAAAGCTTATTCACTTTATCTTTCAATTTATCTGGATGTCTCTAAAAATCAAAATTACTTAAACATTGATACATGTATCTGACACTTGTTTTAAGAAAACAAAGGAAAGACACGAGTATCATCTAAATACATAAAAATTTGCACTATCTTAAAGGGTAGGAAAGTAATTGTGAATACATTCTAATCTGCCTGATAAAAATAAATCAATGACTTAAAAAGCTGGTGAAAATTACTTGGCATTAAAATCTACTTAAGTTCAACAGTGAAACATATCACATGTAATTACCTATACATACTGGGGGAAACTACAATTGTTCCTAGGTACATTTTCATTTATCCTCTAGAAGAGAGAGGCAAAATTATGGAAGATTCTGGAGAAAACTTAATCATGCTAAGATAATGATCAAGGCCAATATCTGATGATTTCCACAATTTACCTTTGTGAGAAAAAAAATGTTAGGGAGGATATACGTTGCTTGCGAAGCTTGAGAAAGTCCAGGTTTCTTTCTCAGACTTAAAAGCACCCTGTGGAGGTATGTCAGAACATCGCATGAATGAATATCAACCATCAATAAGATTTTAACTCTGATTATTTACTAAAACTTTTTAAAGCATAGAATTAGTAATAAAGCCAAGAACTAGTTGAAAAAAAATGTGTGTGTGTGTGTATATATATATATATATACATATATATATATACACACACATATACATATATATATGTATATATATATATTTAAAGCCATTGGTATTTTAGCAGTACTCCAAATATATATTTATACTTGGAGTTCCGCATATATTCGGAGTTCTGCTGAAATACCAATGGCCTTAAATATAAATATATACATGTATAATACCATTAGCATGATGAAATAAGCTTTGGATCCAAAATATATGCATTTATTTCTTCCTGCCAAAATTGGGTAACTTGTATATGTTGCTGATCTCTTTGCATCCTGAGTTTTTCATTCATCTACTGTTGAAAATAATGCTTGTCCCATGAGAATACTGTTAGGTGGAACGAAACACGTAATGTACTCACATTATTATGATTATGATGAGCACAAGCACCACTGTGTATCAGAGGCCAGTGGTTTTGTCTAAGAACAGGGCATGAATGCTTCCATAATGATAGTTTGCTCATGCTTTCTCTGCCCGAGTCTGCTCCAGGGAATGAGGCCCAAGTTTGGCATTGCTGTCAATTCCTGTAGAAATAGAGCTCGTACTGGGAGCCGATTGCCATCTGGTGTCCTCAGAGGCAAACACTTTCATTCTTGGGAGTAAAAACCACTAATGTAGACAGGAGTGACCAGTGGATGGGAAAGTGGGGGACTAACAGTCTAGCCACATGATAAAGACCCAATGCAGAGAAAAATAATGATCCAGACTAGAGTCTCAGAGGAAGAAGGTTAGAATCATACTTTCTGGTAGTTGCTCAATTTTTATCCACATAAGACTGGAGGACACCAACAGAGCTTGCTAAAGTGAAATACGTCATCCTTGACAGTCAAGGAAGAGATGTGTGCTTTCAGATTTCCATAATGGGGAACAGATAGTGGTTAGGTTAATAAAATAATTAATGTCCACAGAATGGCCAAATATTTTCAGACCCTGTTTGGCTCTTGACTGTTTCTTCTCCCAGTATGTTGACCTGCCTTCTTTATGCAGGATGACACATTAAAATCAGAACATGCTTCTCCAAATTTCTAATTAGAAAATACATCTTTTCTTCCCTATTTTGAAATGAGGTCTGCTGAGGGGTAAAGTGGTGAAGGACAAAAGAAAAACGTGACTTGCCTGCTCCTTTCAGAAACCTCATCATGAAACAGTGGTAACCTTTGTTCAAGAAGCTACAACTTTCAACACTTGAATTCACATTATTAACAAATCATCATGGAGAGAAGATGAGTCTTTCTTTCTCCCTTCTCACTGCACATAGTTCTGGGAAGGTCAGTACAGACCATCAAGAAACCCCTAATTCTGAGCATAATAGCACCTCAACCAATAGATAAGTCACTTACAAAGCTCTCCCGGTAGGGGTTGGCGAGGTGGTGCTAGAGGTAAGGTGTCTGCCTTGCAAGCGCTAGCCAAGGAAGGACCGCGGTTCGACCACCCCGGCGTCCCATATGGTCCCCCCAAGCCAGGGACAATTTCTGAGCGCTTAGCCAGGAATAACCCCTGAGCATCAAATGGGTGTGGCCAGAAAAACCAAAAGAAGAAGAAGAAGAAGAAGAAGAAGAAGAAGAAGAAGAAGAAGAAGAAGAAGAAGAAGAAGAAGAAGAAGAAGAAGAAGAAGAAGAAACTCTTCCTGTAGATGAGAATGGGGCATTCTTAAGCTCCTAACTCCTTTCATTTTTTAATTTTTTAATACTGACTTGCCTGCCTTCTTCTAGGGTGTATCTCAATTTATGTAAGATGAATGTTGTTATTTTTTGTTCATTTACATCTCCTATTAGACAACGGAGACCCTAAGTCAGGGATGATTTTGACATAGTGGTCATAATCATGTACTTTTATGTTACTCCCAGTCCAAAGACATGTAAAAAAGAATAAAAAGATGACACTGTACTTTCGTGGACAGGTGCACCAATTTATATGTACAAATGCATATAAATACACAAAGACAGATATTTGGATCCATCTAATTATCTGACCACCTACACTGTTTTTAGTAAGACATTTGGGTAGATACATTGGAAACAGCATGTCTTGAGTTGAGGGTGTTTTCTTAGTGTCCGGTTGTTAACTTGTCATTGAGGGTGATGTCAGCCAGCATTGTCTACTGCTGGAAGGCAATCTTGGAAATAAGATGTTTGGTTCTCTCATGTGGCAACCTTACTAGGCCTGTCGTATTTGGGCATGTCACATACCTGCTTTTGGTCAGCCAAGAAATAACACACATCTAATCACCTCTGCTGTTCAGCTTCTGTGTGAATCAGCAATTGAATATCAGGAGTTGAAATAAGCTGTCTCTGTTTCTCTTTTCTGTCTCTCTCCTCTTCTCTCTTCTCTTTCTCTCTTTTTCTCTTTTCTTTCTCCCTCTCCTCTTTTTCTCTTCTTTTTCTCCCTCTTCTCTTTTATCTCCTCTTTCTTCTCTTTTTCCATCTCCTCTCTTAGTCCTTCCTCCTCTTTTTTCTCTTTTCTTTTTTCCCTCCCCTCTCTCTATTCTCTCAATCTCCCTCTCCTCTCTTCACTTTTATCTCTCTCCTCTCTCTTCTTTTTTTTCCGCTCCCTCCCCTCTCCTCTCTCTTTTATCTCCACTGTTCTTTCCCTTTTTCTGTTGCTCCTTCTCTCATCTTCCCTTTTTCTCTTTATCTTTCTCTCTCTTTTTCTCCCTTACCAGTTCAATCTCACTAGCTTCAACTTCTAGTCATTGGTTATTGCTTTTGGTTAAAAAGTTATATTTAAAAATTAATATATGTAAAAAATCCAACCTGCCATGCACACACCTTTTATTATTTATTGCAGTTTTATGTCTTTTTTTTTAAATCAGGGTTCCTACCTTTTTCCTAGAACCTTGGGATACAGATTACTTTATATTACCACATATTCCCACATTTTTCTATAAAACTAAGAGAAAAGAAATAAAGAAAGGCTGGGGCCAGGGGCCAAGTGGTCTTGGATGCATTGAAGGGGAAATAAATTAGGACACAACTAAATATCCAAGTTGAAGTCTACAATAATAGAATCAAGGGACCTAAAATCTAGCAATTTAAATTCAAAGGGGCCTGTTACACTGGCAGGCTAGGGTGATGGGATAGGATGCACTCTGGGTCCATTGGTGAAGGGAGGTTGACACTGGTGATGGGAAGGAACCTGACTCAATATATATCTAAAATTCAACTATGAAAGACTCCGTAGATCACATTTTTTAATAAAACAAAATTTTAAAAAATTTGAAAATAAAAAAGAATATACCCAAGAGTCACGGTTAATTGTGGGATTGAAGAGACAAGCAAATAAATGAACAACAACAACAAAAGAGTAGGACCAGGGAACCTCTTCTTCAAAGTATAAATGAAAACAAAGCAAGAACCATAAAACCATATCAGCATCATGATTCAGGACCAATTTGGCAGGGGACTCCAAGCAGCGGAGGAACCCCGAGGGCCTGCCAACTACTGGAGCAGGTCCGTGTTTCTAATTGCACATATTTACATGAATTATTACTCCATGTTTTGACTGTTCAACCAGTTTGGAATCCAGCTGAGAACCACATCAACTTTTCCAAATTCTCCTCTTATTCTGAACATTTAAATATTATTATTAAGTCTTTGGTAAAGGGCATTGTTAATAGTAGCATAAGAATGAATCAACAAGAACCCTAGAATCTCCTTATTAGCTATTATATAATTTCTAGTATTCAAGATTATTATTAGTGAGTTCATAAAACTATTTCCAAGCAGCTAGCTGTTTTTGTCACAACTTTAATATAGATAGCTATGAATGAAATTCCTAGGTCGGAAGAAGTAAGTATTAATAAGCCACCTTAATTTGGATATGAGTTTTAGCAACACTATTAGGTGATGCCAATTTGCCATTCACTGAATCCTAAAGAGCAGCTATCCTCATTTTAAGACTAATTGGCTATTTAACAGGTCAATGGGAAAAATTGCAAGATCACTATTATTAAAATTTATATAATTTTTATAATAATAAACTATGATTTTTTCATGTATATTTACATTTTCTATAATTATTTTTCCTTCTAAAAATTGCTAATTACTGAAAACAAGGTCCAAAATATAGTGCATTAATTTTTTTTTGTGATGAGGACCAAAACATAGAATAAGAGTTATCAGATATGCAGTGCATGCTTTCTGGTTTGATCTACAGAAGATATCACATGGTCTACCCCAAGCATCATAGGAGTAATTTTGGAGACCCCTCAATGCAGCAAGCATGGCTGGGTGATCCCTGGCTCTAAGCACAAGCATGTCTTCAGGCCCTCAGCACAACCACGCAGCACAACCAGCAGCACAACCACACCTTCAGGCCATCACACTGAACAACTACTGTTCCAGTAGGCAGAAAAACACCAGATGGATCTGTAGGCCCCTTTGAGCATTTCTTGGGAAGCCCCAAATATATTCATAAAAAATAAATGTTTATGGTAGACTTCTGGGCAAATTATCATCAAAGTAGCTAAAGGAGACAAGGTAGACAATTATTGGCAGATTCATTTTTATGATCATGTCACTTATCTGTAAATTTATTGCAAAATGATTCAACATACCCTATAATTATTTTTTATGTCTTTTTGCCTAAAGAAGACAATTTGCTTTTGTTTTTTCTAATATATAGTTGAGAATATTCTTTCTGAAAGTACTGAATGCACTATATCTATAATACATATGTATAATTTGGAATGTGAGACAGCATAAATTGAAGTACATAAAAAATTAAAATTGGTCAAACTATGTTAGCTTGATACGAAGGCACAACATTAAAATATTTAAAAACATAGACCTCTACACTTGGAACCATCATACTGTAGAAAGGTGACAATATGAAAGTCTAAATATATACAAGGCCTTACTATTGTTGGTATTCAAAAGTAAATTTTTGAGATTTTTTTAAGTTGTCATTAAAATTATTTATATTATGTACATTTTATTCATGTTCAGCTATAACAGATAAAAATTATGGTAATGCTTTCTAGAATGTTCTCTGTTGATATTTATTTCTAAATATGAGAAATTTGCTCTTGATAAAAGCTTATTGATCATCTAGATAATATACTGATTTTAACAATACTTTCAAAGTTTCAATGACTGGGCCAGAGAGATTGTATCATAAGTAAGGAATTTGTCTTGCAAGCTACTAACCTGGGTTTGATCTCTGGAACTGTACATGGTTCTCCCAAGGACCACTAAGAGTGATCCTTGAATGCTGAGCTAGGATTAATCCCTGAGCATATCTGGGTGTGTCTCCCCACAAAATGCAAAGTTCTAATGTTCTTGATGGACAGCATCTGGCCCATTAAAATGAATTTACATGAGTCATCCATGACTCATAGCAGGGTCTGCGTTTTGCTCCATTTACCTGCTTCTCCCATTCTTTGATTTCAAACTCTCTTCCCCTAAAGCAACTGGGATCAAATAAATTGTAACGTAAGAACACAAACAATAGCGCTTTGCTCAGCTTTTGAATAGTCAAATCAAATGGCAGTTAAAATTGAGTCAACATAATTTACAAAGAGAATATTGACATAAGACATTAGAAGGAAAGAACGTGTTTGCTCAGAAATCTGATAGCAGGGTTTATGGTCATCTATTGGACAGATTGGATCCCATATTGATACTGGCATCAATGAATCACTGGGACATGTGCTAACAAATTTATATCTAATGCATTATTGGATCAATGTCACCTGGTTTTACAAGGTCAACAAACCATACTATTTGTCAGAAGCTGGAGAGACAGCGCTAGGGTGGATTCAAATCAGTATGACTTGATATACGTTTTAAGGAGTTTCTTTACAGAAATAAAAGTTAAACCTTAGCTAACAAGCAGTACCTGCGAATTTAAAGAATATAACTTTTCTCATTAAAGATAATACATGTAGATGGAAATATTTCTAAGATAAATCAGAACCACAAATTGAGGGGGAAATAATGGAGGGCACCAAGACCGAACAGTTGTACGAACATTGAGTAGAAATAAAAAATGTTCAGACTTGAACACCAAATCCAAAACCAAGTACAACAGAAACGATACCCAATCTACAACACTCTAGACACAGATGGGACCACTTGTACTAGCAGCCTGGGAGGCAAAGGAGGGGCGTTATGGGATGCAGGCTGGGAACAGGGGTGGAGAGAGGACAACATTGGTGGTAGGAGTGCTCCTGACTCAATGTCACCATGTACTTGAAATACCATGTGAATGATTTGTAAACCACTTTGATCAAAATAAAAATTAATAATAAAAAGCCACAGGATATGTGATCTTTTAAGTGTAGATATAATCTAAGAGATAATTGATAATAATATCGGTTAGAATTTTTGGTTTTGTTTTGTTATTGTTGTTTCTTTGTTTTTGAGCCACCATTGGCAGTGTTTAGGGATTATTCCTGGCTCTCCATTCACAAATTATTCCTGGAAATCTCAGGATACTGTATGGGATGCCGGGGATCTAGCCTGAGTCAGCCACCTAAAAAGCAAGTGCCCTATCACTGTACTATATCTTTGTTCCTTTGCTTACAATATTGTATCCTTTCTTTTTTATCATTGGCAATTAAAAGTTTGAGATGTCAAAATTGCATGTTGGGTTTGGAAAGAACATAGCAATATTTAAAAATCAATAAAATGTAGTTATGCTAAATTTTAGTTTATCATACATATCAATGAATTAATAATCTTCATTGATAGCTTATATTCATGAGCAAGTCATAATAAAATCAGTAGATAGAAAATTAAAGTTATGGGGCCAGAGTGATGGTGCAAGCGATAGGGTATTTGCCTTGTATGCACTGACCTAGGATGGACTGCAGTTTGATCTCCATCATCCCATATGATCCCTCAAGCCAGGAGCAATTTCTCAGTGCATAGCCAGGAGTGACCCCTGAGTATCACCCAGTGTGGCCCAAAAACTAAAGAAAAAAAAAGTTACCATCT
Source organism: Suncus etruscus (assembly GCF_024139225.1). NCBI lineage: Eukaryota > Metazoa > Chordata > Mammalia > Eulipotyphla > Soricidae > Suncus > Suncus etruscus. Next base: position 122,460,297 of record NC_064855.1, read on the forward strand.
ATTAGTTCTAAGTATTATTTCATCAATCAAACTATTGGTATTATAGATTAGACCTTAAAATCTCTATTGACCCCAGAATATGACAAGGGGTACATTGGTAAAAATCAAAGTAATTGAGGGATATAGCACAAGACTGGGTGTGCTGGTAGAAACCTTTGTATTGATCCTCATATTACCTTCTAATTAGATCTCTCTCTATTTGTTCCTTTGGTTTTCTTGTTAAAAAGATACTTCCCCATTGACTCCTCATCTGGCTTTCCCCCCTCCCCTTGAGGGTGGACTTTGTTTATCCCAATAAAGACGACTCAGGAGGTCTGGTTAAGGAGAGCTGATATCTTGGCAAAGGAACCAATCTAGAGACATCTAATTAGAAAGCAATATGAGGACCAAATCAAAGGCCTCTACCAACAAGGACAATCATTAGGGCAGTGAAACCCCAGAAATAGAGTAAGTTTGGAAGGGTAGGATGATTGAAAAAAGATTGAGGACCACTAGTCTATGTGAATCGCCTCTTAGTGGAGATCCTCATTGTGTTCACATGATCATTTTTTAAATAATCAAGTTTTTAATTACATCATTAGCTCGTAAGTGCACTTTGTCAGTTTATGTTAGAATTTTTCCATTTTGAATCTACGAAGCAACACCACATCACCCCATTTCACAGTACAAGATGTAAATTTATGTTTGGGGATGTCAATTAGGGTAAGTCAACTATTTCTGCAGGCCAAAGGGCAGAGGTGTGTATGGAGATGAAGGTAGCAAATCTTGAATTCAAGAACCTTCAGCTTTGAGAACTAGCATGACCGTGAAATCTATGCGCATTCACTCAATTGGGTACTACCTCCCTCTCTCCCTCCCTCCCTCCCTCCTTCCTTCCTTCCTTCCTTCCTTCCTTCCTTCCTTCCTTCCTTCCTTCCTTCCTTCCTTTCTTGCTTCCTTCCTTACTTCCTTCCCTCTCTCCTTCCCTCCTTCCTTCCCTCCCTCCCGCCTTCCTTCCCTCTTTCCTTCCCTCCTTTCTTCCCTCCTTCCTTCCTTCCCTCCTTTCTTCCTTCTTCCTTCCATCATCCTTCTTCCATTCTTTCCTTACAACACACTTAGTAAGCTTTACTCTGGTAGTCATGATACTATTGCCTCTGAGAGATGAGGACCATTTTGTTCATTCTACATACAAATCTATATTAAGTTCATTCATGATGCTGCTTACACACTCATCACTGGAGTGCTTAACATACATTCCCAACATCAATTAATTACAGTAGGTTCTGGTGCTAATTGGAGTCTAAAATTTCACTCATTATTGTGGCTTTTGCTGAGCTTTGATTTCCCAAAGATCATATCTGGCAAAGAATGTTTAATGCCCATTTTTCTAAACTTACTGAATAGTACTTATCCACCGGGGAATAATATATCTTCAGAGAAGTATTTGCAAAGACATAATAGTATTAAGAAAATTACAGTTTGCTACTAATTTGAGTAATATTTTAATTGCTAATAAAAATAATAGTTATTCATCTATCATCTATCTTATCTTTTAAGCCAATTTTTGAAGACAGAAATTCTTACTGAATTCATATGCCTAAAATATTATATAATAACTAGCTCACCCACCTAAAAAATAATCTCCATATAATTTTCTTAAACTAAGGAAGGCAACCATATTAAATCCTGCCAACACAATTTGAAGCGCAGCTCCCTGGATTCAACTGAAATTCTTGATTTGTAGCTTCGCTGCTTTTTATCTTAGCTGTGGTCAAAAGATGGTTTGTTTATAGGTAGTTAACACTGAGCACATTCTTCTCTATAACTCCTTCTGTGTAGACTGACCCTGGTATGACCCCCCAAAATACGTCCTTAAATAGAACATGCACTGGTGAAATGGATTCTTTAACTCTGTAAAATCAATTAGAATTGGAATGGATAGAAAAAGGAATAGCCAGATTCTTGTGGGAGCTTATTTCCATAGCCCAGCTACAAATAATGATGCCCAAAACAAAGGTTAGAGTAGAGAATAGGAGGAGTGACAGAGATATATTACACAGAATGGCTGCCTGAGAGGCAAAATGTGACTAGAAACCAAGCACAGAAAGTACTGCAGAGCGTAAAGACTCTGAGTCAGACAGACTTGGGCTTAATCCAGCAAGAGAGCCTGCAGCACCTAAGCCCTGAGTAAGGAAGATTTTTCTCTTTGCAAGAAAGGGGAAGGAAAAGATGCACTCTGTAGGCTCTGAGGCTGGAGACAGATACTGCATTTCAAACCCAGCAGAGTGTCTGAAGAATATTAAGCAAGGGATTAATTGATGGAAGTGTTTTTTTCTTATTGTCATGGAAGTATAAATAGTAAGCAATGTCTAGAGAAAAAAACAAATCTCCCAGGCTCGAAGTGAGCCAATGGGATTGACAAACAGGAATTAACCAGCCAGAGGTAGTGGGCAGGATGGAATCTCGGTCTAGAATTCAGAGCTAAAGAAGAAAGGTCCTGAGCCAGCCAGGTGAGCACCTAGACAGGAAGCCAGTAGGGAAATCACTGGGACTCATATTATTTGTACTTCTTCCTCTGCTCTGAGGATCTCACTCACATACTGAGTTTCAGCTGGGGTCTCTCTAAAGTCTAAAGTTCTGCTTTCACCAGTTCAACTGGTGAAATCTGCTCCCTATATAAGAGGGACTTTTATTGAAGCTAAAAATGCTCCTGAGTGAAATTGATGGCTCATCTCTTTGTCACGAGTTGGCATCATTCCTTCTCCTTATTATAATCAGTTCAAGTTTCTTTTGTTTCTAACTTCTTTCTGCCCCCTTTTCATACTCCCTCTTCTTACCTCTAGGTACTTCAGCTGCTTTATTACAGTAACTGGCTTATTTGTTGCTTACAATCAATCAACAATATGTTTTATAGAATGATTGATGTACCACAGGAATGCCTTTTTTCTCTTCTGATTTCGAATGAGAAACACCTTAAGCGAGCCAGTTACCACTGAAGAGAACTCATGGTATTTCTGTAAGTATGGTTTCATTACTAATGAAATGACAAATTGAATCACAACAATAGTAATTTTACTCCTCTGACTTGGAAAGATGATAAGCACCTACAGTTTCTCCATTTTCAGGAATTGAATGGGGAAAAAATAAGAGGTATTACAAAATAAAAAGAAGGGAAGTTCTCACTAGTAGATATTGGCCAGCTTCCTCCATGAGTGATTTCACATTCTTTGTTAAAGTATTTAACACTATTATAATTATTTGGGACTGGAGGTGCAGCAGGGAAGGTGCTTGCCTTGCAAATGTCAGCTCTATTTCTATCAATTGCAGTTTGATTTTATGAGATACAGAACACTTTTATTGGTGGAGGCCATACACAGGTATGCTTAGAGATTATCCCCGAATTTTCATTCAGTGATCACTCCCCGACTTTTCATTCAGTGATCACTCCTGGCAGGATTTGGGGGACCATATGGGGTGCCAGGGCTGTGTGCAAGACAACCCTACGCACAGTAATAGATATCACTCTGACCCCACAAAACCCATTTTATTGTACATTTATTATGTACAAATTTTAAATATTGACTTGACTCAAGACACTTATTTTAATAAAAGGAGCAAAGCTGAATCCTCAAAATAATACATGTAAATGCTGTATGACTTATTTTGCTAAGTAGATTACATTTCTTGACCAATGCAATCGTCCTCTGTGGGGTCTGATGGTCACAGTCTGTACATGTTTACCAATCAGATCCATTCTTGGCACAAGAGGGACTCTCGATAAATATCTGCTAAAATATAAAACCCAGAATTAATTCATTCTCTTTAGTCAGGAAGAGATTTTGAACATGTCTCACTGAATGCCCTCTGGTATTTACCTGGACATCTGTATTGTCAAATTAATGCTAGTGATAATAATTAGAAATACAGAACAGATGAAACTATATGAAGGTCAGTCTAAACACTTGGAATGGGAACTCATAAACTTTAAGGAATCAGCGGGTGCTCATGGTTCTTTGACCCACCCAGAATGATGATGCTGAGAATGATGCTAAAGAGAGAAGGGACGAGAGAGGGATTAGTGACACTGAGAAAGCAAAGTGTCCTGTGTTGGTGGCACAGACAACATATAATTGTCTAACATAGATGTGTGTCCCTACAGGAGGCTGTGGCATTAGGGTCATTCTAATAAAAAACATCGGAGTCTCAAATACTCATACTTTCCTATAGATGAGCTATGTTTTTCGTGATGAGGAATATTCTTCATGAGAAAATATCACTGAATCAGTCTAGGAGATACCCATAGTATTTCAGAGAGTTCCAAACTTGTTCCTGTGATGGAGTGTTCGTAGCCACATGTGTCTCTGTGCACACATGAATCTGATATATGAAACAATACCATACTAGAACCCAACAAATCATTTTTATCATATTTGGAAATTTGTCCTTTAATGTAATTTTTCTCTTCTAAATTAAAAAGAGAAATAAGTATTGATTAAGAAAATACTCTGTTTTGTCACCAAGTTTGCCTCATGTATAGAAGCTATTCCTTCATCTTCATGACATATTAGAAACATAATTTATGACATGACCTGGTTTTAACTATTCTGTAGTCATATTTTAAGTAAAAACCAAATGAATGACACTAATCTTACATCATTGGATGTATCACACTATACCCAAAACAGTCTATTTCTTTTATTTCAACTGCCATCAAAATACAATGTATGCCTGAGGAAGTCTAGCACTTATTCTGTTTTCAGTTTCCCTTAATCATATGCTAAACTTTCAAATGTCAGAATTAGTACTAGTAAATCGATAAAGATGGCTTTCATAAAAGCTCATTTTCTATGGAATCATTTTAAAATTCAGATTGTGAGCTGTCACCACACTCACAAATGCAGTCGCCATGTTCAAACCAGGCCACTCCATAGACTCACTGTTTTCTCAAACTTGATGCAAACTAAGCCATGAAACATTATAGCTACACTGGAACACACCGCAGAAAGCTGATTGTCTCAGAAGGAGAGGGCAGGCCAAGTCCCCACCATGCAGAAGCCAAGCTTTCTGTCTCCATCACCCAGAATGACCATATCCCCAATGGCTCTGCCTCGTCACTGACCTTCTATAATTTCCCACAGGGACACCAATCTAATTGCACTTCAGGTACACCTGTCATTGGTGATAGAATAATTTTCACAAATGAGCTTGCTACTGTACTTTTTCTTTCTTTTTATTCTCTTTCATTTTATTTTATTTTTCATTAACTTTGCTTTCAATTATATAAAAACAAATATATTATGATTAGCTATGTCAACTATGTTATATATTTTCTTTAAATAAATAAAATTAAAAAATGGGAAAAGAAAATTCAGAGGTTCAAAATCAAATGAAATTTAAAATAAAGAGAAAAGCAACAAACTAAACTAAACACCTTTACCTCATTCAATTACCCCAGACCCAAATGGAGCATTGACTGCCATATTGGAAAGTAATGGATGATCTGGATACTTGGCTCAGAGATTGAGGGTACAGACCTGTTTCTCATAGTGCCATCTCCCACAGAGGTAATGGTACCTTCAAATTGGCACTAATAGCTGCCTCTAGAGCTTTCAGAATGAATCAGGGAAATGGAATTTCTCAGGGAAGGGATAGTAGCAAATTTTTGGCCAATATTATGCAGGATAAGCTATATGCCACTTCATTAAATAAAAGTTTTTTCAGCTAGATTCCTACTAAAATTCTCGATCTCCTATAGCTTTGATATCAAAAATTTAAAGATCAGAAGACAGACTGAAGCAGACAGGTAGGCAGAAAGAGAAAGGGCTCCCCCATATCCCCATGGCAATGAGATCTTGGGTGTAACAAAACCAATAGTCCTAAGGTTACCAGGTTCCATTTTGTGGACACAGGAAGTAAGGCCTGGTAAGACCTTTAACTGATGCCACCACAGACCCAGAGAATGCTGAATCCCTGCTCAAGAGAAGAGAAATTCCAGCAGGAACAAAGTCCAAAAAAGAAGGTCACAGAAGGGTATCAACTGTCCCAACTCTACCCCTTGGCAACTGCCCTAGCAAAGGACTCTTACCTAGGTGGAGGACATGGGGCAGCTTTGGAGAAGCCCTGTAAGAGTCAACTTGGGATAAAGGAAGCTTAACCATCTACTGGGTACCATCTCTGGTCTAGGATCTACTTGACAAAATAGACCTTCCTCCTACATACATCCATGGCTGAATGATGATGCAAAAGCATATATGCATGCTTATTAAAGCAATACCCCATGAAATAATTGTGTCTCAAAAACTGAATCATGATGACAAATATAGTGTAGAGATTCATAAAATTCAGGCACTCTTAAAAGATGTTCCAATTAAGTTAAAAAATTGATTAAATGCCTTATCGTTTCATATATTATGAATGTAGAAATATAAAATATGATATACCATAAAATATATCCATATGTTTACATTTGTAATTTAAAATAATATCAATTAGACTTCTATAATCAAGGCATTTATTTTTATGTGTGATAACAAAGTACAAATTAAAAATTTGAAAATTGTTTTTATTATCCATGAGCAATTTTGAAAGTTTAAAAACCATGAATAAATGTCTGGATTGTTCCATTATTATCAGCTGAAGTGCAATAAAAAGATTTTATAACTAAATTAAATAATTAATGATGGTAATATTTTTCTTCATTGTTTAATGGTCTGTCTACTATACAATTCCACAGAACTGTTCTTTCTCTTTCTTCCACCATAAACTCCCAAACTATTGTCTTTCTATTTGTTGTGAGCCCTTCTAAAGAGATGGCAAAGTCTTCAGCATTTGTTCATAACCGACTTACTAACAGCACAAGTAGGAAACTTTTTGAAATGCTTCTTCTAACCTTGGGTCTCCTTTGGGACACTTGCCTGGAGTTTAGATATATTTGTTTCCAAAGTCCTTCCTTAGAATAGTGAGCAATTTCCTGAAAGACGACCTTTCTTAATGTTTAGATCTCTATTTCTTGTTTTTATTAGGCCTACATGTATAGGATCTTTCAATCACTTTTCAATATTGTCTTCACCCATTTAGACTCTCCGGAATCCCTGGTCAACTTAGCACTTGGTTCTTGCTTATCCAGAATTAGTTGTTGAAAGTTTAGGCAACAAAATAGTAAATAATTATATTTTTGTTGTGCTAATGGAAACTCTGGGTTTAATACAGACAGAAGCAACATGAACAAACTAAGAAAATGTTGAGCAAATAATGAAGTACAAAGCTATTGGTACTAAAATTCCAAAAGTGCATGCATGTATGACCAGTGGATCTTGATCCAAGGTGCCAAGATGATACAGTGTGGGAAAAGACCTCATAATGGAGGGGACTAAGAAGCAGGCTTTCTGTGGAAAGAAAAATGCTGGATGCTTTTTTAATCTTTCTGCATACAAAACTCAACTCAAAATGGATTAAAGACTGAAGTCTTAGACCTGAAACCACAGATATTTTTAGAAAAATACAGAAAAACCCTCATTATATGTGCCCAGTGAAGATATTTGAGCTATTACAACAAAGGCATAAACAAAAAGACAAATTGTGTGTGTGTGTGTGTGTGTGTGTGTGTGTGTGTGCGTAAACTTAAAAGACAGTTCCTACTTCTCAAGTAGTAAGTCAAAGAACTAAGTACCAAAGAAAGAAAACAATTTGATGAGAACATCAAAAAGGGGCCTAAATAGAAAGTTCTTTAGGAAGACACAAATGAGCACCAGATGCAGGAAAATGTTCTTGACATCAGTAACGATCAAGGAAATTAAAATCCAAACCACAATTAGATTTAACCTCAGATTTGCTAGGATGGTGATTAGAAACAGACTTTTTTTGTTTGTTTGTTTTTGGGTCATACCCGGCAGCACTCAGGGGTTATCCTGACTCTATGCTCAGAAATTGCTCCAGCTCGAGGGACCATATGAGATGCCGGGATTTGAACCACCAACCTTATGCATGCAAGGCAAAGGCCTTACCTCCATGCTATCTCTCCGGCCCCTAGAAACATACTCAAAAATATGGCTGCAGAAGTGGCAGGGTAGTAGAGCACTTGATTGGCATGAGTGAGATCTTGGGTTTTTGGTCCTGGTACTCCCTCAATAAAGGACAAAAGAACAGATGTTGGTGACGATGTAAGGAAAAGGAAAATCTTATGCACTGTTATAAGAATGGAAATTGATGGAACCATTCTTGGAAACAAGTATGGCAATTACTTTGAAAATTAAAAATAAGACTACCATACAATCCAGAAATTCCTTGCCGGGGTATTTGTCCAAAGGCTATTGAATGAAATTCTCAAAGAGAGAGCTGCATTCATATGTTCATGATAGCATTAAGATGACACATGAGAAAAATTATTATTAACAGCATACTACACAGATAATAAAAATGAGATGTGAGGTGCACATATAATGTCATGATTTCTTTTCAGGAATGAATAATTAAAATAGAATATTATTCACAAACAAAATATATGAGTAGATAATGTTAATTATTTCTACGATTTTTTCACTATATCTATGTATAGCAAACCAACATTAAATATACCTTAAATATATGCAATTTTTATTATACAAAACTCATTATAAAAACATGTTAAGCAGATGATGAAAAAAAACAAAGCTACATTTGCCAAAAGTTCAACCTGGTAGAATTTTTTCCAAGTTGAAATAAAACTGATTCAATTTTTTATTTATATCAAGGAAAAAGAAATATGACATACTATTGATACATAGATTACATCCTGCAAAGAATTTCATAAAATCTTTTTGCTCATTTTTTGACAACCTCAAGGCACTTAGAATAAACCTTATAATGAGTGAAGAAGGTTAAGCATTGCAAACTTCATTACTGAATAAATCATTCCTGGTTAATAAAATACAGTATGGCGACTATAATAAATATGCTTAGTAAAATTGAAAGCACATATTGGAAAAGATTTTAAGATTTTTATTATAAGAAAAATGTCATTATTCATTAAGGTAGATAGATATTCACTAGATATATTAAGGTAGTCATTTTATAAAATTGACTAACACAGAATCATTCGCCTGTATCCCTGCTACTGCTAAGAATGAAATGAAACTTGTTTAAAGAAAATGTTTCTAAGTAGAAACATGATTTTTTCATGTTCTCAACACAAGACCATATTGCTCCATTCCAACAAGATTGTTGAACGAATATAAAGCGTGGCCTTAGGTTCCAAAAGTTAATTGCACAAATAAAGCTGTGCAGTGGCCAGTCTGAGGTTCCTCTGAGTTCCAGATGAATGAACAGCTGAGAATGCTGACAGAATATCTAATGCAGGACTCAGCTGCACCTACACAGAAGTTTCAAAGAGAAGAAAACAACAACTGAGAGTAACTTCAAAGGGCTGTTGATAAAACAGAGGTCACATAAAAGATGCTTCCCAAAACTGGTATTTCTGACTACAAAATTTTTCTCTATACATGGGAAATAACGAGACAAAGAAGCCCTTTCCTGAGTCATTTCTCTTTGTATGATGAAAGTAAAGGCTTTTCTACATAGGGATTGCTTTATTCTGGATACTTTCTTTGTCTTTTTCTATTAAATATTTCTATTTGTATTTATGCAATAAAGGGGATGGTAAGTAAATTACAGTCATCTTATTGCAATGACCTGTCAAATCTTCGATCTGACCTAAATAAACTTTTTATCCATTTAATTCCAAATCCAAAAGCCAGAAACTAGACACTCAAATGAGATCTGGGGAATCCAAAGTGATCCACATGTTCATGTACTGCATGTAAGAGTTGATGAATCTAAGTGTATTTGACGGAGAAAAATACCAAGGCTCTGAAGACGAAGAACAAATCTCTGATTTTGAGACAAAAACACCACACATTTATCTCAGTCTGGTTTTTCTCTGATTTCCCATCCACCCAGAAAGAATCCTATCTGAAATTGCAGCGAAATAAACATTCTCATGGGAACCAGAAGGAAGATGAACTTCCTGTCCATAGGAAAGGGGACAAAATAGGTGACAACATTTCATCCAGATGCCACATGGCTTTACAATTCTCCATAGAGCAACCTTTCAGATTTCCTTTCTAAATTCACTTAGGTATTTTTATCTATGCAATATTGAAAACTATACCTAAGACAGGTGAAGCTTGTAGCATGGATGGTAGTAAGGATAGCGCCTGCATTTATTTCTATTGCACAGTTAACTAGAAAGGCAATTTTTTTCCCAGAAGACGAGGACTGGGATAGATCATTAAGATCCATTGGCCCAGGGAACTGTCATATCCACCTTCATATCATATCTCCTTCAGTTTTAAACCTCAGTTCACAGATAGTTAACTAATGTCTGATGAAACATAAACACAAGTCTGAAGTGAATATATACATTTGAGTTTCTAACAAAGGCAAGATAACTTCTTGAAGGACACTGAAAATTTATAGTCACCACATCACTCACATGTGAAAATCAACCTTTCAAGGAAAAATTTTCACTAATTTCTCATGTATATAAATCAAAAATATACAAAATAAAACAACAAACTCATTTTCTGGTTTTCCCCCCCCAAGTTTTGCTATGGCTGTTTCAATCACATGCCCACCTTCCCCTGTCATGCTCAATCTGGCTATTGTCACCCCTCCCCCTTAACTTTTTAATAAAATACAGAATTCTAATTTAGTGTCTCACACTCTCAAGAACAGACCTCAAACTCTTCTCTTCACTCTCATTCTTTTGGCCAGTTTTCCTTTTTTTCCTCTGAGGAACAATTTTCATGACATACATAATCATTTCTGCTATTTTCTCATTGTTTCTATGATCACTTCTAGCAAAAAATATAATCCTTTCTTTGCTTTTGGGGTGCTGTACATTTCTCAAGGTTCAATTAAATGCCACGTTATCTAAAATGTCCTTTTTGATGATAATAAGAAGCTCTTTGGTGACATTTGTGTTGAAGTAATTTCTGTTCCCTGAGTTGTGTGTATGAGATAAGAAGTAGCCAGAGGCAGGAACAGCTCAACAAACTTACCTCTGTAGCTGCCATAACTTCTATAACCGAGGTTGACCAGAGAAACTATAATAATGGTTCAAATTATGTTAAAATGCACTTAATCTGTGTGTACAGGCCCAGAACTGGGACAAAGCTTTGTACAATCTTAAAATTAACCAGGAACCTAGGTACTTAAGGAAGAATCAAAATCAAGCTCAGAAAAATAATTGGGCCAAAATGTTTATTTATAAACTACAGCATCCATATAGAAGATGTGATGCTAGCAAAAGACAAGGGAACTGGTGAGAAAGATGAGATTTTCCATCATATTTATGCATCACTCTACAATAAAACTTCATTTTTCAACGTGCTAAGGTAGCATGTCTAGTTTTGACTCACAGTAGTCCACCTAACAGGTGGAAGTGAAAAGACTTTCTTTTTTGTGAAAAACATTGTTTTCCCCCAAATGTTCTCTTTTCTCCTACACAAGGGAAATATTTCTAGACAAAACATGAATTTGTACCTATAATGTCCCAGAGATGGAAAATAGGTTCACACTTCAAAGCACAGAGGAAGCATTAGGATATATCAGAGCTCTTGGGCACAGTCCATTTTGACTAAACTGTTCATGACTGTACCTAAATTCTGCACTTTTAATAAGATCCCGTGAGATGACAATGTTGCTGACAGATAACACTTGGAGGAACCCAGATGTGGAGACTGCTGGGTGGTATTTGAATTGATCAAGACTGAATATAAAGTTAGTTTAAGGTTAATGCAAAAAGACATACAACACACAAAATGTGCATGAAACATAAACAAAATATATGAAGGAATTCCTAGGCGTTAATGGAAAGTAGCATCCATGTTAGTCAATTCAGGCTGGACATAGTCTGAGTGCCCCACAACCGGCTTTGATGATGTTTAGTCTTTCTTTGACATGACACATTGCAAACCTCTCAGGGCTTGTCACTGCTAATATTGTTATTCCTCGTGGCCCATAAACCATGAGTATCAATTTTCACAAGGATGTCCTGGGTCAGAGGCAAACCTAAAGGGTGCAGAGAAATGGTGGGAAGCTCTATGATAACAATTAAGCAATAATTAACCTCGAAGAGGATCCCATCTCCTCCTTCACACTGTAAACAAGGATAATGGTCTCAAACAATTAATCGTGAAATTAATTGTCTGGTCACATCCAAAGGCATTGGGACCTGCTTTAGTAGTGATGATTACCAGTTATAATTATGACCAAACCTTCACAACTAGTCTCATGAATTATTGAATGTCCTAAGTTCATCTGAAAGGTGACAATTGGACATAGAACACATGTCCAGGTGTCCTTTATGATAAGTATTCAAAGACTTTGCAAAGGAACAACATGGCCATGCAGGAGGCACTTCGAGTAATACAAAGCCTGGACCTAACCTTTTCAGAAGGTTCTGAGGAAGCAGAATGGGCTGAAGCCCACTCTGACAGTGTGAGGGACCAAGAGCTAGAGCCAGGGTGGAGGACTCTTGTCTGATGCCTTTGTCCAGATGATATTGGGAGAGGAAATGTGTGTTGGCAGGAGGAAGCGAGGACGACCATGAATGACATGAAAGGGCCATTTGCAGAGAGATGAGATTAGTAGATAAGAAAGGAATAGTTATGGAGACTTCACTAGGGACATATATCATTCATGAAAGAAGATGAAGAGAAGCATTATAGAATCCCTCACCATTTTCCACAGGTGGGTTACCATTAGTAATCTACAAGGTTACCAGGCTTCTTCAAATTACTGCAATAAGCTGCAAGTCTGCCTGCTGCTCGGCTACTGCTTATCTGCAAGGGCCCAACACTGCCAGGGCTGCAGAACTGCATGGACCCAAGGCTGCTAGGGCCCAGTGCTGCAAGGCTCACAGGGTCCCATGAGGCCCAGCTGCCAGGTGGGGTCAAAAGCCCACCCAGGAATGCCAACTTGTAGTGAATACCCACCTGGGACTAAGAGACAGAGAGAGAGGGTGAGAGAGAGAGAGATAAAGAGACCAAGTATTCTTTTGTATTTCTCTTGAAGTCCAAGGCCTACCACCACTGCCTGGGGCGGTTTGCAGTGAGAGAGAGAAAGATGGAAATTCACCAGCCAGGGGAGGTCTGGGTTCAAGAAAGAGAGAGAGAGAGAGAAGAGAGACTGGGAGAGAGAAAGAAATAAACCATAGATACAAAACAGGCATCTGGCTGATGCTTTATCTCTGCCCCCCCCAAACTGGCAGGCATTACTCTGATCACTATCCTAGCCCCCCATCACAACAGTTTAAGATTTCTTTTTATACCCAGCATGACAACAAGGCAAGGCCAAGTTCAACTGTCATTACAGTAAGGGTATCCAGTTGGTGTGCCCAAGTCCAACTGCAAGTTGGGATATCCAAGGGGTGTATCTAAGTTCTACTGCCATTACATCAACAGAGAGCATCAAAGCAAATCTTTGTTCTGGTTAGCAATGCTGTCCTCATGTAGGATCATCAGCTGAAAGTCATGTGGAACATATATGATTTAAAGATCTGGAAAATGTTTCCTGATCTCTGAAACACTTTGTCCAACAGCTTGTAGCAAGTCATTCCAGAGAAGGCATAGATATCAAGTTGGATATGTCACTATTCCCAAAGCATCACAACTCTCTCTCTCTCTCTCTCTCTCTCACTCATAGTACTTATAATATAGGTTAAATTACTGCTTTTGTGACTTAAGTGTAGTCCTTATCATGAATTTTTATTTCACTAACCAGTGAAATAGAATATTTGTCAAAAGAATCGCTAGACTCGCGTAGAATTGTTTCTTTCTCTCAACAGAGACTTAAAGGATTCTGCAAATCATCTTGCATTATGAGATATGGCATGCTGAATGATAATGGCTTATGAGTAACTTCATCTGTTAAGGATTTGAATGCTATTAAATAAATATCTAGAACTGATTATGAAGGTACTAATTCAGAAGAAAAATTGTCTATCCATTTAATTGGCTGTGTCATTTATATTTCCAGATATTATTAGCATGTCCCCATCACAATACCAACAAGACAAGTGGAGGAGATATCCTGAAAAGGCAGTCCCTCTTTCATGCAAATTTAGCAACACAAGCTTAATAATATTTAAGAACGAATTGGAAAATTCAAGAAATTTCGACTGGATTTGGATTTTAATAGACCTGCTCATTGGTGATATTCTCCTCACAGTGTTTCTGGCACAGAGATGTAGGTTTGATGTTAACAAAACAGAAATTTTATAGGATAGATATTTTTATGAATGTGTCAAAACTATTTTTCATACATTCCAAATCCCACTAGTAATCATTCTGTTTTCTATAAAGCACAATATTTCTTTGGTTGCAATTTATCTGCTGAGTCAAAAATCCAGCATGTTAGGTTGGCCATAAAAACATACATACATGTTAGGTTGATTTTTTTTTTTTTTTACAAAATGTATGTTTAAAATCTTTCTTATGCCTCAGATAGGGAGAAAGGCTTCAGCATGGTGCTGCTACCAGGGATCTCAACACAGATTTTACATACTAGGACGTCAAAAAAAAAATCAAAGTTCTACATATAAATGACAAGATTCCAGGAAACCACTCTGACTTATCAAGGCTGTGAAAGGATGAAGATAATATAGATGATGTCTGTAGTCTGCAGAGGATTCTGGAGCAGAGAATGAAAAGAGGAGAGTGTGCATATTGGTGATCTATAATAGATCCCCCTATGTTGTATCAAAGCACATCAAAAATATGCCATTTACAAAATATCACTTTGTGTTGGGAGAAATGATGGCATGGAAAAGGTTTCCATGCTCCTCTGATTTTTTGCATGTGAGTCTGGATTTTATGAGTCCAGATCCCTAACTTTTTCTGTGTTGGGAGCCCCTATTAGCAACCTTCAAGTAATTTTGACTTTTCTCCTCTCTTTGGGAGTTCATTTCTTAGATTGCTAATGTCATTTCAGCAAATCTGTCATACTGAACACTGATTTCTCCTCCATTCTGTTGGAAACAGTCTACTGGACATGAAGAGGTCAGTCAAATACCATATGTTCTTTATTTTAGGTGAAAGCAGAATAGACCAGTAATAATAATAATTTATGTTGAAGATTCAACATTCTCAAGTTGAAAGTATCTATTGAAAAATAGTGTTTATTGGGGCCAGTGAGGTGGCGCTAGAGGTAAGGTGTCTGCCTTGCAAGCGCTAGCCAAGGAAGGACAGTGGTTCAATTCCCCGGCGTCCCATATGGTCTCCCCAAGCCAGGGGCAATTTCTGAGCACATAGCCAGGAGTAACCCCTGAGCATCAAACAGGTGTGGCCAAAAAAAAATAGTGTTTACAATCAGAAAAGTTCTAATCAATAACTACTTAAGGGTAAGAAAGCCAAAATAAACACAATATAAAATTATCAGTTAAATCCTAATATAATTTTACAGACTTAAAAGGGGAAGTGATTTTCATATACCATCCACAAAACAGGTAGAGATAATAATGTATGCATTTTGATAAGTGTTCAAAATCTTTCTCTGAAAAGTGAAACATTTTACCACCTTCTATTTGATAAAAAAAATAGTAACATCAGGGGCTGGAGAGTTAGCATGGAGGTAGAGCATTTGCCTTGCATGTAGATGGATGATGGTTCGAATCCCAGAATCCCATTTGGTTCCCTGAACCTGCTAGGCGCGATTCCTGAGTGTAGAGCCAGGAGTAACCCCCGAGCATTGCTGGGTGTGACCCCAAAACAAACAAAAAAAATAGTAACATCACTCTGAGTTGATATCTGCAGCAGAAATGATTTCACATCTTCTTGCATTACTAATGCACATATCAACAAAAGGAGGACTTACACATCACTGGTAAATGCTTCTAGAACATACAGTTTAATTTGTCCATTTTCATTATTTGCTCTATATTGCATTATGGGCTCCCCCAAATATTTGTTCACTTGCTAAGGCTCAGTGCTTCAGCATGTGGCCTGTTTGGAAATAGCTCTCTTCCAGTGTCAAGATGAGGTCAAGTGTAATAGTGCATTATTATCCCAGTGTGGTAGCAAAAATGGTCCTATATAGACAGTCCCACAGAGAGACCACATGTGAATAAGGAGGATGTAAGTTTCAGTGAATAATTCTAGTTTTCTCAATCATTAAGTTTATGGTACTTTGCTGGAATGGAATGAAGAAATCAATACTAATCGGTGTAACAGAACTGATAAAAAGAAGTTCAATGAGCAAGTTTCAATAAATCAAAGAAAACTATGACAACTATTTTCAGCCATCCATGTTGGTTCCAAATATACAGATATCCATACACATGTGTCTATGTATGTAAAATATGTAAACATATATTATGTATAGCAAAGTTAAATTTATCATGTTTTCTTATGGAACATATACATGCATATAGCGAATGAAATTAAAGAAATCCTGAAATGAGGATCTAGTCTATCCTTTGATGATTAAAGAAGCAAAACATTTCATATTACTGAACAAGACCCACTAAAAATGAGATAAGAGAAAATATGAGGCGTAGAAAGGGGTGTAATTAGCCTGCCTAAGTCGGGATACCCCCCTTTCATGTCTGTTCACTAACTTCATTAGCAGGTTCAACCTCTACTCTCAGAAATACCCAGGTTTGATCCTGGAATCCACTTTCAGAGAACAATTCATCTAGAAATGCAATTTCGTCTTTGTACCATAATTACTCTTATCTTTAGACAATAGCTATGAGTCCTTTATAAGTGGGAATTGTGAGATTCTTTCCCTTGGGCTCAGCTATACAATCAAAACGACATGAGCGATGTGAACGCATCAAATGTATGAGCATTTTTTAAATACCAGACAGCTTTATCACAATCCCCCAAAACTATTAGCACCCAGTTACAGGAGACTCTTTTCATCTTTAGCGAGAGCTGTTCTTCCACAGCTTACACCAATTATAACTCCTTTTTGTAGCGGTCATTATGATATCTCCTGACCTAATTCTTTGCAATGATAGTGCCTTGGACAAGCTCTAATTAAGAGGAACTAAAGAACCCTGTATGTGTCTTGAAAGCCTGCCTCACTTTGGGAACCGAAAGAGGACTGATCAGACATACTATAACAACAGAAAAGGCTGTCATTTATTGAATTTTTACACAGGCCAGGCACTATGCATCTTGCCTACCTTAGAAGATTAATGTTAATCACCCATTATCTGAAGTGACAATTTACCCTTCTTCTAAACATAGAGGTAGAGTCACTTCATATTCCTGTGCAGCATTTTCCTGCATCTGATTTCAGATTAAAAATGCCTCCATCACAAAAAGAACTATGCTTTTTGAGCCCTCTGACCTTGGGCAAAATTATTTTCTTATGAAACAATGAACAAAAATGTAATGTATATTATAGAGCATAAATGTAAAAATAAAACAATTTAATAGGATAGTTAAAATATAAAAAAATGTGTAGCTTCTAATAAGTGTCGATGATGCTCACTATTTTGTTTTTATTGTTATTATCATGATGATTTCTCTCATCACCTTTATAATCACCATGACCCCATGACTATCACTGTCCTCCTTATTTTTTATGTGACTCCCTAATTGGGACAAAGGTAAACTATTAGTGTAAGTGAAAAGCTTAGCCCAGCCCCAAACTTAATGTATTTTGAATACTGACTTATCTACTTATTCAACAAGAAACTATTTGGTGTGTTCAAAAGAATGAGAACCAAATGATAGATAACTGTATGTTCTGATCTATAGAGCTGTTGGTTTTATTTCATGGAACTCCAATTCTTTGAGAAGGAAAGCTAAGCTACAGAATCCACAAGATAGGACAATGGGCAGGGCCCTGGCCTTGCACATGGGTAACTTGGTTTTAGTCCCTGGTACCTATTATGGTCCCCCAAGCTCCAGCAGGAGTGATTCCTGAATATAGATTCAGAATTAAGCCCTGAACATCACCAAGTTTGCCCCCCCAAAATAAATCTAAACTAATTATCATAATAATTGGAAACAACTATAGACAGTGCATGCACACAGAAGACTTCCACACCAGGGACACATAGGATTGTTATCTGAAAGTGGAGTCACTGGTGAGGCAAGACTTGAGGGAGGGTACCCCAGACAAGGAGAAGTTGGATTAAAAT
Source organism: Suncus etruscus (assembly GCF_024139225.1). Lineage (NCBI taxonomy): Eukaryota > Metazoa > Chordata > Mammalia > Eulipotyphla > Soricidae > Suncus > Suncus etruscus. The sequence goes on from NC_064855.1 coordinate 122,478,409, forward strand.
AAGAGAGTGTGAGCTGTGTGGGAAAAGATGAAGATGTGTATGTGGTACATATATGTGGCATATATGTGTGGCATGAACATCATGAATGGGAGCATATGAATTGTTAAGTGTATGGAATGTATCGTACATGTTCACATATATGTGATGACATGCACATCTTTGCATACATGTGTGGAAGTGCGTATATGTATGAATTTATAGAGTAGATTTGAAGACTGTTAGAAAAAGCCAACTAGTATCTGTTCTGGATTCAGATCAATAAGGCTTTAAAGAAAATGATTATAGAATAAAAAATCAAGAAATCTTTAGAAAACCACCTCTAAATGGGGGGATTAAAAAAGGAAGTTGTGGTTTTAGGGTACAGAGTTTCAGGTATGTATGAAAATTTCAAAAAAAATGTGTAGATAGTTCTGTTACCCAACAATGTGAAAATTATTGACACCACTGAACTGTGCCCTTAAACATTATTTAGAAGGTTTATTGTGTGTGTTTCTTACCAACATGAAATAAATAAACATTGAAAAAAGCAAATTCATGGGCTAGAGAGATAGTATGGCAGGGTTAGAGTCTGCTGGGCAAGCAGCTGACCCAAATGCCATTTCCAGCAACATATCTGGTCCACTGAGGCCCGCCAGGACACACTTCTGAACCCAGAGGCAGACTAAGTCCTGAGTACAAATGTATGTGGCCCTAAAACAAAAAATAATTATTATTATTTTTAAAAAACCAAAGAAATAAATTTTCACTTTATAAGAAAGGTGAAGAGAAACAACCATGGGGATTTGAGAGGGGGATATTAGAAAAGCAAAACGATGAGAGAGTTCCCACCTCCGCCTTCCAGTCATCACGATTATGGCAAAGAATAGCACAACAGAATTCAGTTCTCCCCTTATTCAAGAGGCCTTGAATTCAGTTTAAAAAATAAATATGAATTCATAGTTTGGGAGCATCCTAGAAATCATTGAAAGCCATTTCCTGTATTTGGCAAAACGGTGTAAATATAACTTCAATATAAAAGATAAAAATGAAAATGTTCAGTATCTGTACAAATAATGCAGATCCAGTTAGTTTAAATCTCCTCCTTTCCAAAGATTAGTCACCAATAAGACCCCAATGGACAAAAATAGCAACTCCAGTAAATTAAGTATGTAGATACATCCTCCTTCTAATGTCCACTTATCGCCTTAATATAGTTATTTAGTTGTCCTGCTATTATTTTCTTCAGACTAAATCACTAGTTCTCAAATTATGTCCTTTCAGAACATCTGGGATCTATGCTGAAGTTTTCCATACTGATTTTTTTTTTCAATGGCAGGCCGCTACGGCTCACTGGGGAGAAAAATGGTAGATAGGACTGTTTCCATTTTAAGTTCCCTTCAAAATCATTGCTTGAAACTCTGGGCCCTGTTTCTGTCTGTTTGAAATGAAGCACACTAATTAAAAAGAAACCTATATTTGAGAAATCTTAGAAATAGCTGATGATCTGGTGACCCTGTGATTCTAGCGACAGTGCCTAGGTATGCTCTTCATCGGGTTTCAGATGGATTCTTGTAACATTCAATGCACATATCAATATTACGGAGAGTAACATATAATGCTAGGTATTTTGTCACTGAACTACAGAGATGCAGAGAAGATACACTTGGGCACCCATATAAAATATTACAGATATCTCTAAAAACATCTACAAATATGTATATATCTATCTGTTTGTGTATCTAACGAGTCTACACATCAAAGGATTTATTTCCTATTGATCTATGTAGAGTCATGTTATCCTAGTATATTATCTATCTAAACTACAAGTATTATAAAATCAGTCTACCTAAGACAAGGTGAAGAGGTGTGTAGATATTTGATTATCTTGAAAAATATCGTAGTACTGGTGCTTTTGTCTCATGAAAGGGACACTAATTGAAGAAATATAAAGCAAGGGAAAGCCTTGCCTGAGAGATAGAGAGGGTTTAAGGCATATCCCCTATATCATGGACCTCACCTGTCCCCCCAAAATTACCAGGTGCATCTCGCAGGGCCAGAGCACTGCTGGGGTGGTCTGGGTCATCCTTAGTACAAGACTTAAGCCATTGCATTGAAATACTAGCTGGATTGTCCAAAAATTGAAGAAGTTGTCTCTGATTCGCCAATGCACCACTTGGAATTCACCTCTTTCCTGCCCCCAAAAGAGAAAGGAAAGATCAAGTATATTTAATGTCTTAAAATGACACCTAAAAATGTGAAAAATAGGTATCCTGCTCCTCCCAATATAAAGTAAATATAAAGTAAAACCAGTGTCCAGGATCAGCAGAAAGGATTCAAAATACCCAAAATGGATTCCGTCTCCTGTTGGTAGAGGCCTTTGGATTGGTCCTCATATTACCTTCTACTTAGATGTCTCTCGATTGGTTCCTTTGGTTTACTTACTAAAAAGATGTTTCCCCATTGCTTCCTCATCTCGCCTTTCTCTCCCCTTGGGGGTGAGGTTTGTTTATCCCAATAAAGGCTACTGAGGTGGCCTGGAGAAGGAGCTGCCATCTTGGCTCGTGGTTCCACGTGGTAGACGACTGGCTTGTGGGTGAACAACTTGCTGTGTGTCTCTGGCCTGCTCTTCCCTCCCAACTATGTGGGATTATTTTCTGTGTCAGAGCTGCTGCCTAACCTGCGTCTCTTGTTCTACTGGGACTTGGGGCATGGAGATTCTTGTCCCTCTCTGGGGATTGTGGAACATACTACCCACCATTTCACAGTATCCCTTTAGTAAAATTGACAATAAAATATTCTACAATGAAATATTCTCTGTGTAAAATGATCTATGTGGTTCAACTAAACATCATTAGAGAACTCAGTTGAATTGGGATTTCCAGCTACATATAGAAACAAGGCCACTGCAGCTTGGGAATGGCATATGTGAGAACAAGCCACTGAGGCTGATTTCTACAGCAGAACCAATCACTGCTCCTTCACCAGTACTCTCTAGGCAGGGGAAATCTCAAGTGGCAGAGCAGAGGCTTAGCATATGCAAGGCTCCGAGTCCAACCTATCAACATAATCAGGGACCCCCTGGTATCCAAGTACCATGTCAGGGAAAGGCCACTACAAATGGAGTGTAATAAATCAAGAGTTTCACATCAGCCACTGAGAGCTTTCTTGAACCTGTAAGTTCCACTTCTGCAAGTGAGTTAGAACTGAACAGAAGAAAATGTCTTGTCAGGGGCAGAATTTTACAGAAATGCCCACTACCAACACACTCAAGTAGATCAGCAGAACAGACACTACGCCATCACTACTTTATTTTTCCAATTTTGTTGTATTAATTACACTTCACAGATTTTTCATGAAATTTCAAGTGACCAACAATCCCTAGTGTCTATTTCCAAGGAAATGACTATGATTAGATGTGTTCAGAACGAAACCAGCCTAATACGGCTTTAAATATTCTCCAGATACCTATTTATTTAGCCACAAAACTAAATAAATGGTAGTGGATAAACAGGATACTGACTGATGTACTGGATAAACAAGGCATTGAATGATGTACTGATGACTAGGGTACTAGGTAAAGAACTGTAAACAATACTGAATGAGTCACATTTTGTCTTAGCACAGCAACCTATAACCCCACACGGGGAACATTTGCCCTCTCAATTCCAAATACAGATATGTCTCTCTATATACATATCTGCATGCTACACAGAAAAGGGGAACATTTTTAAAGTAAGGCTGAATGCTTAAAATGCGGATAGGTTGCAAAGTAAAATGAGCATCTCAGGAGACTATTCAGTAACTAGAATTTCTATCACATCACCCCCATGCATCTTCATAAATGAAAACAGACACTCTGCTTTCATCATGGATAAAACCTTGTCTCAGTAAACAGTCACGAAACATTATCTATCATGTCCATTAAAGTCACATTTACACTCTCTAATAGTACCTAGGTTGGGAGACTTTTAAAAGAATGAAATATTTAGAGAGAACCTATTATTAAACAGTATAAATATTTGAGAAGAATATGTCTATGACTAATCAAATCCTTTAGGGTCTACCAACTACCTAATTGAATAGTTCTCTTTATCTAGGTCACATTGCTCTCTTTTTTAAAAATAGCCATTTTTAAGCTGGTTTTATTCCTATACCCATTGTTAAAACTAAAAAAAAGGCAGAAAGAGAAAGAATGTGCTGGAAAGACCCATTAACTGCTGCCAACTCTTCCCATTGGATTTTCTTCACTGAAAAGGGGAGGTGGAGCTCGAGTCCTACGTGGAGCTGGGAGAGGCATATGTTTGCTGTTTTATGTACTTGGAGTAGGAGGGACTAAAGGCAATGAAGGCAACAACATCAACACCTTTGATATCAGGTAGCAAACTGAAACAAACAATGACTGGGCATATCTGTTAGAAATAACACTCAATGAAAGACTCAGCTAAGGAACCATTGGGCTTGCCCCAACATTTTCTGTTAAATTGACTGAAAACCATACGAGAAGAAAGTACATTTTAGGTCACTGAAATTCATTTCCTTTCAAGTGAAATGTTACTGGAAAATGGAAAAAAATATGAGCCTGCTAGCAATGATGTCAAAGAAGCATAGATCAGGCAGGAGTCTAGAGCTGCTGCATCTTGACCTCAGACCAAGAAACCCGTCCGAAAACAGATGCTCTGTAGTCAGGTATACGTAGGCTGTAGTCTTATAGAACAAAGAAAAATGTATTTTTCTAGCCTTGAGTCGCTAAACTATATCGTATAATTCCTGTTTAAGAGCATTTCCAATGTGTTAGGTATTCTAAGTAAACTGCTGTTATCCAAAGAATAGAGGAGAATATGTACAGCTTATAAAGAGGCAAATATCACTTTGTTTTATATCAGGGACTTAAAGATACATGCATTGAAGTAAACACGGAATCCTAGAACAACTATCACCACCCATACCAAGGGAGGGTTGTTGTGAATTTCAATTATTACATTGCCTCATTTATTGGCTGAATTTTTAAGGGTGACTCATGCAGATTTAAGTGAATCTGTTGAGTGTCAAAAATAGTATTTTAGATGAGAGGTTTTCTTTGCAAGTGTCTTGATAAGTTCATTAAAAAATACCTCATGTTGTGGATATATATATTCTTTTATGTTAAAGTGATATTTATTTAGCATGCTAGTTCAATTTTAAATACAAGACAAATTTTATGAAAATAAACGGCAACATAATGGAATAACAAGTATCCATCCGAAGACAATGGAAACAAAGAGAGTGAGAACTGGAAGGACATATGCCACTTGAGGGGACTGGGGGAGAAGGGAGAGGAGTGGCAATAGAAGTGGTGGAGGGAAGGATCCACACAGGAGGAGGAAGATGAGAAGGCGGAGGAGAAGGAGCTGAGAGATGGGCAAGTGCTATGTATGATGCACTATCAGCTACAGTACTGAAGACTGTAGGGTTAAATATGCTCTTCATTTTGGCTTTAATGCTATCAAATTCATAAGGAATGGCAACTAAAAGCTACAGAAGTGAAAGAAAATTTTTTTCAATTTGTTTGTTTTTGATGGTACTCAGGGGTTACTCTTGGGGGACTATCTGGGGTGCTGGGTATGGAACCCAAATTGGCCGCATTCAAGATAAATGGCCTACCTGCTGTACTAATGCTCTGATTCCAATTTCTTTTTTGGGGGGGGGGGCATACCCGTTTGACGCTCAGGGGTTACTCCTGGCTATGTGCTCAGAAATCGCCCCTGGCTTGGGGGGACCATATGGGACGCCAGGGGATCGAACCGCGGTCTGTTCCTTGGCTAGCACTTGTAAGGCAGACACTTTACCTCTAGCGCCACCTTCCCGGCCCCCTGATTCCAATTTCTATTTTCACATTATAGATAGACAAAAAAGTGACTCAGTGTTAGCACATATGTGTAATTTATAGTATATAATATATATTAAGAAATATATGATACTTTATTTTTATTGTAAGGCTAATAGTATATTTATACAGGAAAAATTAGAAAACTTAAGAGCCAAGGAAAACTATAAATCCCTAATCCAAGAAATCAGAGAGGACACACAGAAATGGAAACACATACCCTGCTCATGGATTGGCAGGATTAACATAATTAAAATGGCAATACTTCCCAAAGCATTATACAGATTTAATGTGATCCCCTTAAAAGTACCCATGACATTCTTCAAAGAAGTGGATCAAACACTTATGAAGTTCATCTGGAAGAATAAACACCCTCGAATAGCTAAAGCACTCCTAGGGAAAAGGAAAATGGGAGGCATTACTTTCCCCAACTTCAAACTGTACTACAAAGCAATAGTTATCAAAACAGCATGGTATTAGAATAAAGACAGACCCTCAGATCAGTGGAATAGGCTTGTCCCCAGGACATACAATTGTCCCCAGGACATACAATTACCTAATTTTTGATAAAGGAGCAAGAACTCCTTAGTGGAGCAGGGAAAACCTCTTCAACAAGTGGTGCTGGCAGAACTGGTTAGCCACTTGCAAAAAAGTGAACATAGACTCCCCAGTTAACATCATGTACGAAGGTAAAATCCAAATGGATTAAAGACCTTGATATCAGGCCTGATACCATAAGGTATATAGAACAACAGTCAATAAAAGCACTCCATGACATTGAGACTAAAGGCATCTTCAAGGAGGAAACTGCACTTTCCAAACAAGTGAAAGCAGAGATCAACAGATGGGAATACATTAAACTGAGAAGCTTCTGCACCTCAAAAGAAATAGTGTCCAGGATACAAGAGTCACTCACCGAGTGGGAGAAACTATTTACCCAACACCCATAAGATAAGGGGCTAATATCCAAAATATACAGGGCACTGACAGAGAAAAAAAACCCATCTAATCCCATCAAAAAATGGGGAGAAGAAATGAACACTTTGACAAAGAAGAAATATAAATGGCCAAAAGGCACATGAAAAAATGCTCCTCCTCAGTAATCATCAGGGAGATGCAAATCAAAACAACAATGAGATGCCACCTCACACCACAGAGATTGGCGCACATCACAAAGAATGAGAACAATCAGTGCTGGCGGGGATGTGGAGAAAAAGGAACTCTTATCTACTGCTGGTGGAAATGCCATCTAGTCCAACCTCTATGGAAAGCGATATGGAGATTCCTCCAAAATCTGGAAATTGAGCTCCCATTCGACCCAGCTATTCCACTCCTAGATATACCCTAAGAACACAAGAATACAATACAAAAACCCCTTCCTCACACCTATATTTATTGCAGCACTATTCACAATAGCCAGGCTCTGGAAACAACCAAGATGCCCTTCAACAGATGAATGTCTAAAGAAACTGTGGTACATATACACAATGGAATACTATGCAGCCATCGGGAGAGATGGAGTCATGAAATTTTCCTATACATGGATGTACATGGAATCTATCATGCTGAGTGAAATAAGTCAGAGGGAGAGAGAGAGACGCAGAATAGTCTCACTCATCTATAGGTTTTAAGAAAAATAAAAGTTATTTTTGCAGCAATCATCAGAGACATGATAGGTGGGCTGGAACTTCCAGCTCACTTAATGAAGCTCACCACAAAGAGTGGTGAGTGCAGCTATAGAAATAACTACACAGAGAACTACCATAATCATGTGAATGAATAAGGGAACTGGAAAGCCTGTCTGGAGTACAGGTGGGGGTGGGGTGGGATGGAGGGAGATTTGGGACATTGGTGGTGGGAATGTTGCATTGGTGAAGGGGGTGTTCTATGCATGACTGAAACCTAATCACAATCATTTATGTAATCAAGATGTTTAAATAAAGAAAAAAATTAATAAAAAATTAAAAAGTAAACTTAAGAGCAAAAAATATAGTAGAAGAAAATAAGAGCTTCATATTTTATGTGTAGTAATATCCTATAATATATTTCTGTGCTAATTTATGCAGATATAGAAACAAAATTAGAAGTTGGAAATCCATACAAATGACCTTCAAGGGTCATTTTCCTAAAGTTCCTTGAGCTTTGTGAACTGACATATGGATGACTTTTTGTTCCTGTTCATTGGTGCACAATCCTGGCACTTCCAGGTAGTTCTGGTAGATCTGGGGAGCAGGATCAGATTTGAACCCCACACAGGATCCTATCAGAGTAACTAGTTATTTAAAATGATTCCAATGGGATCTTCCAAGAACAGGCCCTTTACTGTCTTACAAGACTCTAGCTTCACAGTTCACACTAGAACATTCTACAGGGCCTCAAGTCTACATAGAATTGGAGGACAATGATATTTCTTCCAAGAAGTGACCAAGTATTTGTTTATAGAACATTAACATTAGAAATGATACTACATATTTCTCACAATATCATAAGCATTATATATTTCCTAAAAGTCATATAGCACATAGCACATATATGCATGTTTTGAGTTTAGAAATGTAGTTATGAATACAGAGAACATTCAAAAACAAAGGCATATTTATTTGGGGTCACAGAAATGTAATTTGGGATGCACAGTCTAAATATGAACCTAATATATGGGAATCCGTAGAAATAGTGCAGCAGGTAAGCCTTTGCCTGGCCTATAGAGACTTAAGTACAGTGATGCCATGTAGTCCCTTGCGTCTGCCAGAAATGATCCCTGAGTCAGGAATACAGTCAGGTGTGGTACAAAGAAAAAAATAAAAAGACAAAACCAAAACCAAAAATATATTTAAGAATGGATGAAAACTGGTATTCGGGGCCGGAGAGATAGCACAGCGGTAAGGCACTTGCCTTACCGTGGTTCGAATCCCAGCATTCCATATGGTCCCCCGACCCTTCCAGGGGCAATTTCTGAGCATAGATTCAGGAGTAGTCCCTGGGCGCTGCCGGGTGTGACCCAAAAATCAAGAAGAAGAAGAAGAAGAAGAAGAAGAAGAAGAAGAAGAAGAAGAAGAAGAAGAAGAAGAAGAAGAAGAAGAAGAAGGAGGAGGAGGAGGAGGAGGAGGAGGAGGAGGAGGAGGAGGAGGAGGAGGAGGAGGAGGAGGAGGAGGAGAAAGAGGAGGAGGAGGAGGAAGAAGAAGAAGAAGAAGAAGAAGAAGAAGAAGAAGAAGAAGAAGAAGAAGAAGAAGAAGAAGAAGAAGAAGAAGAAGAAGAAGAAGAAAAAGAAGAAGAAGAAGAAGAAGAAGAAGAAGAAGAAGAAGAAGAAGAAGAAGAAGAAGAAGAAGAAGAAGAAGAAGAAGAAGAAGAAGAAGAAGAAGAAGAAGAAGAAGAAGGAGGAGGAAATATAAAAGAAAAGAAAAGAAAAAAGAAAACTGGTATTTTTAATGAAAGAAAAAATAGCAGCTGAGATGAGTCATTAAAAAATTAGTATTAGTGAGCTTAATCTATTCTTAGATGCCCATTACTGGCCTCTAAATCAATCGTTATAAGTCAAGATAAGGATGACTCACTCAAGCTTTTGCTTGCTTTATAGCTTCTTAAAATAATGGTCTCTTGGTCCAGTCCAAAGGTCTCTGTCCCCATTCAAGTGGTCTAGCCCATTTTAAATAAGATGGGCCAGGCACCTTGTAATTTCTCTGTGATGGCTGAGAATGGTTTTGTCAACAATCTGTATGTCAGGGTGTATACAGACACCTAACCTGTGCACATGATCAGATGTGTCACACACACACACACACACACACACACACACACACAATCAGCAAGCCCTGGGGATGAGACAATGAACCACTGCTTCAGATGTTCTCTCTTTCCCATCATGACCTGCTGAGAATACATGTGTCTGTGTTCACTTCTGTATTTTTCTCTGTTATATAGTTTAACATCTTTAAATATTTTGCAGAACACTTTTCTCATATTCATTTCTTTCTAGAAAAGAATGTTTATAAAGTAGAGATGTGCATAAAGGAGAGAGACACTTTCACAACAGGGTTCACAGGAAGCACTACTGGGCATTTACAGCTGCAAAGACTCCCCAAAGAGAGGCCAACATGAACCGATGTGGCCCTGAATCCAACTCCAGCTCCCTTATTTGGGAGTCCTGGGTTCTAGATCATGTTCGTTTCTTTCTTGCAGCCTCATTTTTCATAGGGCACCTTGGATTAGCCGGGCATTTCATCCATACACAGTGCTTTGTCCAAACACCAGGTCCAAAGTAAGGAGTTAATAAGTGGATGATGATCTATTTCTAAAAATGTGATTCTGATGTATTAAAAAATGATTGTGATTGTGAAACGCCTTTTTTTTTTAACTAATGTGATTCTTGCTCTTTCTTCTCCAAATTCAAACTGCACCCACCTGTTAGTAAATAGATGCCCTTGAACTGTCAGTGGAAGTAGAGACATGAAGGAAACAACAGATGGGCATGACACAGCGATTTCAGGACATAGAGAACTTTACTCACTGAGGTCTTTAGAGATTTAATTAAAGACAAAGGCAGAATATGGGACCTTTATCTCTATACATTCACTAGATTCTTCAGTACCTGAGAACTAAGAATAGTTTCTGTCTGAAGTTTGGACAGAAGGATGGTGCTTTTCAGTAAAATACCAATGAATGATTGAGCAATAGAAACTGAGCAGCAGAGACAACAACTTCTTCAGAATTTTGAAATCAATATGGCATTTCACTGAAAGGACTTTGGCTAAACTTTATTAAAGTTATTCAAATACCTTCTCCTCTCTATTAGCAAAATGACCACATATTGGACACAGCTCAAATTCTGTGATTCTAACAGTCATTGATTGATTGATTGATTTGTTTATTTATTCTGAATAAAATTTAGTGTATTTATTTGTAAATAAATAACAAAACATTGTTTATAAAACATTTTATTTATGTAAATAAATTTATTCAGAATAAAAATTTATTCTGAAATCCCACCTACTTGAATACTATAAATACACATAGATAAATATATATTATATAAATATTACAAATACTATAAATACTTTCAGACATTGTCCCATAATGTTTTTCCAAAGAGCAGTACTTACCGGCAGCCTTGAGCTGCCATGAATCTTTAGAAACACATGTCAATGACCAGAGTGACATTCCCAAGATCTTTGCATAAGTGCTTTTGATGACTTAGTTCTCTCTAACATTGACTAGTCAAACTTTCAGTGATTCAACTACTATTTTTCCTTTTTCTTTGAAGACATATTTCCAATTCTCTCTCTCTTTTTTTTTTTGCTTCTGGCCGTTCTTATGTTTGATTTCATTTCTTATGCTTGAATTCTTGATTTCAGCCTAAATTTTCTTTGACTTTTGAATCATCTTCTTAGGAGAATAAGCTAGTTTGTACTAGCTTATTTAGCACTTAAAATTATTTGATACATATTTTTATCAAAGTTACAAAAATATTTTATTTTATAGGTAATCACTATGCATGAAATAAAAATCTGCTATGTTAGTCATTATAATTGAAAATAATAGAAGCAGACAATACTATAATATAATTTTCATTTTACTTTCTGGATATTTCCATTACGTTCTAGATGTTTTAGATTATCTTTAAATCTTTTAGCATGTAAGTTCTTGATTTTAGCATGTAAGTTCTTGAATCTTTATTTTTATTTTATTTTGAGGCCACACCCAGTGGCAGTACTCCGGGGTTACTTCTGGCTCTGCACTCAAAAATCTCTCCTGACAGGCTTTGGGGACCATATGGAATGCCATGGATCGAGCCCAGGTCCATCCAGATCAGCCGTGTGCAAGGCAAATTTGGTCCCATGAACATTTATTTTTAAATTATTTTAAAATTGAATGCATAACTTGGTTTTGAAATGTCTATAATTATGATCACAATTAAAATGAATAAAATAGTATATTAGAAGATGTTATATATAGGTATATAAATTCAACAATTATAGAATATAATATCTATATTAGGGAATATACATGTATGTACCTTTATTCACATTTATATTATATTCTATAAGTTCATATTAGTAGCACTATTAGCAATGAGTCTAGACATATGCTATTAAGATATATAAATATATACATTAATGACAATAGTAAGATTGTTAAATATAATCAGTAAATATTATTGGCTATGAAAGAATACTGAGACAGATACATCACTGAACTGATCGATTTAGGAATCTGGAGAAATTCCAGTCTTCATATGAAACAATCCTGTCCTGATACGCATCATACATGTCATATTTGTATTGTTTGTATTTGCAAAGATAGAGTCTAACTGAATTATAAATTCAGAGAGGACTTTAACAAGTTACATAAGTGCTGTGTGGGGTAAAAATCCTTTACTTACAACGTGGAAAATATATCGGTAAGGGATAAATTAATTATTCTGAAGTCTGTGACCTTATTTAAAAAAGCTTTCCTAAAATATATTTAACGGTGTGTTTATATTGGATGCACACTGTGTTACAAAGTTCCAATTTTGCTGAATGACTTTCAATTTATGACAGCAGATATTGTCCATGTTAAGAATTCTCGAAACATTGGTGGAGAGAGGTCAATACTTGTGGTAGGGTTTACTTTGATTCATAATATGTCTGAAACCCAACTTTGATGGACTTTGTAAATCACAATGACTCAATAAAATAAAATTAAAATTAAAAAAATACTAAATTAAAAAAATGGAATTCTCCAAAGACTTAAAATAATCTAGGAAAATATAGAGCATGTGATGCCCCTGTACACTCAAAAAGCAATTTGAATAATGGACTTTATTCTTGTGTTTCTTTTTGTGTTTGGAGGAGAAACTCCTGGACAAAAAATAGCCATAGGTCTTATGGCTTGTCCATAAGCGAAAGAACTATTTGGGAGAAATTACAAAGTCTCTGAGCCTATATTCTGCATCAGTGATACGGGATTCACAACACTTTAACCTAATATATATATATATATATATATATATATATATATATATATATATATATATATTACTTTCACTTTGTTACTCTTTCCAGTAACTAATTCAGCAAATTATTTATTAGATAGCAACTTATGTAAAATTCTGTTAAACAGTGCAGAGTCTTGAGAAAACAGCCCAGTCTTTTTTTATGAAGTCCACAAACATACATGGATAATACATGATAATTGCTGAATAAGCTAAACATTCTCAAGCATGGGGCCAAAGAGATAGCACAAGGGCTAAAGCATTTGTCTTTCACTCAGCCAATACAGTTGGATCACTGGTACAACATATGGTCCTCCTGAGCGCCACCAAGAATTATCCTTGAGCAGAGAGCCAGGAGTAAGCCTGAACACTTGCAGGCATAACCCACACCCGATGACAAAAACAAAAGCATCAAAAAAAGAAAAGAAGAAATTCTGAGCACATCCAGAAATTCTGATTCTTCTGAAGTTGCTTCTCCTTCACAATCTAGATCTTTCCTCCACAACAACTTTCTGTTATATCCATATCTCTAGAGTGGTCATCTTGAAAACCAATAGCTCAAGTGATGAAAATCTCTTTTCCAATGGAATAATAACTCCATTTGTCGATTGAAAGAAGCCACACAAAGCTCGGCTCTAAATTAGGCCATCTCTGGGGTGTTCTCATGTTTTTCACTCATGCTTAAGAACAATATGGTAAAGGACCACATTTGCCAATTCATAGATGCAAGAACTAATAGATATAGATCTTAGAGGCACAAACTACTTGGAAGTCTAGTAATATCTCTGAGGTTAGCTAGGAACTGTCTGGGCCAGACCTCCAGAGCAGCTGAGGTCATTATAAATAGCTCACTGATGATATCTGAGTGGCCTAGGAAAACTGCAGAAACTGACAGGGACAAAGGAAAATTGTCCTAAAGTGACATATTTATTACTTTGTGCTTCTAATGTCAACTTTGAAACTGGCTGGCTGACTGAGAGGCCTCCCCCATCAGATGCAGCATGTCAGAAGTAAACCAAAATACAAATTGACCTAAATCTGCAGTCTTCTTCTGTTTTTAAAAAAAAAAAAAAAAAAAAAAAACAATTATCATTCAAACATTGAACTTGACCAACTCAGCGGGGTGGGAAGCCAGAGAGCCATGTTAATGAAATACCCTGGATTCTAGCACCATCTCCAACACTCTGGTCCTCCATGTCCTCATCCTTAATGATTATCCTCACTCATAGCATTGGAGTGAGAAACTCCAGGAACACTAGGAACAAGGTAAGCTTTCAGTTGCCCCAGTAATGAGCCACTAGGGCATGAAGAGCATCTCATAGGTCCACAGAAACAATGTGTGGTGAGGAGCACTAGCCAAGGGGACAAATAATTATTTAGACTGCTTATAGCTTCACTTATTAATACTCTCTATACCATATAAAAGCAATTATTGAGTGTTTACTATAGCAGAAACCATGGTAGATTTTCATGAATAAAAATAGGAAACAAACTCTCTATTTTTAATCCCCCCTCTCTCTTTGTATTTTATTTACTTGATATATACTTATAGAATTAAAATAAGGTTGGCTTACAAGACAAGTGTTTTCAGATACAATATTGTCACCCCAACCAACAACCAATGGGCCAATAATATCCTTTCACTGTGGTCTACTGAGCCCCTTTTTACATCGGCCCATCTCTCAGCCCTTGATAATTAAATTCTAGGCTCAGAGTACCAAGGTTTGCTGTTATTAAATATTTTCCTTTCTATTTTTTTCTCAAATGCATCACTTATAAATTGAGATCACCTGGCATTTGTCTTTCTTATTTTTGATTTAATTTTCCTAGCAGGATATTTTCCAGTTGTATAATACATTATATACATATTATAGCAAAAAGGAATATTTCATCATTTTTATATCTCAGTAACATACTCCTATAATGATGCTCTTAAAGAAAATGAGGGGTGGCAGAAAATGTGCAGAAATTTATATGGAACCAAATACATGCGCGCGCGCGCGCGCGCACACACACACACACACACACTCATACTCACAAACACACAAATCAAATAGTCAAAGAAATTCTTAGGGGGAAATAGAATAAATAGAAATATCATGTTGCCCAAAATTATACTATAAAATCATTGTAATCAGAGTGAGAAAATAAAATAAAAATAGACACACAGAGCAGTAGAACAGACATGTGATATGGAAATAAATATTTCCATATATATGGAAAATCAATTTATTTAAGAGGAACTAAAATTATAAAATACAGAAATGTCTAAAATTTTTAAGGCACAACATTTTTAATCCAGAGCAGGAGAGATAGCGCAACAAGTAGAGTGCTTGCCATGAACAAGACTGACCCCCCACTGGAATGATCTTTGAGCACAGAAGCAGGAGTAAGTCTTAAGCACAGCCGGATATGATGCAAAAACAAAAACAACAACAACAACAACAACCTAAAACTAAATTCAAGTTTATTACTGAACCCATAAAAATAACTAATATTCACTGTTATCTTTCTGTGTGTGGTCATGTATTAAGCACCTCACCTAAGGTACCTTGTTAACTTATCACAGCATCCTTCCATGAAAGATATTTACTATCCCTATTCAGATAAATAAATAAATACATAAATAAAGCAAAATAATTTTTAATTTATCATAGAGAAGCAATTAATAGGTGGGGTAGACACCTCCCTGAGAGAAAATATGAGAAGAAAGGGTTACTCACTCAGCAAACTGTCAAGAACAGAAATACCATTTCATGCAGACTACAAGGAAGGAAGCCAAATAATAAAGAATCTTCAGACATAATTTTTAAAAACCATTTAAGCATATCACATAGATTTTCATTAAAAGTTGATAAATATTTTTGAATAGTGTGTTCCCGGAAATGGCTCTTCCTATCACTCTGCAGGTGTGACTTTGTATTACATTCGATCTAGTTCAAACATTCTGTTGACTTCCTGTCCAACAAACCAAAAACAGAATTTAAAGCATAAATTTTAATTGGATATTTAATCTTCTTAGAAAATGGATCCCAAACTGAAGGAAACTTGGAAGAATTAAATAAATTGAGAGAAAAGGAGACAGTGATAGATAGAGAAAGAGATACTAGAGCTATGAAGCTGCCTGCATATTTGAGGAGGAACAGGGAGAATGGCTGTTGGATCTTTCCTGCAAAGTCAGGTGACATGAACAGCAATGCAGCTCAGAAGAAACACCTGTCTCCTCATTTTCCTCCATGTGTGGGATGAACTTGAAGCACCATGTTTAAATCTTGGCATCACATGGTAAGGAGGAACTTAATTAAATTTTCCCCAGAGGAAGAAAATCAAGCAAGTGGAAAAATAAAGCAATGGGTACCACATGAAGACTATGAACAGGACTTGGAATTTAGGATTTGTTGGACTGAATCTTTAAGGGGGAAAGGATGTTTAATTCACATTTTACACACCTGGATGGGCAAGAGTCATTGGCTCTTGATGATAAACCAGAACCAACAGTTGGGTGTTCATGGAGGTGATTTTGGTCAAGACAGATTAGACCATGTTCATGGAGCAGTAAAATGTGCTCTTTCTACAAGGGTTAAAACACAAGTCTTCAACATGGACCATGAATGAGCCCATCAGTACTAAAGACTTTCACTGAGTCTTTTTCCTTCTCTTGCTTCTTGTTCTCAAAGATTGCTAAGTGCCCTGACCACAGCCTTGTAGTCAGAAAATCTTGAGAATTTTCCCGAAAATGCAAATTCTCAGCAGCTTCAATCTGTACTATATAGCTACAACTCCTAGTCTCTGTTCCTAGACATATTTCAATGATAATTATATTTACCAAAATATAATCAAGTTCCACTATTTAACTATTTATCATAAGTTCTTATCTAGAGCCAATGTCACCAAGCACTAGTTCCATCTCATTAAGGTCAATAAAATTTGCTTTTAATGCTACATTTCACATAGAGAATCTCTTTCCATGGAATTACTGGCAGACACATGCAGTGCATTCATTCCTATTTCTCTAGGTTTTCCTCTATGCATCTCCCTGATCTTTAATTTTCTGCTTGTTGGCCTACCTTATATTGGTCAAAATGAAAGTGAGCATCACATATGCACACATGTAGGATTCTCTATTATGATTTCCTATTGATCGTGGACATGATGTTTTGGGATGTTTCAATCTTGCCAGTATTTTCTTGGAATAATTATAGTTTTTAATCTGGTTGCAGAAACTACATTGGGACATCATGGCTATTGTACCAGACAATATCTGTTGTCAGATCAGTAAAAAATTGTGAATGCTGCATGGAGACACAATTCAGGTCAAGGTTAAAGACAAAAATGGAGTGTGGAATAACAGACATGACTGTACTATTAACAACATTGAATCATGGTATTTAAATAAACTTTAAAAGGAAATAAAATAATAATTTGTGATGGTGAATGTGTGAGCTCTGTCTCCAATAGACATCTTGACCAATCCCACAGATTCTCATCATTACATGTGGCTTTAGGTCTTATCTGTCAATAATCTTCCCTCCGGATTTTACTAAGGGGCTACATCATCAGATAAGACACCTCATAGTTTATATATGTGATTATATGATTATATGGTTTCTGAATCAGATCTAGAAGTTTTCAGCCATTGAGCTAGTGCAATAGTACAGCAGGTAGACCACTTGTCTTGAATCAGACAACCTGAGTTTGATTCCTGATACCCTATATGATCACTCAAACACCACATACATAACCAGGAGTAACCCCAGGTGTGATCCAAAACTCAAAAGAAAAATTAAAAAAAAAAAAGGTTCTCGCTATCAATACCTTTTTTTTTTTTTTTTTTTTTTTTTTTTGGTTTTTCGGGCCACACCATTTGATGCTCAGGGGTTACTCCTGGCTACATGCTCAGAAATTGCCCCTGGCTTGGGGGACCCTATGGGATGCCAGGGGATTGAACCACGGTCCTTCCTTGGCTAGCATTTGCAAGGCAGACATCTTACCTCTAGCACCACCTCGTCGGCCCCATCAATACCTTTTTATATGACTTTCTGTGACTCTTGAAATGCTTATCTACTAACATTGTCTCTCAAAGTTGCCTCAAGAACATTGACCCCTGACATGCAGACTGCCAAAGCTTTGCTATTTGCTGTTCATACTCAGCTCAAATTTATAATTTATAGACTAATTTATAGACATAATTTATAGACTAAGCCAATACCTCTCCACATTTAAGACAAGTTCTGATGAGAGACCCTTGGAAAACAAAGTTTCACTTGGCAATCACAGAAGTATTTTTATTTTCATTCAAGTCTTACTAATACTTTGAGTGCTATACCCCATTCATTGTTCATCTATATTTATAACGCTCATTCTTACTTGAGAAATGTTTGTACTTAATGATCTCCTTTACAGTTTCCTGTTCTCAAATTTAAAAACTCTTGACTCTTAGCCAAACTTCTGCTTTGCTTCTATTTATATTTAAAACTCCTTTTAACTATTTGTAACTTGCTTTCTTTAAACATATCTTCACATATCTTTTTCTCCACCCATTAATTTATATCAATGTTTCCTTCTCAGAAAAAAAGGGATAAGATTATTTCAGTCACACCCAGAGTGTTCAGGGGCCATTTCTCACTGTGGTGGGTTGGGGGCCCTACATGGTATCAGGGATGTAATCAAATGGGGCACATGCAAGGCAAATGCTATTTTCCCTTTAATAGCTCTTCAATGAATATATGTCAAGTTTTTTTTTTGCTTGCATCCAATTCTTGTGTACAGCACAACATTTCCCTGTCTTAGAAGAAATTCCTGGCTTCATTCAATTTCTACTTGATGATCTATAATATGACATTGATAAAATGATGGTTATTTCTCAGAGGTATTAAAAGCATAAAATGAATCAATGTATTTGGAAAGACTTTTCATTTCCACAAAGTGCTATGCAATGATGGTTATTGCTATGGAACCATTTTTGGCATGGGCCCCAAATGGACATGAAAATAAAATGCAGAGCACAGAAATAATGAGCTATTACCTTACAGCTGCTGGGATGGCCTCTTTAAGGAGAAAACTGCAGACATGGGCAGGTAAAGTTGCCTGTCAGTGGGATAGAAGTCAACAGAGTCACTACAGAAAACATTTATGCTGATTCCTCCAACAGTTGAAAACAGGGCCATGAGGAATTCCCACAAACATGCTTTGAATGTGTTTTCTGAAGAAAAGGAAATCTCAATGATATTCTCAATGGGATATCTGCATTCCCGTATTCAATCCAGCTTAGTCATAATAGCCAATACATGGAAATCGCCAGAGTCTAAAAACAGTAAAATGGGTAGAAATGTGATAGAAACAGCAAAATATTATTCAGCCATAACATTGAGATGATGCCAGTTTGAGGAGTAGAGAGGGAAACAGAGATAGAGTGTAGGAAGGGAAACAGACTAAGAGAAAAAGGAAAATATTATATGATCTTGCTTATTCATATACTCTAAGGAATCTGAACTCATAGCAATAGTATAGCATGAAAATTAGGACATGTTGGTCAAAGGATACAAATGTCCAGACTTCCATCTTGGGTTTTTGGGATCTAAAGTACAGCAAAATGACTTTAGTTTAATAAATGAAGACTGAAGAATGGATAGGGCACTTGCCTTGCACACAGCCACTATGGGGTTGATCCCCCTCATCTCATACGATCTCCTGAACCCACTAAGAGTAATCACTGAATGTAGAGCCAGGAAGAAGCCCTGAGCAATGTAGAGTGTGGCCCTCCAAAAAATAAGATATAACAACAAAAGAGGAATACTGCATTATGTACCTGAAACAGCTCAGAGTAGATTTTCAGTATTCTCATCCTAACAGCAAAATGGTAATTGAGTAGAGGAAGCACATTATGGAAAGTGTTCATACACTATATATAAAATCATTAGAATCAAAGAAAGACCAGCATAAAAATATTCCCTGAGCAGACAAAGCCAGTATAGTCAAAGTTTAATTTACTTTATTTTCAAGATTATCTTGACCTAGGTGATTTCTTCTTGTGCCTCTGGAAATCAGATGCAAGCTTACTCTATTTCCCAAAATTGCTATAAGATAACAATTAGACAATTCCGTATTTAAAAATCAGATATCAGAGTCCAGGGAGAAAAAGGACAAAGAAGACGCCAAGGCAGGAAAGGAGATGAGAAAGGGGAGTAATAGGCAAACGAGGGTCTGGGATTTGGTTATACTGGTCATGTGGGGGAGTAGAATAGCTATACTCCAAAAACACAAAACACTAAAATCATGAGTTCTAAGCTGAAACTACTGAACTTTAATGTGGTGGAAATGGTATTGAAATATTATATGCCTAAAACTCAACTGTCAATAACTCTCTAAGCCACAAGTTCTTTAAATAATAAAGTAAGTGTGTTAATAAATCCGATACTATAATTCACAATTCAAGAATAAGTTTATTGTAACCTCACTATCTAAATCTTATCATAATAATCTTCCTCATTCTCTATCTTGTTTGATGTAAGTGATTGCAAGAAGCAAACTGTCTTGTGCGTGAACACACAATATGCTCTGACCAATTACTACTTTGTTGGTTTAATGTATTTTACTTCTTATATTTTCGAAACTTTTGACAACTGTTGTTCATCGCACACATTCACAAATTAGGTGCCAATGGTATCTCTGTAAAGCTCGAGGGAAATGTTTTACAATGTCTTCCGTACGTGTACAGCTCTTTTAAAGGAAAAATAGTAGGTCCTTCCTCATCTTAATGTTCTCAGCATTTAGAATATTGCCTGCCACATTTTAGAAGCTTGCTAATCCCATTAATCAATACCGATTAACGTTTAATCAGTTGCATGAGCTATTGCAGGGCAAAAAAGGTCAAATGTTTATCAAACAGCAGATTTGCAGCTCAATTTTTTGCTTGTGATAATTACTATGAATTTTCTCTTAAGGGGACAACAACCCTTGTTGTCTATGGTGGCATTATTGTAGAAAAGATCTTATTTCCTTTCTATAAAGTTTAGCACTAAAAGGTATCTCTAAGGAAAAAAATAAATGGATTCCTTTGTAATTCAGAGAATCTTCCTGTCAGAAAATGCTTCTTTCTGAGGGCACATCGACCTGAAGCATCCATAAGCTCTACTACACACGACTCAAGAGATTTTAAAACCAAAAACCAGTGGAAGAAAACAGCTCAAGTAATAGATTCGGGTCCTGGAAATTCCCTCCAAAGCTCTCAACACCACTAAGGCACCAGTCTAAGGTCTCTGCCCCAGAGACCAACCAGGTGGCTGTAATTCTCCGAATGTGAAGGAACCCCCACCTTTGCTCTCCAACCCAGAGTGGTGCTTGGAGAGTGTGATATTGGATACCACCTCTGAAAAAGTACCAGCACTTCCACTAATTATCAAAGGGGTACGTTTTCCTACTGTCTATTGGGGAGCCCTCATCTCTATTCTTGATACCAGCATTCCATCTAGGAAGCCAATGTTGAATGCAATTTCTCTCTTCTCTGCTTCTTAGCTCTCTAGTTTTTTATTCCAATGATTTCCTAAATTTAATATTGCCTATTTTCATGGGGGAAAGATCATATTATACTATTTAGGAGCCCTTCTGGCTGGCATAAGCCAGTAAAAGTAAAGGTGAACAAAGCCAAATCATCGATAGGTCTGCACTCATCTTCTGAGTCTCTCTTTGCACAAAATGTACTTATTCTGAATGCAGATATGCATCTTGGTTTCTCTAATATTATGTTAATATTAGAAAAATATTAGAGGTTAAGACACTCTCCAGTCTGCGGAGCAATTTCCCAAGACAATTTTAGGAAGTGCCTTGAGAGTTAGAGGTGACTTGATTCCTTCTATAGCTCATGGACAGAGCTGAGCTCTGGAGGCAGCAGGCCCTGGGGGGCTCATTCCCAGGTTCCTTGAGCAGGTGAAGATGCATGTAGGGCTTCCAGAACTCTGAAGAATATCCTGCAAATGCACATGTTAGAATGTACATATTTTACATGTATACAAATATTCATTTTTAAGTAGGTTCCTATATTAATATTGCCCTACTTAATATGATGCTTCTCAAGTATGAAGAATGATTCTGAGTAACAGAAACAGGATATGGAGTTCAAAGTTGTCCTTGCTATTCTAGAAACGCAGTCAAGGTGCCAGAAATGCTAAGACTTGATGTGGTATGTGGGTTTTTGAGGACTGTTCTTGGTCATTACTGCTGACTTCCTTCCTTTCCTCCTTCCTTCCTTCCTTCTTTTCTTCCTTCCTTCCTTCCTTCCTTTCTTCCTTCCTTCCTTCCTTCTTTCCTTCCTCCTCTCCTTCCTTCCTATTTTGTTACTTCCTTCATTCCTTCCTTTCTTCCTTCTTTTCTTGCTTCCTTTCTTCTCTACTTCCTTCCATCTTTCCTTCTTTTGACCTTTCTTTCATCCTTCTTCCCTCTCTCTCTTTTCAAATATCCAAGTATCTTAAAGTATTTCATATATATCAATACAGTTCTATTCTGATCAAAATTTTACATGGAATTTATAAGTACTCAAACAACACTTCTCTTTAACAGACCAATGATCATACCCTAATAATAGTGGAGCTCAAAACCTGTGGAAACAAAACATTAAATTGTCCTAAGAAGAGTTATAGGGTTTGTTGAGTCAACCTGGTTGGGAACCAATGGTGCTACCATTTGGTAATGTGGGAGGTGTTATTTATGAAGGGATGGTGATGTGCAAGATATGAGGGTGACTTAGATGCAGGACTAGAAGATCTTCGCTTTATCCACAACAAACATCTCAAAAAGACAAGGAAGAAAAGATAGAGAAGAAAGAGAGAAAGTTCCCTACAGATGGCTTCCCATCTTGTCTTCATTGTCTCCTCTTCCTTAAAAACCACTCAACTGATGCTTAAAGCTAAAGACCCCACTGAAACCTATTAGGTGCTGTGTTCTGGGCTTACCACCAGAATAAGCAATGGTAGAGAATGGGACAGGTTACATAGATGGTCTCCTCCCCAACCTTCCTTTTCAAGATGTGAACACTGGGCTCCAGAGATGTTAACATATCTTAATAAAAAGATTCCTTAGAACCATAATACTACTTCACATCATGATTCTGTCTCTATGCTTAAAACTTACCTATGAAAATCTGCTAGAGCTTAAATTATTATGTCTGTCTAATGGGATATCTTTAACATTCTTCACCCATGATCACTCTTCATTCCTTATCACCAGTTCTACTGCGTGTCCGTAACATAAAATATTATTCTATTGCTAATAAAATTCATATATATACATATGCACCAATTATTTGGACCAACTAGAGACTTTAACCTTAATTTTTTAGGTTGGTTGAAGAGCTGATAGCAGAATAGCTGCATATGGCAGAGAATATTATCCTCACGCTTTTGTAGATGAAAAGAGCTTTTCAAGATACCAACTGCACTAAGGACACAGAGATCCTTCACACTCAAGAGAATTAAGTACTGATTCTCTTTCTATTTTATAGTTCCCATCAGAATTTTATAAAACCAATTCCAGGCAAGCCTCATCCATCATACAGCAATTAAAAATTATTGCCAATATTTGGTTTACTTATTAGAAGTTTCAGGAAATGAAGTTCTTGAGTTGATTAAGCTAACACTCTAGTATATGAGAGAACAAAATTCAGTATTTTCTAAAGCATTTAAAAAAAATTTGGGGGAGTCTGGGAATCAGTCAAGATCATTGCTTCAGGGAAACAATGACTACCTGTCTGAACCTTCTTGCAAACTATTTTTCACAAAGGTCATGAAGAAAGGAATAAAACAAAACTTTTTAATTAAAAATCATATTGCTTAGATTGCTAAATAAATATTCCTGGTGAAATTTTTGACCCTGATATTTTGTTTGTTTTGTTTTTTTTGTTTTTTTTTTGGGGTCACACCCGGCAGTGCTCAGGGGTTACTCCTGGCTGTCTGCTCAGAAATAGCTCCTGGCAGGCACAGGGAACCATATGGGACACCGGGATTTGAACCAACCACCTTTGGTCCTGGATCGGCTGCTTGCAAGGCAAATGCCGCTGTGCTATCTCTCTGGGCCCTGACCCTGATATTTTTATCTAACACAATGATTCATAATTCATTATCTCTATTTATATCCTAATCTCCAGATTAGGTGCAATCTGAAAGCCAGTTATCACTAATCATTCCATGGACATATGACAGCTATGATGAGTCTACAGCCCTTGCTCAGTCTTCCCAAGAAAACCACTCAATAGGTACTTGAGTAAATATAAACTTTGGGGTAGAGGCAGACAGAGGACTTCAGGTGAGGAACTTGCCTTGAACATTGTCAACCCAGGTTCAATACCTGGCACTTCATGCTATCCCCAAACATGCCAGAATTCATGGTTCTTAAATTCCATAAGTAATCCCTGAGTATCTCTGTCCAGGTGTGCTCCCCAAATTCTGAACTTTGGGTTCTGTCCATGGCATTTATATTTCCTCTAAACCCCACATATAAATCCAGTCAACACTACCTCTTATTTTTCTGTTTTGCTCCATTTTATCATCGTAATCTCAGCAGATTTTCATTCTTTCTCATTCAATCACTGCAATGTATCTATTAATCAGGATGCTGCTAGAAATTTTTGTCCTTACCTTGTGAATGACCCAGGAATATGCACTAAGATCAAAAGTCATCATGATTGGTTGGACTAGCATTCAAGAACTAGCAATAAGGCACAAACATGGAGATTAGTCAGCACCCTCTCCCACACACTTATCAAACAAAATGATTCCACATAATAGCATGCAAAATGCCATCCAGAATTATTTACTGGATCTATTTGTGATTGTGTGTGTTTGTTTGCTTTGGGGTCATATCCAGGAACACTCAGGTTTTATTCCTAGCTCTGTGGTCACTAATAACTCCTGAAGGGATCACTCCCAAAGGGTTCAGGGCACCACAATGGGATGCAGGGAACTTAACTTCAGTTCCACATGCAAAGTAATGCTTTCCACATTGTACTACAATTCCAGCCCCTGCTAGATCTATTTTTATAATTTACCTCTTTATGCTAATTGGTATTGAGTGCAGAACAAGTAATAAATGATTCTGCTGCTAGTAAGGTTTATATCAGAATTAAATGTTGGTATTTTTAAATTATCATCTTCTAAATTTCTGCCATTAAAATGTCATGAATTGGGGGCCGGGCGGTGGCGCTAAAGGTAAGGTGCCTGCCTTGCCTGCGCTAGCCTTGGACGGACCACGGTTCGATCCCCCGGTGTCCCATATGGTCCCCCAAGCCAGGAGCAACTTCTGAGCACATAGCCAGGAGTAACCCCTGAGCGTTACCGGGTGTGGCCCAAAAACCAAAAAAAAAAAAAAAAAAAAAAAAAAAAAAAAAAAAATGTCATGAATTTGAGCCAGAATTAGCAATTCTGAATCAACTTTTTGCCGTAATCTTTGGTTATAAAGTCTCTTCCACCTCCAGAGCTTATTTTAAATTCTGGAATCCAGACACAAATAAACCCACTTACCTTGACTTCTTTCTATAGTCTCTAAATAGACAGTGACTCATTACAATATTTTTTAAAATTTATTCTTTAAAAGCTACTTGAAATAGTCTGGAAAAAATAAGCTGTAATATAAATTTAATTTTTCATCTTATTTGTCCTTATTTTTTATATATGGTAACTAAATAGTTAAACCGTTTCAACATATGAAACTTCTTTCTTTTCAGATATGACCAAGAAAAAGACAGACACATGATGGGGTGCAACAGGTGGCTTTTTGAATCAAAAGAGCCATTTTGAGGGGCTGGAGAGATAGCATGGAGGTAGGGTATTTGCCCTGCATGCAGAAGGATGGTGGTTGGAATCCCGGCATCCCATATGGTCCTCAAGCCTGCCAAGAGCGATTTCTGAGCATAGAGCCAGGAGGAATCCCTGAGTGCTGCTGACCCAAAAAAACAAAAAAACAAAACCAAAAAAGTCATTTTGAACTTAGATTAGTGTGCCCAGAGAAAAAGCAACTGCTCCTCTTTGCTCCTCAACCACACAATTTTTTCTCTCATCAAGATTCTCCACAAAGCATAAAAAAATATCTCCACAAAGCATAAAATAATACCACCACACTGCAAAGGTCACAACAGGAAAACAACACAGAACCCCACCAAGTTTGGGGAATGAAGATGATAGTTCTGAAGACCCAACTAGTATCAGCCACCTGTGATAAGTATCACTCCTCTGACAAGGACTTGGGAGAGGAAATGTTGAGGATATTCAAAGAACTTGAAGATATAACCAAAATAGAAACAGTGAAGTGTCTTCTAAGCACATTAGTTCCACCAATTACATTGAATCTGAACCCAGCATGCACTGAGGAGTTCCTGCTTTCTGCCTCTACACTTGGAAAGAAAGAGCCTGCCATGGCCTCCATATTCAATGAAAGGGGCCATGTTAGCCGTTCCTTTGACTCTTTGCTCCAATTCATACTCAGGATTGTTTCCCTGTTACTTTCTGGACTCTATCTTCTTTTCTTCGTATGATTTTAACTGCTGAATTTTTGAACAGGATTTGTTCACAGGCTATAATCATGTTGATTTGACTGTTAAGGGGGTTTTCTTTTTTTTTTCTGTGTTTAAAAAATATTTATGGGGCCGGAGAAATAGCACAGCGGTAAGGCGTTTGCCTTGTATGCAGGAGGACGGTGGTTCAAATCCAGGCATCCCATTTGGTCCACCAAGCCTGCCTGCCAAGGGCGATTTCTGAGCATAGAGCCAGGAGTGGCCTCTGAGCACTGCCGGATGTGACCCAAAACAAAACAAAAAAATAGTTTTTATTGCAACATTGAAGTGAAAATATGTCTAAATAGTCCAGTGGGTAAAGTTTTTGTCTTGCACACAGTCAATCTTAGCTTGATCCCTGACATCCCATATTGTTCCCTGCTCACTTCAAGTCTAATTCCTGATTGCAGAACCATGAGTAACCCCTTAGCGCTGCTGGGTGTGCTCCCTCCCCCCAAAATAAAGTACACCATAAAGCCAATTTGGGGGGGTGGTATTTTGGGCCACACCAGTTGATGCTCAGGGGTTACTCCTGGCTATGTGCTCAGAAATTGCTCCTGGCTTGGGAGACCATATGGAATGCTGGGGGTTTGAACCATGGTTTGTCCTAGGTTAGAGCATGCAAGGCAAACACCCTACTGCTGCGTCATTGCTTTGGCCCCCATAAAGCCAATTTTTTCTAAACATCCCACATTTGCCCAAAAAATACCCCTACTAAAATCTTAGGCACAATTCCTACTTTCCCACAGGTTCTTGTGGTCTATATGTTTGAAGTTAAAAAAATAATAAAATTGGCTCCCTGTGTGTGACACCAGGCGGGGAAAATCCGCGAAAGTACACCGGCCCAGTGGGGCTCAGCTGTGAAAGACTGTGAGTGTGACCTGTCTATGTCTGTCTACTGTCCTCTTGCGTGAAACTCTTGCGAGTGGGGCAAAAAGAGCCTCCAGAAACCTCGCTCGCCCAGACGCCATTTTCAGGGAGGGACTTCAGAGCATAAAAACCGGCTAACCTTTGCAAAAGCTGGCTCCCTGTGTGTGACACCAGGCGGGGAAAATCCGCGAAAGTACACCGGCCCAGTGGGGCTCAGCTGTGAAAGACTGTGAGTGTGACCTGTCTATGTCTGTCTACTGTCCTCTTGCGTGAAACTCTTGCGAGTGGGGCAAAAAGAGCCTCCAGAAACCTCGCTCGCCCAGACGCCATTTTCAGGGAGGGACTTCAGAGCATAAAAACCGGCTAACCTTTGCAAAAGCTGGCTCCCTGTGTGTGACACCAGGCGGGGAAAATCCGCGAAAGTACACCGGCCCAGTGGGGCTCAGCTGTGAAAGACTGTGAGTGTGACCTGTCTATGTCTGTCTACTGTCCTCTTGCGTGAAACTCTTGCGAGTGGGGCAAAAAGAGCCTCCAGAAACCTCGCTCGCCCAGACACCATTTTCAGGGAGGGACTTCAGAGCATAAAAACCGGCTAACCTTTGCAAAAGCTGGCTCCCTGTGTGTGACACCAGGCGGGGAAAATCCGCGAAAGTACACCGGCCCAGTGGGGCTCAGCTGTGAAAGACTGTGAGTGTGACCTGTCTATGTCTGTCTACTGTCCTCTTGCGTGAAACTCTTGCGAGTGGGGCAAAAAGAGGCTCAGAGGAGCACGGCCGCTCCGCTTCGCTACGCGGCCGTGCACTCTTTCTAAGGAAAGAACTCCATTGCAACAAGAAGGAAAAATCACACTAAGAACGGCGCTATATCACAGAAGCAAACATTTCTCTCTGGACTGTCTTCTCTGTTGCATGCTCGGGCCTAAGATTTGACCCAGTGTGAGGCTTCATCCACGGAGGACTCCCCTCCCTTAGAGGCAAGTCAGCCCATCCAGAAAGGGAGGAGCCAGAGGAGTGTGCTGCCTACATCATATAGACAATGAATACCACCACAACACGTAGAAAAACCCACAATACAAGTGTGACAATGGGGAAACAACGCAGGCCAGCATCAGACATAGAGAATGAAGATGACAATTCTGAGGACCAGATAATGACTGAACAACTAATCAACCTCTCAGATAAGGACTTTAGACTAGCAATATGGAAGGTGCTCAACAGACTCCAAGAAACCATGGATCGAGTTGAACAGAACACTAATAAGAACCAAGAAAATATGAAGGCAGAAATGACAAAACTCCAAACTGAAATAACATGTCAACTAACAGGACTGAAAAAGTCAGTAAACGAAGTGAATGACAAAATGGATAAGCTCTGGGACAGGGTATCAGAAGCTGAGAATAGACTTGGTGCTGTGGAAGATGAGATACATAACAATTCCATACAGCAGGAGAGATTGGACAAAAAACTTAAAGCAAATGAGCAGACAATGGAAAAATTAGTCAAAGAATGGGAACAGACGAAAATAGAAGTCTATGATAAGATCAACAGAAACAACTTAAGAATCATTGGAGTCCCAGAGACCCAGGAAGAAAATTTCCAGGAAGAATCAATGGTCAAGAACATCATTAAAGAGAAACTTCCAGAGCTAAAGAATATATGTGATCAAATCCTGCATGCCCGAAGAGTACCAACCAAAAGAGACCCCAGAAAAACCACCCCAAGACACATCCTAGTCACAATGACAAATCCCACAGATAGAGACAGAATTCTGAAAACAGCAAGATCAAAGGGGGAAATCATGTTCAAGCAAGCTTCCCTGAGATTTACAGCAGACCTGTCACCAGAAACGCTCAATGCCAGAAAGCAGTGGTGGGATATTGTGACAAGACTGAATGAAATGAATGCTTCACCCAGAATACTATACCCAGCAAAACTCACTTTCCGGTTTGATGGAAGAATACATGGTTTCACAGACAAAAAACAGCTCAGAAACTTCACAGACACAAAACCAGTCTTAAGAGAAAAACTGAAAGACCTAATCTAAGACAAGACTACCCAAAAGACACACCAAATTTTGAAATAAAGATGGCGTTAAATCCCAGGACAATTCTTTCTCTCAACGTCAATGGACTAAATGCACCAGTTAAGAGACACAGAGTGGCTAAATGGATCAAAAAACTCAATCCAACCTTCTGCTGCCTACAAGAAACGCACCTGAATAGTCAGAACAAACATAGACTCAAAATAAAAGGCTGGAGAAAAGTTATCCAAGCAAACAACACCCATAAAAAAGCTGGAGTGGCCATACTAATATCAGATAATGCAAACTTTATACTCAGGAAGGTTGTAAGGGACAAAGACGGACATTTTATATTAATCAAGGGGTACGTAGAGCAGGAAGAATTCACTCTCCTAAACATATATGCACCGAATGAGGGGCCAGCAAAATATTTAATACAACTGTTGACAAATCTGAAAAATAATATCAACAACAACACAATAATTGTGGGGGACCTTAACACGGCTTTGTCAACACTGGACAGGTCAACCAGACTGAAACCCAACAAGAATATACAAGACCTGAGGAGAGAAATGGAAGAAAGAGGCCTAGTGGATATATATAGGACACTCCATCCCCAGAAACCTGGATACACATTCTTCTCCAATGTACATGGGACATTCTCCAGGATAGATTACATGCTGGCACATAAAACATACCTCCATAAGATCAAGAGGATAGAAATTTTGCAGACTACCTTCACTGACCACAAGGCTCTGAAATTATTTGTGAACTCCAAAGGGACTCAGAAGAAACACTTTAACACCTGGAAGTTAAACAGCCTCATGCTCAATAACCAGTGGGTCCGAGATGAAATCAAGGAGGAAATAAAAAGGTTCCTGGAAACAAATGACAATAAAGACACAAACTCTCAGAACTTATGGGACACAGCAAAAGCAGTACTGAGAGGAAAATTTATAGCTTTGCAAGCACACATCAGGAAGGAAGAAGGAGCTTACCTGAGTAGCTTAATGACACAGCTAATAGAACTAGAAAATGCTCAACAAAAGGACCCAAGAATAGGAAGACAGAAGGAAATAACAAAGCTGAGAGCAGAAATCAACGAAGTGGAAACTCAAAAAACAATCCGAAAGATCAACGAAAGCAGAAGTTGGTTCTTTGAAAAAATAAACAAGATTGATAGACCACTGGCAAACCTAACAAAGAAAGAGAGAGAGAGAAACTTGATAACTCGTATCAGGAATGAAAAAGGAGAGATCACTACTGATATGACAGAGATTCAAAGGGTAATCAGAAACTACTTTGAAAAACTCTACGCCACTAAAAATGAGAACCTGGAAGAAATGGATAAATTCTTGGACTCTTATAATCTTCCACGGTTGAAGGAAGAGGATGTAGCATATCTAAACACCCCCATCACCATTGATGAAATTAAAACAGTAATCAAATGTCTGCCGAAAAACAAAAGCCCAGGTCCAGATGGATTCACTAATGAATTCTATCAAACTTTCCAAGAGGAACTACTGCCAATCTTGGCAAGACTCTTTCATGAAATTGAACAAACAGAAACACTTCCAAATAGCTTTTATGAAGCCAACATCACCTTGATACCTAAATCAGACAGAGACGCTACCAAAAAAGAAAATTACAGACCAATATCACTGATGAATGCAGATGCAAAGATCCTCAACAAAATCCTGGCAAATAGGATTCAATGCCTCGTTAAGAAGATCATCCACTACGATCAAGTAGGTTTCATCCCAGGAATGCAAGGCTGGTTTAACATCCGTAAATCTATCAACATAATACACAACATCAATAACAAGAAAAATAAAAACCACATGATCATATCAATAGATGCAGAGAAAGCATTTGATAAGGTCCAACACCCATTCTTGATCAAAACTCTCAGCAAGATGGGAATGGAGGGAACCTTTCTCAATATAGTGAAGGCCATCTACCACAAGCCAGTGGCAAATATTATCCTCAATGGAGAAAAACTGAAAGCCTTCCCTCTAAATTCTGGCACAAGACAAGGCTGTCCTCTCTCACCACTCCTATTCAACATAGCACTGGAAGTACTAGCTATAGCGATTAGGCAAGAAAAGGATATCAAGGGAATCCAGATAGGAAAGGAAGAAGTCAAGCTCTCACTGTTTGCAGATGACATGATACTCTACTTAGAAAACCCTAAAGACTCTATCAAAAAGCTTCTAGAAACAATAGACTCATATAGCAAGGTGGCAGGCTACAAAATTAACACACAAAAATCAATGGCCTTTCTATATACCAATAGTAATAAGGATGAAATGGACATTAAGAAAACAACCCCATTCACAATAGTACCACACAAACTCAAATATCTTGGAATCAACTTGACTAAATATGTGAAGGACCTATACAAAGAAAACTATAAAACTCTGCTCCAAGAAATAAGAGAGGACACACGGAAATGGAAACACATACCCTGCTCATGGATTGGCAGGATTAACATCATCAAAATGTCAATACTCCCCAAGGCATTATACAGATTTAATGCCATCCCTCTAAAGATACCCATGACATTCTTCAAAGAAGTGGATCCGACACTTTTGAAATTCATTTGGAACAATAAACACCCTCGAATAGCTAAAGCAATCATTGGGAAAAAGAATATGGGAGGAATTACTTTTCCCAACTTTAAACTGTACTACAAAGCAACAGTTATCAAAACAGCATGGTATTGGAATAAGGATAGGTCCTCAGATCAGTGGAATAGGCTTGAATACTCAGAAAATGTTCCCCAGAGATACAACCATCTAATTTTTGATAAAGGAGCAGGAAATCCTAAATGGAGCAGGGAAAGCCTCTTCAACAAGTGGTGTTGGCACAATTGGATAGCCACTTGCAAAAAATTAAACTTAGACCCCCAGCTAACATCATGTACAAAGGTAAAATCCAAATGGATTAAAGACCTCGATATCAGCCCCAAAACCATAAGATATATAGAACAGCACATAGGCAAAACACTCCAGGACATTACAGGCATCTTCAAGGAGGAAACTGCACTCTCCAAGCAAGTGAAAGCAGAGATTAACAGATGGGAATATATTAAGCTGAGAAGCTTCTGCACCTCAAAGGAAATAGTGCCCAGGATACAAGAGCCACCCACTGAGTGGGAGAAACTATTCACCCAATACCCATCAGATAAGGGGCTAATCTCCAAAATATACAAGGCACTGACAGAACTTTACAAGAAAAAAACATCTAACCCCATCAAAAAATGGGGAGAAGAAATGAACAGACACTTTGACAAAGAAGAAATACGCATGGCCAAAAGACACATGAAAAAATGTTCCACATCACTAATCATCAGGGAGATGCAAATCAAAACAACGATGAGATACCACCTCACACCCCAGAGAATGGCACACATCACAAAGAATGAGAATAAACAGTGTTGGCGGGGATGTGGAGAGAAAGGAACTCTTATCCACTGCTGGTGGGAATGCTGTCTAGTTCAACCTTTATGGAAAGCGATATGGAGATTCCTCCAAAAACTGGAAATCGAGCTCCCATACGATCCAGCTATACCACTCCTAGGAATATACCCTAGGAACACAAAAATACAATACAAAAACCCCTTCCTTACACCTATATTCATTGCAGCTCTATTTACCATAGCAAGACTCTGGAAACAACCAAGATGCCCTTCAACAGACGAATGGCTAAAGAAACTGTGGTACATATACACAATGGAATATTATGCAGCTGTCAGGAGAGATGAAGTCATGAAATTTTCCTATACATGGATGTACATGGAATCTATTATGCTGAGTGAAATAAGTCAGAGAGAGAGAGAAAAACGCAGAATGGTCTCACTCATCTATGGGTTTTAAGAAAAATGAAAGTCACCCTTGTAATAATAATTTTCAGACACAAAAGAAAAAAGAGCTGGAAGTTCCAGCTCACCTCAGGAAGCTCACCACAAAGAGTGATGAGTTTAGTTAGAGAAATAACTACATTTTGAACTGTCCTAATATTGAGAATGTATGAGGGAAATATAGAGCCTGTTTAGGGTACAGGCGGGGGTTGGGTGGGGAGGAGGGAGATTTGGGACTTGGGTGATGGGAATGTTGCACTGGTGATGGGTGGTGTTCCTTTTATGACTGAAACCCAAACACAATCATGTATGTAATCAAGGTGTTTAAATAAAAAAAAATTATGCATTAAAAAAAAAATAATAAAATTCTCCCTCTTCTTATTTTTATGCCTAGATATAGAAAATCTGGGACTGATCCCAGAGTCATGGTAAAAAATTATGATTCTGTAATGCAACTTCATTATTGTCACAGATGATCTTTGAATATATGCACAATATAGTCAAGCTATGTTCAAATAATCAGTTTAAATTCTTAACCAAGTAGGAAAAAGTATCTGCCCAAGATATTTTTCAGCCCCAAATTTTCATTTCACATTGATGTGACAAGAAAATGCAGGGGCTTACTTATCTCTAGGCACTTTCTAGATTAAGAGAGTAACAAAAAGAAGAAGAAGAAACAAAAAGGTAAAACGAGCATGCACATTAATTGCACAAAGCATTTATTTGTATATACAAACAATTACTCCAAAAGAGTTCGCATTAAGCAAAACAAGCCGAAATTAGCTAAGGCAATGTTGGCATCATGCATTTGCAACTGCTCTGCAGAACACAAGGTTAATTACCAACCCTGCCTGTGCTCCTGGAGAAAATAGACAGTAGAAAAATATTTAAGTCCATCTCATTTCTTCATTTTCAGGCCAAAAAAAAATGCCTTTTACACAGAGACTGGTAAAGAAAAGCATTAAAAAGTCTAGACATCCACATGCTAGGCATTTTTTGCTGAAAAACTAAGATAAAAGGAGGGAATTGAGGGAGTACTGAGTCTCAACATTCCTAGTTCCTCCCTACTTAGTTCCTGGATCACCTCTAGTGCCATATTTCTCTAATTTTCTGAGAAGCTGAGGCTTCAAACGCTCATAGTTTCTATATGAATCGCTCTCAAGATTCCATGTGCAGAAGATCGAGCACTCATGTCAACATATCCCTGAATCTCCAAGAAATCCTGGATACTTGGGTTCGGACTCCTATTAATGTCACAGAGCTTGTTTCACAACAGGTAATTTGTAAACTCAAGTTATCCTAAGGTAATAATGAGTGCAAGTTTGACATACATTTTCATGTTTCCACCAACTGCCATGTCCCTGAATATGAGATGTTCCCCATTTCTTTCATCTTCAGAAGCTTGAGGTATTAGCTCAGGTCAGAGAGATTCACCACAGAATAGCCTATATCATGTGATATTTTTTTCTTGAATTCTTCCCTCTCTTCTCCCCCCCCCCTTAACTAGGAATCTTGAGATAGAAACCTATTGTTTCCTGTCAATTTCTCTGAAATCTTCCTTTCCTTCATTTCTTTCGTGTGGTTTTCCTTGCCCTTTTTTCTTGATTATTTAAGACTCAGGCAGCAGACGAGATTGGTGAGAGAATAACCTAAGTCAACAGAAACAGTGGATCAGTGTGGGAATGTCTTTAGGAGGGAATTGTCTCATTTGATTCAGTTCTAACTAGAATTTTCCAATAGGAAAGACGCCATATTTCTTTACTGAGCTGTCTTTCTTGCTAGTCCAACATTACATGAAATCCAAGGCCTATAAAATCTTGGCAATGATTTAGAAATGCGATATGCCTATAAGTATGGCAGCTCCAAATGCCACATTTGCCTTTTTGGTAACACTGGTAAAACCATATGGCCTTTGGAGCATTTAGATAGGCTGAGAAGTATGTGTTCTGTTATAAGTTAACCACAATGCTCTCATAATTATTCTCATTTTAGGGAAGGCCCCACCTCTGAAAAGTGAGCACATTTCAAGTCCCTAAGTCGAGAAATGTCAGTCAGCCTTCAGCATCTTTGTTTCTTCTGAAAGTCTTTTTCTAGTCTCTATGCCTCTAGTTCCACTCAGGACCTGAACCTCACACAGAGGATATCAGCAATACTTTGCAGATGTGACCTGGATAATTGCTGCAGAGATGGAAACAGCATCTATTAGGATCTGAAGACCCTGCCTTGGGAAAAAGACTACAAGCAAACTACTTGGGTACAGCTACCGGCTACTCCTGATAGATGCCTAATTGGCAGCCTCTTGACTGGGCTTGGTCCCAAGAGATCCTGGTCAGTGTAAACATGACTGGGAGACCTGAGTTAGACTTCTGCATGCACTGGGGTAGTGTGTAAGAGAGTAAGACAGAAAAAGAAGACAGCAAGAGACAGAGAGTGATGTCATCAAATTACTGGTTCTAAAGATCATACCATATATACTACTTTTCCTGCCTCTTCTATTCTTTCTTCTTTCTGGGCATAAAGTTGGGATGATGAGTACCATGATAAAGTTTAGGGTTCACTGGCATTTGTATGGCTCTCATTCAACCATCATGATTAAAGGTGAGACATTGGGTGCTTCATTCTCTTTTAACTTAGAATCAGCACACCAAGCTACTTAGGTAAAAGACTCTCTAAGAGTATTTGTTGCAGACATATAAAATTGGCAGTTACTATGATTTGGTTAGTAGATGAAAGCAAAATATCCAAGTCGAGGGTTCATATGACACTCCTATTTCTTTACTATGGAAGAAAGAGCAACTGAAACAGGCAAAAAGCCATGGGAATTGTACTTAGTTCTGTTTTGAAGACAAATCAATGATATCAAAAAGGTCATACAAATTCAGTAGAAAGAGAATACAAAGGGTAGATTTTAAAAGGAGCAAGAAAGGAAAAATGACAGGGAAGAAAGGAGTGGAGGAGGAAAGGAAGATGGAAAGGATGGATAGAAATAAAGAACTGAGCAACTTCTGAATAACTAAGCTATGCCTACTACTTATTTGCAACCCAACATAAATAAATGTGCTATTAATACAAATTGATTGAAGTACAGAACTAAAATGCAGAAAAGAATATTTAGGTATCCTTCAGAGTGATAAACTATCTAAATTCTGTGGGCAAGAAAATTATTGTTTACATAAAAGTTCAAGATAATTGACTCCCAAACCAGGTGATTTGTAGAAAGTCTCCTTGAAGGTGTTCATTGGATTACTATTTTAATATGTTTTCCAGAAGTCCAGTATGGGTCAGATTCATGAAGTTTAAAAAATTGAATTAAAAAATAGTCATAGGGAAGGGTGAAAAATAATCATTTATAATGATTAAAATAATGACATTAGATCCAAGCCATTTAAATGGAAAAAAATACTTGTTTCAGATAAAACAAAGATGGCTATTGTAGAATTACTTCTTTCCCCACAAAACAACAAAATCAGTACCAACAAACTACCTATCTGAATCATGAAGGATCAAGGAAAATGGACAGAAATTTTGATCTCACTGCATACAATTCTCTGCAATCTGTCAGTTCCACCGCTTAAATGCCCTTAAACAAAACTCGCTCCCATTTGTTTGGATTAGTCCTGCAGATATTTCCCACATGTTAATAGAAAAAGCAAAGGTACACTACGTAGCATAATAGGAAGCTATTTTAAGGGAAGCATTTAAAACTCTAATAGTGTCATTTGCTGTCATGAAACTCTAGAGATTCTAGATGATTGAATCTAATTATTTCATTAAAATATTCTACACTGCCTCCATAGCTAATCTTTTCTCCTAAGCACCCATGCATACAAAGCATAGCAATAAGAAATTTCCCAGATATTTCACAAGAGTCGATTAAGTGGTGTACTGGGATGATGTCAATTTGTTTTAAAATATTTGCAAGAAAGATTTTGAATAGATGAGCAATTATGAAGGAAGGGGGGCAATTATAATGCAGTCGTGGGGAATGCCGAGGTGTCTCTGTTCTCGTACTGACTAAGGAATCCCAAAGAGAATGAGAAAAAAAATAATTCTAACAACAAGAAGGATGGTTTTGATGGGACCTCGGCAGCTGTCTGTAGAAAGCCCAGATACATGCGTCCTTGACCTGATGAGGTTTTTTGAGAAACTGCAGAACATTCTAATATTGTTGTGAGACAATGATGCCTATGCCTAGATGGCTGACATACTATGACACATAATGATGTCTGCACCCTATGTGGCTGACATACTATGACATACAATGTCTGTTCCCTTGATGGCTGACATACTATGACATACAACGTATGTACCCTAGATGGCTGATATACTATAACATATAATTTTGAGCCCTAGATGGCTGACATACAGTGGCATTACAATGTATATACTCTAGATGGCTGACATACTATGACATAGTTTCTGTGCCCTAGATGGTTTACATACTATGGCATATGATTACTGTCATAGGTGGTTGACATACTATGACATGATGTCTGTGTCATAGATGGATGACATACTATAACATAAAATGATGTCTTGTGTCCTCGATGGCTGACTTACTATGACATACAAAGATGCCTTCCTCTGGATGGCTGACATACTATGAGAAACAATGATGTCTGTGCCCTAGGTGATGGACATACTATGACACAACATGATGTCTGTGCCCCTAGGGGATGGACATACTATGACACAACATGATGTCTGTGCCCTATGTGACTGAAATACTATAATTTACTATGCTGTCTGTGCCTTAGATGGTTGACACACTCTTTAGTTGGTACACACAAATCTTCACTTCATATCCGAATTGACAGTGCTATAGAGAAGTTTCAATGTTATTTCACATTGATGAATCAAGACTACTTGGTCCATGTTGAGAAGCTGCCAGTGACTGTTTCTATGTTCTCGGGTGTCATTCCTACACCCTCTCCTCATACCCTCTTCACTGCACAGGACAATGAAATGACTGTGGCTTGTTTCTTCTCTGCCTCTGTCACATTTTGCTGGTTGTTTTCTCTAGCTCTCTGTCTATTGGTAGATTGAAAAAAATTACATTTGCTTTGTTGTAGGAGGAAAATATCTTTCATAGATTTCAAAATGGAAATCTATGAATCCATGAGTGATAGTACAGTGGTAGGGTACTTACCTTGCACTCAGTGACTCAGAATGGACTCGGGTTCAATTCCCAGCATCCCATATGGTCCCCTGAGCCTGCCAGGAGCAATTTCTGAGTACAGAGCCAGAAGTAACCCGAGTGCCTCCGGGCGTGACCCCAAAAAATAGATTTCAAACATGGAATGTACATTGAGTTTGTCTTATGCAATCATCTGAGTAAGAAGACCTTTTCCTTGGAAACCCTTCTCATTCAGTTATCAAGGAATTGGTTGCTAGATAGTGGCTCTCATAAATAAGGAAGACATTTGGATTCAAGTTCAAAATAGATTACCAGACACTAGTACATTATTTTTATATTTTTTTCTTTCAATCTCTTCTCTTAGACTAGCCCCTTCAATATATTTCACTTGGGAAATTTTAATTTACTTAACATATTAAAAGTTAGTATCCTGCATAGATCACTTTATTACTAAAAACAGAAATAACAAAATTAATCTTCGCAAAATATGTCTTTGCTGTATTTTCAGGTATTTTATAGCCTTCTTTAATGTGTCTGTTTAGTTTTGGTTTTTGGGTCACACCCGGCAGCACTCAGGGGTTACTCCTGGCTCTACTCTCAGAAATCGTTCCTGGCAGGCTCAGGGGACCGTATGGGATGCTGGGATTCAAGCCACCATCTTTCTGCATGCAAGACAAATGCCCTACATCCATGCTATCTCTCCAGCCTTTCATGTGTCTGTTTATACTAAAAATTGTTAAATAAACATATAATTGTGGAATAAATTATTTTAGAATGAGTAAAATGAAACATATTAAATATTTGATTTTTCAATTACTTTTCTTCTAAGTGTACTTTCTCTTGGTTATCTAAAAGTTACTTAAGCACATGATGAAAGTAGATTTACATTTCCCAGGATGAAAATAAGATGCTAAAATGTGGTTTTCTTGGAGCCAGAGTGGTGGCACAAGTGGTAAGGTGTCTGCCTTGCCCACACTAGCCTCGAGCAGACCTCGGTTCGATCCCCCAGTGTCCCATATGGTCCCCCAAGCCAGGAGCGATTTCTGAGCGCATAGCCAGGAGTAACCCCTGAGCGTCACCGTGTGTGTCCCAAAAACCAAAATAAAAAAATCAATGTGGTTTTCTTGATGAGCAGAACATGCTTTCTGGACATTGACTAGACAGCCTAATACAATGCCTCATGGTGGGAATATGCCTAATCCATTTCAGGGTGTAAGTGAAGTGGTGAGCAAACATGACAAAGAATGAAGAACAAGTCAGAAAACATGAACATGAAAAAGTCACTTTTGGGGCCGGCGAGGTGGCGCTAGAGGTAAGGTGTCTGCCTTGCAAGCGCTAGCTAAGGAAAGGACCACGGTTCTATCCCCCGGCGTCCCATATGGTCCCCCCAAGCCAGGGGCAATTTCTGAGCACGTAGCCAGGAGTAACCCCTGAGCATCAAACGGCTGTGGCCTGAAAAACCAAAAAAGAAAAAAAGAAAGAAAGAAAGAAAGAAAGAAAGAAAGAAAGAAAGAAAGAAAGAAAGAAAGAAAGAAAGAAAGAAAGAAAGAAAGAAAGAAAGAAAGAAAGAAAGAAAGAAAGAAAGAAAGAAAGAAAGAAAGAAAGAAAGAAAGAAAGAAAGAAAGAAAGAAAGAAAGAAAGAAAGAAAGAAAGAAAGAAAGAAAGAAAGAAAGAAAGAAAGAAAGAAAGAAAGAAAGAAAGAAAGAAAGAAAGAAAGAAAGAAAGAAAGAAAGAAAGAAAGAAAGAAAGAAAGAAAAAGTCACTTTTATAATAATCTCACATCTAGAAATCATATGAGTTCAAATGTCTAAAATTGTGGATGATCATTTTCCTAGTAGCAAAAAATATATAGTGGAAATCTGGGTTCAAATGAGCAATTGTATCTAATAACCAATAAGTGCCATTGCAATAGGGGTTCAGATCTCTTTCCATACCCTCTACTATATGGAACTAGAGTCACAAACATGGGAACATCTGGAACATTTTCTATTTAGTGTTTTTTTACTCATGCATGCATTTAAATTTTTACTCAGCCCTTTGTATGCATAAATACAGTGATTCATGGGGGGATAATGCTCAGAAATGAAAGAAATGGTCCCTTTCTGCAAAAATGGAAGAAAAGTAGATAAAAATGTTCTTGTTATTCACAATAAACAAATGAACAGACCAGGAAGCAAGGAGACCTTGGTTAATTTGAAAATTCTGTGGCATAATATCAAGGGTACCTAGCAATAAGTTAATGACATCAAATTTATAAATTAAATGCTTCTAAAATAAATATACTTTGGCCAATATTTCTCTGATTTAAAACAGTTTTCAGGAATTCATGTACATTCATTAATTCACTAAAAACTCATTCAAAGCTTGTAGATAGCAAGTTTATCAAGACAAATTATTTTTTTTAATTTTTTTTATTTTTTATTATTTTTATCTAGTTTTGATCGAATTCTTTTTTTTTAATTAGATAAAATTTTATTTATGTTTTTTTAAATTTATTTAAACACCTTAATTACATACATGATTGTGTTTGGGTTTCAGTCATGTAAAGAACACCACCCATCACCAGTGCAACATTCCCATCACCAATGTCCCAAGTCTCCCTCCTCCCCACCCGATCCCCGCCTGTATTCTAGACAGGCTCTCCATTTTCCTCATACATTCCCGTTATTAGGAGAGTTCAAAATGTAGTTATTTCCCTAACTAAACTCATCACTCTTTGTGGTGAGCTTCCTGAGGTGAGCTGGAACTTCCAGCTCTTTTCTCTTTTGTGTCTGAAAATTATTACAAGGGTGTCTTTCATTTTTCTTAAAACCCATAGATGAGTGAGACCATTCTGCGTTTTTCTCTCTCTCTCTCTGACTTATTTCACTCAGCATAATAGATTCTGTGTACATCCATGTATAGGAAAATTTCATGACTTCATCTCTCCTGACAGCTGCATAATATTCCATTGTGTATATGTACCACAGTTTCTTTAGCCATTCATCTGTTGAAGGGCATCTAGAAATAGTGCCCAGGATACAAGAGCCACCCACTGAGTGGGAGAAATTATTCACCCAATACCATCAGATAAGGGGCTAATCTCCAAAATATACAAGGCACTGACAGAACTTTACAAGAAAAAAACATCTAACCCCATCAAAAAATGGGGAGAAGAAATGAACAGACACTTTGACAAAGAAGAAATACACATGGCCAAAAGACACATGAAAAAATGTTCCACATCCCTAATCATCAGGGAGATGCAAATAAAAACAACGATGAGATACCACTTCACACCCCAGAGAATGGCACACATCACAAAGAATGAGAATAAACAGTGTTGGCGGGGATGTGGAGAGAAAGGAACTCTTATCCACTGCTGGTGGGAATGCCGTCTAGTTCAACCTTTATGGAAAGCGATATGGAGATTCCTCCAAAAACTGGAAATCGAGCTCCCATACGATCCAGCTATACCACTCCTAGGAATATACCCTAGGAACACAAAAATACAATACAAAAACCCCTTCCTTACACCTATATTCAAGACAAATTATTATGTTGTGACTATATCTGGTTTAATATAATCTTTTGATTCTTTGTTTTGAGTCCATAACCAGGGGTCCTGGGGTCTTACACTTCTCTATTAACTATTAGGGGTGGTTCTCAAGGGACCAAATGCAAGGCTGGATAAACAAGACAAGCAACTTGACAAGACAAGCTACATATTAATTATGTGGCCCTTCTCTCATCTGATTTTAGAAATTTAAAAAAAGCTGCATGTTGTTTTGGGTAAACAATAATAAAAATAAACAAATGTCCAAAGACAATAGAAATTAAGAATTTGTCTTTAGTATGAAGCTCACTACTGAAAGGAGGATGGAGGGAAGATATGCGAGAGATTCTTGGACAATGGTGGAGGGCAGTAGACACTCTGTTGGAGGGTGTGGTTTGAAGATGCTTATGTATGAAACCCTACAATAACACTTTAGCAAATCATCCAATGTTGGGGGGAAAGGAGTAACTGCTGAAGGGAGGTAGAGAGGGAAAGAGAGAGAGCAGAGAGTGAGAGAACACAGAGAAAGAGAGAGAGAGAGAGTGTGTGTGTGTGTGTGTGTGAGAGAGAGAGAGAGAGAGAGAGAGAGAGAGAGAACAGCAGGTAAGGTACTTGCCTAGCACAAGGCTTATCTAGGTTCTATTTCCAGCACCCTGTATGGTTTTCTGAGTAAAAGCCTTGGGTCCAGTCAGGTGTGCAACGTGACCACCACCACCACCAAAATAGAGAGAGAAAGAGAGAAAAAGAGAGGTGGAAGGAAGGAAGGAAGGAAGGAAGGAAGGAAGGAAGGAAGGAAGGAAGGAAGGAAGGAAGGAAGGAAGGAAGGAAGGAAGGAAGGAAGGAAGGAAGGAAGGAAGGAAGGAAGGAAGGAAGGAAGGAAGGAAGGAAGGAAGGAAGGAAGGAAGGAAGGAAGGAAGGAAGGAGGAAATAATTGATAAAAAATTTGCATTAGGAACAGTGACAGTACAGTAGGTAGGATACTTAACTTTCATGTAGCCAACCCAAGTTTGATCCCCAGCATTCCATATGCCTTCCTGATATTACACCAGGAGCAATTCCTGAGTGCAAAACTAGGAACAAATCTTAAACATTGCCTCATGTGACTCTAAAACAAAACAAAACCAAAAGAATTTATTCTCTAAATAATTAATTTTAAAATACTGCCTCTGTACTTGGCAAGTATTTTTTAGTACATAGTTTTTGTGATATTTTCAGCATAGAGTGACCTTCCCCATATAAGAGCCAAGTTCTCGGAACTAAAAGATTTCTTGCAGATGTTCTCATAAAAATTCTGGAATTTAAGTTTATGGTTGTGATTTGTAAAATTGTAGAAATCAGATATCTCAAAACAACAAGTTTAGCAAGCTTTGTTTGAAGGAGCAGCATCTTGTAGGAGGGACTTCCCTCCGCAGTGATTAATTCATCAATAACACAGATGGTCTTAGGATAGAGCCCATTTATCTATGGCCCTGAAGGTCAGATCGCCCAAAGGAGAAACTCCAAAATCTAAGACACAAAGTGTTCCCTACCAAATCACTGTGTATTACCATTATAGAGTTTTCTATAATTTTATACTTTGGATCATAACTACTGAGTTGTCTCATAGATTTATGAGTAAATGCTGTTTGGGGGTTTTTATCTGTCCTTTAAGCCAAAAATAATTATAAGGGAAATGCAGGCATGGAATTCTACATTTTATGTTTGTGTTATGTGGGGTATTTAGGATCCAAGCCAAGGTATGGAGCCAGAATACTGAGGAGAAAGACTGGACAGATCGAGGTAGGAAGAAAGAGCAGAAATTTCCAAATATTGTCAATGTCTGTGAGGTGGTACAAGAGGAACAGCAACCCTGCATCGCTGGAGAAAATCATCTCAAACCAATCTCAGATGCACCTCCTAATAGCCAGGCTGTTTAGAGGGGTTCTGTCTTTGTTTCTAGGAAGAAGACACCAAGGCACCAGGCAGAAGCCTGGTGTCACCAGGCTGTCAGTGTATCAAAATAATACAAAGTGAATAAGAAAGTGTTTAGGTTTTCTTGGGTTTTTTTCATCCTCATCATTATTTCCTTCCTTTATTTCTTCTGAGTCCTGCAGAGCAACCTCTTTGCTTCACTGCCTCCCTATCTCCCTACAGTTCAGAAAAATCTTTGCTTTCAGCTCAGTGAATCTAGAAATTCAGTGTCCAATGTACAGTGATATAAGAGACTCAAGATTAGTTGCACTGAGTCAGGAAGTTGTTTTCCTATAAGAAGGTCCTGCACATCCATTTATGATGCTCTGGCAGAAGCTGTGGGCCAGAGCTGATGGTCAAAAATTTCTCTCCAGGCCTTAGGTAATCACTAGAGAGATGGCTTAGCTCTTCTCCCCAAAAAGGCTCGACTTAATGGGTTTTGTTTCCCAAATCATGTTCTTTTGCTCTCCACATTTCAACAGAGAGAAGACACTCTAGGTTAGGAACACAGACCCCAAGGCATGTTGAGCAAACCTCAGGAA
Source organism: Suncus etruscus (assembly GCF_024139225.1). Taxonomy (NCBI): domain Eukaryota; kingdom Metazoa; phylum Chordata; class Mammalia; order Eulipotyphla; family Soricidae; genus Suncus; species Suncus etruscus. Next base: position 122,522,673 of record NC_064855.1, read on the forward strand.
GCCCTACATGACATATGAATAAGTGAGTTCCTGTACCAAGGAGTACTATGTCCTGCTGTTTCTAAGCACAAATTTTTCTATAGAACACAAGTACACACTCCACCATTGTAACTGTGTGTCTCTGTGTTTCAGACTCATGGTCAAACACATTGCCAGACATGGAACCCGGGTCTGCAGCATAGAAGGTAAATGCCCTTCCTGCTGTACTACCTCTCCAGTCCCTTAAGTAATTTTTGTTTACTTGGGGGTCAGAAGCTCATCCTAGCTCTGTGCTCAGGGATCACTCCTGGCAGTGCTGAGAAAACCACACACACTGCTGGAGATTGAACAGTGGACAACTACATGCAAGGCAAGTAACTTTCCAACTGCATTATCTCTCAGGCTCTTGAGTGATTTTTTTCCATCTATCTGGCCCTCAAGTGAGTTGCTTTTCCTATCTCACACACTAACTAGTCATTCAGGTTTCCCTCTGCATCACTTCACTGCTGTCTATGATGCCTATGACACTGGTAGATGTATGTTCACATTAAAGCTGATTACAATTACTCCTCGATAATTCTGAAGTGAACACCTGTATTCTCCACCTTTGAAAGGACTTTCATTCTTACAGAGACCGGAGACTATAAGGCCCAGTGTTCTTCTGACTTTATCTTCATTTAGGAAATAAAAATGTAGACAACCTCATTTGTTTGTTTTAAAAATCACCCTCCATGAGTAGACACATATTAAGTTGAGAGATGCTACACCTATTATATGTGCCATTCGGCATCTAGATTTTTGTGGAGAGGAGGCAATTTATATACAGATCAAAGCAGTTTTATAGTCTTGCAAGTCCTAGATAAACATTCTACAAACATCTTCCTAAGGAGATGCTAACAATTCTCCTTTCTGTCCATATGGACTTTTAATTTAAGTCTCTAATTTCTCTGCTCCAGATCCTAGAGTTTCTCTGGCTGGCTGATCACAAAATCATAGGACTCTCTTCATGCACCCAATTCAAAGGGCTAGCCTAAACAGCCATGGGCTAATAAACAGGAAATGAAAACAGCAATCGTCTCCAACCCCATCTTCACTGTCAAAATCCTAGGCAGACTTTGCAGCATTACTATCAAAGAAAAATAGGAAACTCTGTTTGTCCCAATTTCAGATCAGCGAGTATTTTAAGGAAGCTTGCAAGCCTCAAAGTGACCCAGAGACAAGAGGAAGGGAACACATTTATGCATTGATGACCTAGTTTCAAGAACCAAATATTCCCCTGCTCTAGGGTTCTGGAAGCAAAAGCTTTCAGCCTCTTGCAGTCTTTCCATAATTCCTTAGTGCAAGGGGACATGACTTTATGTAGCTTTTCACAATTTGAAAGAAGAAAACGTGGCTACCAACAAAAAATGGAAAATCACGAAAACACTTGATGCATGAGAATATTCTAGATCAAATCAATCATCTCAGAAGCACCTATTATAAAAAAAGAAAACAAATCTTGGTACACTCCAATGTTTCAGACAATGTAACATGATCATGTGATTTCACAAAATGCTCAAATAGTAATAATAAGTGATTTTATGGGTTCTACAGATCCAATGGATCATTCATTTATAGTTACATGTTATCAAAATGTGGCATCATGTCAAAAAATGGATTGATGTGGGGTTGATTTTATAAAACAGTATAAGGGAAAATTTGAAATGCACTTTAAATTATGATGTATGCCATTTCTTAGTCTCTTCTCTCTCAAATTGAAATATTGAAATTGAAATATCTCAATTTTCTCTATACCTCTAAACATTCCCAAGCTACTTAAAACAAATAATCCATTTTTACCCCAGAGTTTAAAGTATCCTAAATTGTAAATACGATACTTCATTTCTTATCTTTCAAAATCCTTGTTTTTCTTTATTTTTATTTCACTGACATTCACCCTTATTTTTTATCTTTATTTAAACACCGTGATTACAAACATGATTATAGTTGTATGATTACAGTAATGTAAAGAATATCCCCCTTCACCAGTGCAACATTCCCACCACCAATTTCCCAGATCTCCCTCCTCCCCACCCCCCTACACCTGTACTCGAGACAGGCTTTCTACTTCCCTCATTCATTCACATTGTTATGAAAGTTTTCAGTGTAGTCACCCTTATTTTTAACAAGATTTTTAAGGGAATTCACTTTAACATACACAATTCCAAAGTTGATCATCAAAGTTGATACATAATTGAGTTTCAGTCATACAAAATTCCAACACCCACCCCTGCACCAGTGCAAATTAAAATGATACTTACGAATTGTTGTTTTGCTAGTAAATGCTGTATAGTTCTTTACTCACGTTAAAACCATTTTTGGCAGGTAGCAGCCTTTCTTAATTTGGTGAACTCTAGTATGTGTTTAAAACTATAAATATCAGGCCAAGTCAGACTGTACTAATTATATATCTTTTTTAAAAAACTAATTACATATTGAACACTAGCATATACTTCCAAAAGACTTTAATGGCATATTTAGCTTTTTTAATTATTAGTCCCTCTATGGCTTATCTTTTTGGTAAATCTAGTTATCAAATATTCCATTTTAAGTATGATTTTACTGAAATGAATCTATTCAACTTCTGAATGATATTGCTGTAGTCATATTTTCAACACTTTATATGTTTATGAACTAGATACACTATATCAATATGCAATAAATCATTAAGTCAGAGTGGTACCCCTGGATTAGTCTGCCTTGATCACATAATCAGCTAAGCAAAAACTAAAGGTTTAATTCTATGAATAAATGGTCCACCAGTCTAACCTGCCTCAAAAATTATGAAAATATAAACTGACAGGCCTTAATTTGCAGGGAAAAAGAACTTCACAGGAGAGGCATGGAATGAAAGACCACCTTACCCTCACCACCATCTCTGATGAATCCTGTCACCTCCCGCCCATCCTTCTCTCCTAGACTTTCACCTCCTCCCCTCAGTCATCACCTGGCTAGTTTCTTGGATCTATGAAATGTGGGGTCATGTTTGATTCCATCCTCTCTTCATGGAGGAAATGTTCCTCCAAGTCATCTGCATTTATCACCTTCACACCCTTCCAGTTTCATTTTTCTAGTAAAGGCAAACTCATTCCTTGTCTGGTCAGTTATTTCTGCAGAAAGAATTATTACCCAGGTCATTAATTCCCTACAAATTATAGTCCACATGTGGAAGAATGTGGCACAGCATTGGACATTAGAGTGGTCATGAAATGGTCCTTCCTTACCTCTGTGTAACCCCTACTCCCAGCTTTGCTGTAAAGAGCCAGAATTGCCTTCCCTTCCACTTCCACCATAACTAACCTCCTCTTCTGGCTCCTCACTCTACCTTCAGTCAAACTACAGGGAAAATCAGGAATTTTCTGATATCACGTCTCCTTTCTCAGGCTTTATATTTTTATTTATTTAACTGAGGATAATCCTATCTTGGATGGTAATCCCCAAATCTTTTCTCATCTGGCTTATTTTACAGATTTCTGTTTCCATCTTTTCTAGTACTTTATTTCATAGGCATGCTAGATAGTCAGCAAACAGCTCAGACTGCATAGAAGTTAAGGAAATTGATCATTAAAAAAACTGTAATAATGATAGCTTTTTTTCATTGGTATCATGGTCATTTATTCACTCATTCTCCTTATTATTTCAGTTAAGCTGATGTGGCTGTCTAAAAAGGGCTTTTTTTCTTTGTATTTGTGGTGATTAGTCCATAATATACCAACTCTTAGTTGACCAGTTCCCACTTTCTTTTGTTTTGCCTCTAAAAGCTATTTCTGTGTGTTTCTATAGTTGTGTAAAAAAAAATTTTACCAATTTTCTCTCATTCCTTTTACACTTCCACAAAAGTAAATTTCATGAAAATATATGTGTGTCAACATAATTTTATCTACATATAATATCTACAGGTAATGTATATTTAACTCAACATACAAAATCAATGTGCAACTATACCCTGGGATGCATGCAGACACATGATGCCTTCCTACACTAGTAATACTTGCCTTTAGGGAAGACACCAAATTATTCTCCACATAAAATACAGGCTTTTTAAGGTGAGATTTTTCAGACTGTTCATTTACTTACATCCACACTCTCCCCCCTGGAGAGCTTCTCCTGAGCTCCAGGCCCACTGGAAGACTAAGTGCGACTAAACCATAGGACATGATTTCTTACTAGCTTTTACTCCTGCTATTTTCTCAGGGAAATACTCGTTTTCTTTTGTTCTCTTTAGAAAGTGTACAGCTACTTAAACCCCAACTTAAATGCCAGGCTGGTAATACCTCTCATCCATTTTTCTGAAACAAATAGTTTCATTTATACTTTTTTTAGACTTCTCTTCTTATATTTTATATTGAACTTAAATAAATGTATATATCCTCTATATTATTTATATTATGTTATTTTCTATTAAGTATGTTATTTATTTATTAAATAAAACTTGTTTATTTGTTTAATGTGAGTAAATATTAAGTATGAGTTTGGGAAGAGAGAAAACATAACTTATTAAATCAGTGCAACCTTTTAGGATCGAAAATACATTTGCCTTTCTACTTCTGCATATTTATCCTTATATGTTAAACTGGCATATAGGAAAATTAAAGCATGCGAGATGAACATTTTTCTCGATGCACTATTTTCATAAGATGTGTAAAATAACACTTAAGATGTATAAAATATTGTAATTTCAAAGAATATGTTGTAATTAATATTTACATATAATTATAACAATAGTTTTAAAAATGGGTAAGATCTTAATTTTCGGGAAGAATAAACTCTTTTCAGCTAGAATTATGCTAAAGTAACAAAACTCTGCAAGAGATAGATGGACTGATATGCACTATAAAGGCAGTTTTATTTTTATTAAGATTAAGAACTATAACTACCAATTAAATTTGGCAATATAAATGCTTTTGACCTCTTCTAATAAAGTAAATGTTTCAGCTACAATAATATTTGTTGGTTATTCAAATAAACACCACTAGGATATGACAGATAGCATGTTGCCTTGGATAAGTGAAAATAAAAATCCAAATAAATTCATTTGATGAAGGTATTAGTAATATTGACAGTGACATAACACATCCTGGGTCTACAGAACAATATGGTTTTCTACTCAGGCAAGATTCATTTTTTATTTTTGAGAGCTTTAACATTTAAATCTCTCTATACCAATATATATTAACACTCATGGCTTTATTTAGGGATATATACCATTTATTTGACATTAATCATATAGAGCTTTCATCAATATATGTATATGTTAGCATATACCTATATTATGCTTTATATCTGTATATATGTTAACATTTGTTTTCATTTGCTTCAAGTCAAAGCCATTGTTTTCCAGAATTATAATATAATGAGAATTTGCAAATCTTCCTCCATTATTTCTAGGCCTGCTATTGTGAGAATTTTAGAAACGTTAATTATCCTTAGCCTTATTGAGATAATATTAGCAACTTTCAATAAATACTCACTATAACTCAGAGTAAGTCAAATGTTCATAAACTGTGGCTTTGGATAAATATACTTATTTCTATCTTTCTTCAATTCATAGCACATTATCCCAAAGAGCGCATGCACACACACACACACACACACACACACACACACACACAGCTATAATTAAATTGCTAAAAAAAAAAAAAGATACCTGTTATATTCTGCAAAAGCAGGATAGGTCTGAAAATTGATTGATTCGGAAACAATAGTCCACGGCCTAAATCAGAAGAATATGAACCTAATGAAGCCAATAAACATATCATGGTTAACCTCCAATAATCAAGTAAAGTTTGGAAGGTTTGTACAAGTCCATAGATAATTGGTGGGATGGCAATAATGGTATCACTGCTTTGAAAGAAAACATTGATTTCCAGCACAGAGTTGGAGAATATTTCCAATCTCATTTTATGACCATTTACATCCTAATTCTTATATATAAATAAAAACATATGCACAAACACACAAATATATAATACATCAGAATATAAGTTCATGCCTTCCCTGGTAGAATTTAATAAAAATATTTATATTGTTGAAATTGCTTCAGAATGACTTCAGTTTTTCTTGTGGTTGAAAGGAAGACAAAGAAAAGATAAATGTAAATATCAAGCAATAATGAAACAGAAAGTGACTAACATGCAAAGAAATGCATAAAAAGAAGGTTCTTAGATAATATTAGCTAAAATATGTCTCACAACAAGAAAGCAGAAACAAGTGTTGTCATTTAATATCCTTCATGGATGCAAAGTATTTAATATGGTAACTCATGTTGTCTTTTAATATCCTTCATGGATGCAAAGCATTTAATATGGTAACTCATGCCCAATGACATGGAAGAAATATGATGCCATCACATGGAGCCCCTCTTTGAAGATCCCTGGATTGATTTCCTCAAGCACTTTGCTATCTTTCACCTGATTTCTCAGTCACATCGTGCATACAAGCAGGTAAACATGCTTGTGCTCTTCTTCCCAAGCTTCCTGTGTCACATGAACCCTCCCCCATGCACTTAGAATATTTGACACCAAGGCAGAACTTACTCAGTTGGTTTTGTGAACATTGTGCAATGTGATGTTTGGCAAATGTTCGAATGCCCTGTTCTTCCATAGAAATCTGAATCAAAGAAACTCACTACTAACTCTATCTTTTCATGACTATTATTATTCTGTTAATGTGGAGCATGCTATATTTTAAAATCTTGAAGGCACACAGAGATCTAACAGTTACCCAAATGGACTCATTCCACTTTCCTCATAGGGCACCTCATATTCATACTCAAATTGACCCTAGCCCTGCTACCTGCACCTGTCAAGTTCCCATGCATTAACTCCTTATTCTAAAACCTGCCAAGAGGCTTCTAGTATTTTGGAAGACCAAAAAGCCTAAGTGACAATTTCCCGATTCATGTTGAGAAAGTTAATCCATTTCCCCTTATCTACTATATAAATCTTCTTTGTGTTCAAGGGCTTCACATTTTAATAGAATATGCATGTTTCCCCATTCCCGGTACATTGATATTTCTGTCACAGTGTCTCCTGCTTATAGAGATTTTCTACATTTAGTCTGTAGCTTAATAACCATGGAGGCACTGCTTTTGCAAAATATGATATTATTTCATGATGCAGCCCATAATCAATGTGGGAAACCTGGCAGCAAACTAGTCTGGACATATATTTATCCTAGATTGGTTAAATTCATCTTGCTAGCTGCTCTCTATGTTACTGAAGAACTCTCTCTTTTTCATACTCCCTTTCCTTTGCTTATTATCAGAAAGTAGAATTATAAACCTAAAGTATACAGGTAGACTAATGGATAAGACTGTCCATATTTCTCATTGTAAAATGTTTCTTGATCCAAAAATAAGTCTGTAAGGACTACATTATTTTTATGTTTAAATATGCTCCTTTAATTGCTCATTTGCAACTATGTAAACAGATTTTATCAAATTTGAATTCATTATTGCGGTAATTATTAGAAAGAAATTCTCTTCCTGATTTGCAGATGGCATATGCCCTGATATTCTTCAACAACTAAATCGTGAATTTTCTACAGTTTACTATTATGCATTTATTGCAACCTAGCGACAATAATTATGTATGTAGTTAAATAAAAGATGACATAAACTTAAAAGTAGAGTATGATGTAATATTATTAAGTATCCTCTGAAATGAGAGCATTTCTTGTCTGCTATTTTCTTTCTAGAAACTTAGGGTTGAATAAATATGGGGAAAAATAGTACAGAAATGTGTATTGTGGGGATATTCCACAAATGAGAAAAATAGTCTAGACAATTAGAATGTGGGGATATTCCACAGAAATGCCATGGCCAGTACTAGTCAAACTATCAGGTGGTGAAAAGTAAAGAAACTTCAAGAAACTGGCACAGACCAGAGGCAACTGGAACATGATAACTTAGTGCAAGGCAGTTTCATGCATTGGATGTTAAGTTGAAATATAATGAACAGTTGTGGGGTGACAGGTGAGATCCAAATAAGAGAGAGAGAGAGAGAGAGAGAGAGAGAGAGAGAATTAAAATATCTACTTCCTGATGCAGACAGAGGGGAGGGCGGGAGGGAAACTGAGGACATCGGTGGCAGGAAATATGGAAATATGCACTGGGCAAGATGTGTGTCCTATGACTGAAACTCAAACTCAACCTTGTAACTGAAAAAAAAACAACTGTATTATGAACAACCCTGTAACTTGTAAACATGATGTTTACATAAAGTTAAAAATAATTTAATACCAAAAAATAGCATTATATTGTGCCATATAAAACAAAAAGAAAAACTTCTTTTAATCTTGCCTGTGCTCACTCCTAATTCTATTCAGGGATCACTTTGGGGCCCTCAGGAGACCCTATGCACTGCCAGGGATTAAACCGGGTTTTACCACATGCAAGGTGGGTGCCTTACCCCTGTATTTTCTCTCCAGTCTTAAAAAAAGAAAGGCTTTAAACCTATCATTAACTTTATTTGTAAAAAAAAAATAGTGTTTCATTCTTCTTATTTTTCTTCCTAAGTCTTTATCACATCTTAATTCAACTTTGTATTTGAACATATTTTGAGCGTGTAGAAATTAGTTGGCTATGCATAATATAATAATCGCAGTAAGCTGTTTGTTTTTTTTTAAGCCATAGTTGTAACAAGGGTGATTTAAAAACACATTTTCCTTACATTGGCCTAAATGGGGTTGTTGAGAACACTCTAGACCCCAGAATACAGTGAGGAGAAGGAAAGAAATTGAGTTGGGAGGGGGGCTGGGTAGATAGCACAGCGGTAGGGCATTTGCTTGGCACACTGCCAACCCAGGATGGACAGTGGTTTGAATTCCAGCAATCCATATGGTTTCCCCATGCCTTCCAGGAGCAATTTCTGAGTGCAGAGCCAGGAATAACCCGAGTGCTGTCAGGTGTCACCCCCACCCCCACCCCAAAAAAAAAAAAAAACAACAAAGAAAATAATAAAAAAGAAACTGATTCAGAGAATGACACATCTGAAATGACAGGAGACAGGGATTCAGGGGTCTAAGGTGCATTGGTGGTGTTAAGAAAGGACAGAACTAATGATCCAAGCCAGAATCAACAACAATGAAATCATGAGACCCAAATTTTAGCAACCAAAAAAGGTATCTGTGATGATGGCAGGCTGGAACAGGGCGTAGTGATATGGGATGGACTCTGGGGATATTGGGGAAGGGAGGTTGACACTGGTGGTGGGATCGGTGATGAAACATTGTATGTCTAAAACCCAACTGTGCAGAATTTTGTAAATCACAACAGTTTAAAAAGGAACACAAACAAAAACACATCTTTCATCATCTGTTTTTTCTCCTCTAATATACACTTATATATATATAAAATGATTAATGGCAAACATGCCTACTTCAAAACCTGTGGGGAGATCATTCTGAGCAAAGTGCAAACCTCTAGAAGGTTCTACTACTAGCAAAACCTCTTGTCAGTGAAGCTTTTGTACCTCAGCCACTTTGGGTGGGAGACTATCTGACTATCCTCCTGCAATAGCAAAGCCCCTCTATGTTTTCCTTCCTTTTCATGGAAATTCAGAGTTCTTTCCCTGTAGTCAAATGGGTTGCCTGTTGTCTTTCAGAGAAAGATAAAACTATGCAATTTGCCACTAGCATGAAAGAGAGGGTATCAAGAGGAGTGGAGTCAGTCAGAAAAAGAGCTACAGATAAAAGATGATTTAAGTTAGAGACGAATACAGAAAGGGGGTAGAAAGTGGTCAAGGGAAACAGCGTGAGATCTGATCTACAGAACTAAGCATATAGGTGTTGGGATGGAGGGCTGGGTGGCTGGAGTGGAAGGGACAAGAACTTGGGACAATGGTGAAGGGAAACAGATATTTTGGTGGAGGGTGGAGGAAGCATCCCGCAAGCAGGAAAACCTATCATTGATGCTTTTGCAAATCACTCAAGGTAACTCAAATAAACTGGGAGAACAGAAATAGGACCAGCAGATCTCAAGGCCCTTTTGTATACTGGCAGGAATAACATCCACTAACTACTGGAAAAGCCAAAGTGAGTCTCACAGAATCATAAATTCTGGCTATGCAGAGATTTTATCTGTGTTTTACCTAGTCCCACGGAGTAAAACTATTGCAACCCACAAAGCAATTGAAGGTAAGATCTTGTTTCAGCACAAATGTAGTCAACCACGCAATTTCCTTGTCACAGGTGACAAAATATCAATATGGCGAAAGTACCAAGCAGCTTCTGAGTGAAATTTGCTTCAGTGTTTTTCTTTTTTTTATCCACAAGGATGATTGCAAATGTTCTTTTTATTTGGGCGCACAATTGCAGAAGGAATAGGCAGCATTTACTTTGTGGCAAGAGAGTAAGACTTCGAGATAGTGTTATATACCCAAAGAATGATAATTTGGACTTTAAAAGATGAAACCAATATTGATACGGTCAGTGAAACTGCCAGAGTAAAACCCAAATGAACGGCACATTGATTCCAGACCCTCTGCCCCAGCAGGTTTTCTTCCAGCTGGGTTTGAATTCAACGATTGCCAGTGGCCATAACAGATCATCAAGAGTCACTGCAGTCAGCTGAGAACTAGAATCAAATCAATGTGATCAGCCCCAGCTGACCAAGGCAAATGCTGTGGTCAAAGGCATTTTGTTGGGCTTTCCTGTGATGGTTTAATTACCCAAATCTCCTTTCTCTAGACTCAGTGGTCCTCAAACTATGGCCTGCGGGCCACATATTGTATTTGTATCTGTTTTGTTTCTTCATTGCAAAATAAGATATATGCAGTGTGCATTAGAATTCGTTCATAAGTTTTGTTTTTACTATAGTCAGACCCTCCAATGGTCTGAGGGACAGTGAACTGGCCCTCTGTTTAAAAAGTTTGAGGACCTCTGCTAGATCCATCTCTTGCTTCCTTGGAAAGGACCTCTGACATTACCGGTCATTCCAGTGAACCCTTTCTTTCCTACTCAGAAGTTGTTGCTTCTATTGGCTTTTCCTTCCATGGAAATTAGAATCCAATTAGAAAGTGATTCTGAGCTGCTGAGCAAACTTTTGGGACAAGGAACAAGGCCACTCAACTCACCTCACATTCCCCATGGTTGAACACAACCCTCAGCGAGTTTCTGTGTCAAGAGCCTTTCTGCCACTCTCGCTTTCCTCTCAAACCAGGTCTGCAGAGAAGCCTTCCAGAAACCTCCAGAGATTTTCTGTGCTCTTCTTCCTTCTTTATCATCTCACACATGAGCATGTGATGAGAACATGGATATGAGAGTTGGAAAACCTGGGTTTAAATATTGGATGTCAATGGCTACTAATTAGCTGTTTGACTCAGGACCTATAATAAAGTCCCTTTTGTACACTCCTATTATTTATCCCATGGGATCCTGGAAATACATGCTTACGGCTGTGGAGGGGCAGCAATGAGCTAATCATGCAGTGACTCTGCTGTGTTGGTACTTAGAAAGTGCATGATGCTCCGATATGTATGATGGTGCTGATGGTCATGGTTTGTAGCTGGCTGACTCTAGACTCCTCAAAGATAAGGCTGGTTTCTGTTTTCCATTTGGGGCATCATGTTACTGGCACATGGCTGGCTTTCAATAAAGAGTGAATGAGAAAATGGCTGGTTGTGTCATGATATTTAGCACACATTAAAATAATTACTATAAGTACATCGTCTCTTTATCCACTAGATTGCCCACTATTATCAGGACTATAAATTGATCCTTTTACTCTTAGAGTATAAGATGAGCTCATGCCCTCTTTGGTATGCAAAGTCTCCTTTCTCTCTCTTTGATATCCCACAGCTACCAAGTGAGGCTATGTAGGCCTGGGCTACCCCATCTTCCCTTACATATAAAGTCAATCAAACTCCCTATTATGAAATGAATGGCTCTTAACTGAACTGTCTAATGCTGTTTTGGTTATTTGTCCAGCCTGAGAAAAAAAAGGGAAGCAAGACATGTATCCTATATCCCTGCAATATAAAATGTCAGATGCTATCAAAAAGCACTGGTGCTCCTTATTTAAAACAGACATATAATCACTGATCATAATATGTATTGCTTCATCAAACTCTAACCTCAGTCCAGAATAGATCTCAATATTTATATGTCATGTTAAAGATACAACTCATGAAGAACATTCATTACCTCCTGAAGATATTGAAAATGCAAAGTTATGAGAACAGCTAATTCATAAACTTGCAGAAAATAAACATTTTCCTTATCATTCCTATAAGTCTTTGGCCTCATACAAAACTATAGAAAGAAAAACACTTCATCATGAATATTTAAATGAGCAGTTACCACTGCAGAAATTCTAGTAAATTATATTTTCACTGCAACAAGGATAACCCAGTAAAGAGCAAAAGCATCCAGCTGGTAGTCTTTTAAATAAAGCCATTTTTAAGAGTGTGTAATAGAATATTTGAGACTAAAGGAGAGAGAAAAAGACAACAGAGACCAATGAAGAAAGGACTGGCACAGGCTAATTGGGGGTTCTAGAAAACTGATTTTTCTGAATGACTTCATGCTCATGTAAAAGCTAGAGTTCTCCTGCATGCAAACACATCTACACATCCAAGTGACATATTTGCATGTGCTTGTGTGGTACCTAACCCTGCACAAAGTCACTCAGCAAGAGCACAGGCTGAGAGGCCTCAGCGGAGATAAAGAAGTCAGACACAAGATGAACCATTTTCACAGGAAAAGTAGGAGTAGTATCTGTGTTCTTAGGAACAAAAGAACAGGCCCAAGAAGGAGGCTAATCTAGAGTGGTCCAGTGTTAACACACAAAAGATGCCAAGGGGCCCAGGCTAGAGGTGGGCAGCAGAAAAGACATGCAGCTGATCCAAGGAGAAAAGTGATATCAGGAGTTTCCAGAATGTGCTATAAACAGTCGGCCAGCTCTAGCTGTCCCAACATCCATGAGGTGTTTGGAGTCTGTAGCTTTCTGAGAAAGGCAAAACTTCCCAAGTTGGCTGGAAAGAAAAGTTCAGAAAAAATTTGAGATGGGAAGTAAGAAGACAGATGGGAGGGAAAGGACAGGTCAGGGACCTTAAGTGGAAGTGTGTATTATGTATTCATTTACAACACCATAGTCATGGGACTCAAACTACAAACAAACTTGAAGATGTGCTGTTAAGAACACATCTGGGGGGTCTGAGAGGAAATCTGGGGTTATTGGAGGAGGGGAATTGACACAGGTGGTAGAATTGTGTTGAAACATTCTGCTCTGAAACTCTATCATGGACAACTTTGTAAATTGTGGTGCCTTTGAGGAAAAAAGAACGGCTTTGGCTTAGGGACTGAACAAAAACAGGGAGCAAGTGTTACAGAAGACTGAACACAACAACAATGAATAGGAACCTCTAGAACCTAGAGACTCTATCCTAGACCCTGACCTATAACGCGCAAATATCAAGATCGCTAACTACAGTGGCTTGATTTTCTCATACACAACCGAGAGGAAACTTTCCTGGCATCACAAAAAACTTTTGGGATGGGGTAATGAGTATATATGGAGCCAGGGGTTGATCCCATGATGGTATGCTTCAAGGATGGAGAAACCCTGAATCTCTTAGGCCATGGGAATTCCCTTTCTTCCCCAATGCTTACTGTGCCTATGCAAAAAAAAAAAAAAAGTGGGGGGAACGCCAAACCCTACCACTCCAGCAGCCATACTTTTTCTTGTTTTGTTTTGATTTGTTAGTTTTTGACTTTATTCTCCTTCTCTTTTTTCTTCCACTTGTCTCTTTCTTTTTAACTCTTGTGGTTATTATTTAGAGATTTATTTTTATTTTTATTTGGCGGGTCCATTTCTTTTTCTTTTTCTTCCATTTTTCTTTTCTTTCTTTTTTTTTTTTTTGCTCTCTTCTTTCTTTTTTTGGTAGTTGTCACCAAATTTTTTTTCTCCCTTTTTTCGTATCCTTTTTATCTCCAATGATGGTGGAATAGATGCTCAATCTACAACAAGCTTTAAAGTGGATACCAGTTGCACTAGCAATCTGGGGTGTAGAGGAGGGAGATATGGGATGCATACCGGGAACAGGGGTGAAGGGAGGACAGCACTGGTGGTGGGAATGCCCCTCATTCATTGTCACTATGTACCATAAATGATGCAGTGAAAGATTTGTAATGCACTTTGGTCACAATAAAAATTTAAAAAAAATGGATTAAAAACCAAACCCACGTTAACCACTTCAGTTCATCAGAATGATGGTTCTATGGAGAACCCTTTCACTGACTAGGCTGACCCTTGTGGTCCAAAGTGTGGATGGGACTGAGAAAATCTCAGAATTTAGAACCTACTGGCATAAATAATGAAGCTGATCAATCCTGCAATATCTCTGATGTGAGCCATATTTTGTCAGATGTTATTGGGTTCATTTTATAGATACCCTAATACATATTGTAAAGTCTCTATTGGAATGTTCTGGCTAATTTTATCATAAAGAAAGGGTCACGTCTTCATTGCCTGTGTTGACTTCCTTTATATTTGGGGGACAGGAGCACGTCCCAAACAGTGTTCAGAGGATCTAAAATTCTTGGCCATTGGGTGAACAGTTTGGTACAAGGCTCTAAGAATGTAGGGCTTAGCCCCTCACTACTGGGCTATGCCCTGAATCACTTTGAAATTTTTCTTTCCTTTCAGCTGACTGGGTTTGAGCTTAAGGATCATGATGATTCTTATGAACTGCGTCTGTCCATTCTTGTCAGAGTCACAAACAGGTACCCTGGTATAAACACTGGTCATTGATGGTGCCTCATCATTTGGAATAGACCTAACCCTCAGAACAACACCAGGGATCTTGCCACCAGGATACCTGGTTCAAAGGCAGCACGAGCTCATGTCCACAGAGCAAACACGATGCTGTCTCACCCGTTTCATTTACCTCAGAATCACCCCAGTTCTATTTCCTTGTGTATATTCTGATGGATCCTTATCCCCATGCCTCAATCCACTGGGCAGTTTACTAGAATAATCTACCAGACATGGGGTTAGAGAGCTGAACAATGATAAAAATTTCTCAATCAAGATCAATCAAGAGGCCTGCAGGTTTGGTATCTGGGTCCAGCCTTGCCCTGTATCCCTGGGGGTCTCTCAGAACCTACACTCAAGCCCTCACCATCTCATCACCCACCCCAACATCTAGTACCCATCACCTTTAGAGTGCAAGTTCTACAAAGGCCCCTGGAGTTGGAAACTTGCCATCAAATCAATCATCTAACTTTATAGAAAAAACATACTACTTAAATTCTGATTTTGCTTTCTGGGGATAAACCAAATGTCTGTCAGTGTAGTAGTACTAAACAGAGGGAGCAAAACAATATTATAACATAATTACATTTTTTTAAAAAAATGAATGGATGTGAATTTTGGAAAGAACCATAAGAAATATCTTTAGTATCGACAGGATCTAGTCTCCTGGGATCAGCTTACATATTTATTAGAACCAACTTGCTGTAAGGAGCAGGCAGCCAGGCCAAGCTTCAGTCCCCCCCCCCCCTTCCAAGTGTCCTTAATGCCATTTAGCTGGCCTTCCAGGCTCTCAGCAGATGACAGGGCCAGACAGTTGGACAAGCCAGCCAAGGTGGCCTGCAAATTTGATTTCATATTGCCTCTCCGATGAGCCTGAACATGCTGCTGGTTCTTCGATTAACCTGCACACTCTTCTCTTTGCCTTTGAACCTGCTTCCCTTGGTGAGTCACTGGGAGGAAGGCTCCCTGGAGTCTGTCATGCGTCCCAAACTGGGTGACTGGTCACCTGCCAAGACCCATGACGTGGTTGTGGTTCTGATCCACGGCCACTGACGTCAGCACCTGGTCAGCTGCTGGCCCTGAACAGCACCGTGTGTGCAGAACAGGCCCTGGAGCTCAGCTTCTTGAATTTCATTAAATCAAAGCTCTCAGGAAGTCGGGGATTTTCTGAGAACTGAACCACACAGAGATCCACTTATTTTTCTCCCTAAGAAGAAAGCTAAGAGGAATTTCAGAATAGGGAGTAAGAAATAGCAAGTCACTGCCACTGGCTGAACATGGTCACAGAAGTGAAGTGCGAACTGGGAGTGTTCCCAGCTCAGGTTTTATCCTCAGCACCTTGTAGCCCCCTAAGCACCGTTGGATGCAGTATTGGAGACCCACAAACACTGTTGGGATGATCGGGTAATACTTGCCCCCTCGGTGCCTGAGGAGCCCCATAGCTGCAGGTCCTTGTTTTGACCTGTCCATCAAGTTGGTGGAGATTTGGAGGAGGGAGACCAAGAGCACTTGAAGATTTCTGAGGAGACCCCCCAAAAAATCAATAGTTAAGTCCTCAATTCAGACATACACACAACAATGCAAAAACTCCCTGACAAACAAGATTGTCATTATGGTGCGTCTAATCTGTCTTTCCGAAGAAAATGCGTTTCTGCTTCAATAATCAGCTATAAGAATAATGGTTTCATTGGCTGATATTCATAAACAGTAGAAGATGCACCTGGATTGCTATTTTCACTGGAAAGCTACAGCTTGGAGAGCATTTCCCCATCCTGAGGAAACGTCCGCACAGCCCAGACTGGCATGTAGACTTGACCTTGTTTTTACTCTGGAGAAGCCTGTGTCAACTCTTAAACACCTCTCTCTTCGTTCTTTCTCTCTCTCTCTCTCTCTCTCTCTCTCTCTCTCTCTCTCTCTCTCTCTCTCTCTCTCTCTCTCTCTCTCTCCCTTCCTCCTCCCTCCCTCCCTCCTTCCCTCTCATTTCTCCAAATGGATTTTCATAAATAACTTAGATTCATTCCCAAAGAGAGATGGGGGGAGTACTGGAGAGCCCAAGTAAATAATTTCTCGACCAGGACATGATGATGTTAGCAAAGCATCTTTCCTACAGTGCCACCTGCTAAGATCCCAGAATCACCCTAATATGTGTGCACTCCCCAGTGCCTGCAGCTACCACCATGAAAGGAAGAAAAGCAGCAGAGGTGAGGGGAAGGAGTATGTTTCAGCCTGTCCCAATACAAAAGGAAAATGAAAAATCTATCGATGGGGCCAGGATAAGGAGCATGAAGTTGGTGTTTACAAAGGACTATTACTCAGCCTGAAAGCAGAAGTCAGTTTTCCCAGTGTAATTGTTGCAGCCCCCATTACTCTATCCTTGCATGTCCAGCCCCCACCTCCACTGAGTAAAAGCATATGGCCTATTATTACAAAGGCAGGACATTAGCCAACCCCACAAACTGCTTACAAAAACAGGACATACCTGTAGATACGGAAGGTATGCTGCTTCCTTTAAAGTTTGATGAGTCTGGCTAATACTGTCCTTTTATGGAATTACCCCTTTATTCAATCCTCGACAGTCTGTGCTTAGCCCCTCATCTCTTTACCCTATATAAACCCCAGCTGTACTCATTAAACATGGAACTGCCTTAACAGAACCCCCGCTGTGTCTGAGTGTCCCTGCTTTGGGCTGAGTGGCATTGTGGCATTTGTTCCTAACCTTCTAGGCTCAATGCTGCGAGGAAGACTGCCAGGAGATTCCCTCTTCTGACCCACTGTAACACAGGCACTCACAAAGGGGACCCTCATGACCACATGTAATCCCCAGAGAGAATTCAGAGGAAGCACTGAGGAATGCCCTGCTCCTCTCTGCCTTGTGCCCACAGTGGCCGATCACACTCAGGGCACTTATCTGGGTCAGACAGGGCAGAAGGTAAGGAAGGACTGTTTAAAAAGCACAGTTCCAGCTCACGACAGGAGTGAGTTCTGTAACTGTGCTATACACGGCCATGCCTGCAGTGACAAACATCGTGTCCTAAAGCTGTTCAGGGGTGCCTTTCATGGCAAATGTTCTTCCCACAGTGAGAACAAATGAGAGCAGTCAGGGACCCCTTAGTCAAACCCCTGGGTCAGCCAGCACTGTCAGAATGTTCCCTCACAAAGACCAGGAGAGCTAGAATACTCTTTCCTTTCTTCTTAAAGATTAAAGTTTTAGGCATTTTGTGTGGTTGGTACTATTTATTATTATTATTATTATTATTAGAAATTTTGCAATGTTCTTTACTAATATAGGCATTAATTGGAGAAAATCATTCCAAAATCAATACAAAATTAGCTTCTTTTTCTATTTTATTTTGAGCCAAAGCACAGGAGTCTGAGAAAGTACTGGTTTTGCTTTTGATATATTTCAAAACTATAAAATTCCTTCCATTGATGTCAAGACAGTGGCTGAGAAGTGTGGCAGGAATCTTCTTTCTCTTACCAGTCACATTGAGAGGTGCTGGTCCTCAGGGTTCTGGGGATTCAAGATGTAGAAGCACCTGGACAAGGAAC
The DNA here is from genome assembly GCF_024139225.1 of Suncus etruscus. NCBI lineage: Eukaryota > Metazoa > Chordata > Mammalia > Eulipotyphla > Soricidae > Suncus > Suncus etruscus. The sequence goes on from NC_064855.1 coordinate 122,540,995, forward strand.
TGGAGTCATTAAAAAGATTCAGAAGCTCCCATGGAAATGCTGCCATTTCAGACAGCTGGATCTTATAACCCAGAGGAGAGCTAGACTGTCTAATCTTTGATTAAAAAAAAAAGTAAATGTATTTCTCCTACTTCCTATTTGCATGATATAGAGAACTGTCTCTGGATCATATACATTAAGAGATTTCAGCTTTGGGAATGTATGGTATGCAATTTAATTTTGAGAATTCTGTCAAAACATGATTCATGTGTAGCGTTACTTGCCTACCAGTAGGATGATAATTTGCTCGACAGCGAGTCACTCAGGAGATTCCTAAGGAAACAAGACAAGAACAGCAAACTAATACCAGGTTTAATGAGACAGCAAATGACACCCAAGAAGAAATGCATGGAAGAGCGTTTTCAGGTGACGTGATGGTAGCGTGATGGTCTTTACTGGCTGGTATGGAACGATGTGGCAGGCTTGATTATATCTGTTTCTGCTCTTCTGTCTCCTTTCTATGGAAACACAAGATCCTCACGTGGTCTCACTGGGCTGACATGGGGTCAATGCCCAGTGCATGGCTTATCTTTTTCCTTTCATTACTAGCAATAAATTTACACAGTGGAGATCTGGCTCTCTTGCATTGGCAGGTGAAAATCACAGGTCATGCATAAGAGCATGAATTCACTAGGAAAATGGCCTTGAGAAACTCAGTTCCGGGCATAAATAGGTAGAGAATAAAAAGCTTATTTCTCTGTGAAGCTCACTAATTTCTTCTTCCTGAAATGGTGGAAAGATAGATTCACCCTATCAGCTCTCTGACCTCCTGTATTATGAACATACTTCCCAGCAACTGTGATCTTCCTTAATTTTAAAAAAAAATGTGCCCAAAATATGTGCCCCCCACAAAAAGTGTGCCCCCCACTCATTGCTCTGGAAACCAGAGGAATGAACTCTGGCTAGAGAAAAGAGACCCTTCTCTCAGTGAAAGTTGCCTGAAGAATTTTGGAGGATTTTGTTTTGTTTTGTTCTGTTCAGGGGACATACCCAGCAGCACTCCTAGCTCAGAGCTCAGAAATTGCAGGCTCAGGGGATCCAATGGGATGCCAGTGTTCAAACCCAGGTAGAATGTATGCAAGACAAACACCCTCCCTGTTGTATTATCACCCTGGTCCCTTGTGGAGGATTTTGTCAATGAATATTCTGAGCCCCCAATTTTGAAGTAAGAGTAAGCACAAAACTAACAACACTGTGGTCAGAAAATTCAAGAAAACTGACAGGCAGATACAAGCTCAACCGGCAAACCAGAGGCTCAGGACTTGGCGTGATAACAAAGTGGCCATGGGAAGGGTAGGCTCCCACTGCCCAGAGGTTCCTCTTTTGCAGGCAGTGCCCACTCCATCACTTTCGTCATCTCAGCAGGAACTGGATCTCTGCTATAGCCCAGGCTCAGCCTGACTTAGAAAGGTGTCACTTCCTGGCAACTTTCGGAGGCAACTTGCTTGCAATCATCATTTTCCTTGACATCACAAGAGCTCAGCAAAGTCACCCTCGAAAGAGCCATAGGAGAACATGGGCCAACACTGGCTATGATTCTCCAATGAACTGTGCCCTCAAAGACATCACCAGGGACAAGAGAGATGGCACAGGGGATAGGGCACTGGCTTGGCCTTTCTATTGTTTAGGGTGCTCACTCCCTAACCCTCCAGAAGTGACTGACTCCTAAGCACAGAGCCAGGAGCATGCCCTGCATGTCACTGGGTTTGGCCCAATTCTCCCTTTCCTCCCCCACCAAAAAAGGAAATACCAAATAAATAAATTTTTTTAAAAAGTCATCATCAAGACTAAAAAATTTTTCTCTGGGAAAAAATGTCGCATTAACTCCTTTGCTTCTGAGATTCTTTGACAAATCTCACCAAATGATGGCTCAATCAGGTAACTAGCTGACAGGAGCTTTAAAAGAAGGAAATTGACTGTAATATTCAGAGCGGAGTATGCCTCTATTTCACAGTATCTACCATTTATTTGGGGGGGGGGGAGTTTAAGCAGGTCTCTAAACAGTGCTCAATGGGCTTGAGTTTGGGTGAATCGCCTGTGATGCTTCTGGGCAGACAGAACCACAAGTGCAGTGAGAACTGAACTGAGAGAGATGAGAGCAGAGCTGGTCAAGACTGCCCAGACCCTGTGGGGCCAGGGATTCCCACTATCTACTGATGCTCAGGAGTAGGCTAACCCCAGTAATGCTTGTGGGACCACATAGTGCCAACAATTAAATCAGGGTTCGTCCCACTCACGCCATGCACCCTAAACACTACAGTATCTCTCTGGCCTTAGGCTGTAAGGTCCCCTGAAGCTGGGGGTGTTGAGTTAGGCAAACTGTCCTGTCTTCCTGTTCTAATAACTTAAGGGGGTGCTCTACAAGGAAGGAAACTCACAGGGAGACTCCATTCACCACCTGCCTGTAATGGGGTGCAGGCACTCTGTAGAGGGAGAAGGACAGTGGACATGCTTCACGGTCCCATTGGAAAGTTCCTCGAAATTTTCTCCTTCCCACCACTCAGGGAAATGGGAGGAGTCTGAAGAGATCAGAGGGAACTGGAGGCATGAGGGGCCTTAGAAAGGCAAAATCTTCACAACCATCTGGGCCAGATTGAGGGACCCTGGACACATCCCCTGCTGCCCTTTCTCCCCCCAGAGCTTGTGTGACATCTACTCCTGACATCTATTCCATCATCAGATGGAACTAGAAAGACATTTGACTAGGATAATGAACAAAAATGAGGCTCCCTCGGTTCTTTCTGTGGGGAGGAAAAGAGTCTGAGAGCTCGAAGAGTCACTTCTCAGAGGTTCCCTGAAAGGGACCACATCAGTGCAATCCAGGGGAGCCACCATCAGTCTATTAGCCAGGGACTTCTTTTTTTCTATAATTTAGGTCCCAAATTGAAGGATACATCAGAAATGTGTTGCTCTTTAAATTTGATGTTATATGCTTGGAAGGTGAGAAGAAGCGACAGGAACTTGGTTTCATCTGAATTTCCAGGTGCTGGACTACAGACACCCCCAAAGACACTCTCCCAGAGAAGAAGGCAGCTTTGCCTAAAACCCTGACCCTGTCTGTCATGGGCTAACAGGACCCAGGACGGAGCTCCCAATCCAACACCCAGCACTATCGATGGGTGTTAGTCAGATCTAGACTTGCCCCCCTCCTCCAAATCAAGCTTCTTCCTTAGGCCACAACACACACACACACAAACACACACACACACACACACACACACTCAAACTACAATATGTATTTTTTGCAAAGGATTCACAGTCTCCATCCAACCTAGAAAGCACTGCTTGGCGATGTTTTCCTTAAGCAATAAAACAAAATAAAATGACAGGGGAGATTTGGACATTTTTTTTTCTGCTCAACCCCCACTCTGTGGAATTGTGTATAAGACATTCTACAGTTGGAAATGTCTTTAGTTCGCTCATTCAAAGGGGGCTGATGGGCACATTTCTTCAAGGCATTTCAAGTGTTGCAGCAAGCATCTAATTGGTGGGACACATGTTTGCATGAATATACATCTGGTTTCCAGCCGTGATTCAGGATGAACTACGAAGATTGGAACACCGAAAATAGATGTATTCCAGCTTGTTTTTAAATTCACGCTGAGCACACCTCTACTCCAGGCCACCCTACCACCTTGTGATTCCACTTGACTTTAAAGAAAAATAATGCCAGTAGTTAGAAGATGTTCCTGTTATTTCTGAGCAGGTGGGAGGGAACACTGAATTCTTCAATCACTCGTCTGCAGAGTTTGGGGGGTTTAGAGTGAGAAAGTTATTAAACAGAACAAATTCTCTCCTGAGGCATTTTATCAGTAGTACTGTGGTGTTCTCAAAAGCCAGGAATTAATTGGAGCAACTTACAGGAAAAAAATGTGGCAGGTGCTTTTGTACGCCAAACTCTGGGTGCCCTAATTTGGGGTTCAGGCTCTGAGCTCCCAATATGTGTTGATCTGTGCTCTCTCAGGTGAGAAGCAGAGAATTTTTGCCTTGCTTATTTAATGCTGAGAGCAATCCTCAATCAAGCCAGGCAGTGGAAGGAGACTTAACACTCATCTCTCATTTTCTTCTTAGTTTAGCTGTTGTCTAAAGGGTGTCCTATAGGTCCAATGTATCCTTGTTTCCAGACTCCTTTGCCTACTTAAAATAAAATATGTTCTTTCCTTCTGATGAACTCCTTCACTACTTTACCCACAAAGAAAATAAAAGTTTTCGACTTCAGTATGACAGATTCCACTCTAAAATGATTACTGACCATTGGTAGAAGGGAAATAGCAGAGCACATTTTCTATATAAGAACATGGATCATTCTGAAGAAATGTCTGCTAACTGCCATTTGGTCCAGGAAGAACCAGAGAGAATAACATATTAAAAATTCACTCATGGGGCTGGAGACATAGCATGGTTGTAAGGCATTTGCCTTGCATGCGGAAGGAAGGTGGTTCGAATCCTGGCATCCCATATGGTCCCCCGAATCTGCCAGGAGTGACTTCTGAGCATAGAGCCAGGAGTAACCTCCGAGGGCTGCCAGGTGTGACCCAATCCCCCCCCCCAAATTGTACTCATTAGGGGAGTGGTAAAAGTTTTTAAAAATGCATCCATTGTCACATAACTTTTTGTCTCTGGTAATGAAATATATGCATGTTTTAAGACCACACAAAAAAAAACTCCTAGATAAAAGATAGGCATGTTACCCTGTCAGTAACACTATTGCAATACATGGTGTCTAAAAGGGAAAAAAGGAAGAGAGAGAAAGAAAAAAGAGAGAGTGTGAAGAAAAATGATTGCCATAGAGATAGGCAGAAGGGTTGGCAGGAGGGAAACTGGAGACATTGGTGGTGGAAAATGTGAACAAGTAAAGGGTGATGTATATAAGGCTATAAGGCTGAAACACTAGAAGGCTGAAACTCAATTATGAACAACTTTGGAGCTGGGGAAAAATTCAACTCTATTATCAACAACCCTGTAAACCACAATGTTTAAATAAAATAGTTTTTAAAAATAAAAGTCTTTTAAACATTATTCATATTTTAAATATGAGATATTTATGACCCATCAATATTTTTGGAAGACAAAAATAAGTGTAAAAATAAAATAGTAAAGAGGATTCATATGTTATAGAAATATGTCCTGTGCATCATTTAAAGTATTAACGTGGTACACTATATTATTTTCAGTTAGTAGTTACATATGTAGTTCTGCCTTTTAATTATCAAAGACAGACATGAACACACATATTGTACATATATATACATACATATATTGTATATACAATACATATATTGTAGACTTCTGTTTCTACAGATACATACATTCTTCTTGGCTCTAATAATTTCTTTTTTTTTTTTTTTTTTTTTGGTTTTTGGGCCACAACCGTTTGATGCTCAGGGATTACTCCTGGCTATGCGCTCAGAAATAGCCCCTGGCTTGGGGGAAACATATGGAATGCCGGGGGATTGAACCGCGGTCCGTCCTACACTAGCGCTTGCAAGGCAGACACCTTACCTTTAGCGCCACCTTCCCGACCCCTCTATTAATTTCTTAAGACATAAATATTTATAAAGAAACTAATAGACACACTTGATAACATTTTTGAACAATTTCATTCCTCCATCCATACAAATATTTTTCAGATACACAAACTACAACTAAGCATAAAATCTTCAATATTTTTTAGTGGGAGGCTATGTCTCACATTAAAAATGGTAGGAATTTGGCACTAGACCCACATTGATATAAGGACTCAATATATTTTTTTCAAATTCCTAGTTAAATTGCACAATGCTGAGAGAGTAACTTTCTTGTTGAGGCTTAAGACGTGGATGAAGCTGAAGAATTCGCTTTTATTCCAGATGATGAAAGGGAATCAAAGGAAAGGAAGACCCTGTCCTTCAAGTGGGTTCCCTGGCAGGACCCTTCATCCATGTCTTCGACAACTCTCGGCCATACTTTCCCATGAACTGCAACAGAGTTTAGATGTCCAGTTCTACTACAAAACAGAAAAAGGCTTGACCCTCTTTCTGTGTTCTAAGACAAGGCCTACAATTCTGGATTTATTTCAAAAACACTTCTGAAATAAGATCTAGCTGAATTTGAACTTTACCTTTTCATCATTATTTACATCATTAAATATAGCAATGTGCCAGCTGGGCACACAAGAGATTGATTCAAAGCTGTGTCTTCCCTTGCATTCAGGACTAAGAGAGGCATAAGGCCATGTGTGCATTTATATGCTCAGTCACTGCTGTGGGCACCTGTCCCTGTGTTTTGCATATACACAAAAGATGTTCAATAAATGTGTTGGATTTGCTGTTAGACTTACAGACTCCAAACAATAAAACCGTAACAACACATAAGTTTTTACTAGACAGTGAGGGTTTGAGGCAATATGGCAATGGAAATGTCTGTGACTCCTTCTGCCATTGCCAAGACTACATCTCAAGGAGCAAGCTGAGTGAGTGAGCAGAGAGAGGGAGGGGAGGGAGAAAGAGAAAAAGAGAGAAAGAGAGAGATGCTTGTATGTGGATTGTACTGTATGTATTAGCCTTCTGGGGATAAGTTCAAAGTAGCAGAATTGGTCAAACCAGTTAACACAATTGATGACAATAGGATATACGAATATCAGGAATATTCTCACTTCTATAGAAATGCAATAGCAACATGAATATGCCTTGGTGGAAAAATAAGAAATTCCTAGCACTGAAATGGTCTACATAGTAATAATAATAAATAACCTATTTTGAAGGTCCTAGATGCTATCTCAATAAATAGCTCTTAACTCTAGATGGATATGACATAGGACTTTTATGACAAAGATGAAAGAAAAATACAAAAAATTATAAAATCTCTGTTCAAATTTTAAACCCCCCCTAAAAAATTAACTTTTTGTTTTACTTTGTTTTGCTTTGTTTTGTTTTGACACGCCACATTTTGCAAAGACTGTTTTCACACTGCCATATTGTTTGAAAGCATATTGTTTGGATAAGTTGGGGGAAAATGCCGACTGGATGCCTGTTTGCTTTTTATATTTCCTTCATATGACCAGGATCACAGAAACCAAAAATTCTTTTGCAAAAGGGCATCTTACACAAACAACAGTAGAAATATGCATTGCTATCTAAAGAGCTATCATTTCTGAAGTACACATCATGTAGGTAGGCAAAGTATGAATGAATTATTTTATGAAGAAAATGAAAATAGTCTCTTCCTTCTTCCATTTCTGAAAGTTACTTGTAACTTAATGAACTATCATGTTCTTTCAGAGATCAATGATGATTTTTAACTATTCTGACCTCATTTAAAAATACTTAAGCCAAGGGGCTGAAGCGGTGACAAAAGCAGTAGGGCGTTTGCCTTGCATGCACTAACCTAGAATAGACTGTAGTTCAATCCCCCAAAGTTCCATATGGTCACCAAGCCAGGAGCCATTTCTGAGTGCATAGCCAGGTGTAACCCCTGAATGTCACCAGCTGTGGCCCAAAACAGAAAAAAAAAAGAACCTTAAGCCAATTTGTTCAGACAAGGAAAAGAGATCATTATTTTTATTTTGGGGTGTGTGGTTTTCACCCACACCTAAATATGTTCAGGGAATACTATAAACTTTATGCTCAAAGGTAATTCTATTTTTGTAATATCTTTATTTAAACACAAACATAATTGTAGTTGGGTTACAGTCATAAAAAGAGCACCCCCTTTCACCCCTGCAACCTTCCCATCACCAATGCCCCCATCTCTTCCCTCCCCCACCCACCCCTCGCCTGTATTCAAGACAGGTTTTCTCCATCCCTCACTCACTGACATTGTTATAATAGTTCTCAGCGTAGTTATTTCTCTTACTTTACTCACCATTTTTTGTGGTCTGCTTCCAATCTGCTCAGAGGTAATTTTAAGCTGTATTTAGAAGACTCAATGTGGTACCAGGAATCAAGTCAGGGTGGGCTGAATACAAGGCAAGAGCCTCCCTGTATTCCATCTCCAGTTCTCATGTTACTTTTTCCTTTTTTAATATCCAATCTATTATAAAAGTCAACATGATTCAAAATTTATATATTCAGATATTGTAATTAAAGAAAATCATTGTTTCTCCTTTACAAAAATCCAATTTCATTAGTTTGACTTAGACAATATGGATACATGTATTTATGTGTATGTATATATATATGTATATATATGTATATATATATAAACTGAGAAAAGTTAAATGGCAAGTGCACAGTCACAAGGAAATGTCTCTATTGAATGCATTTTTGTACACTGATATATTTTTTTTGGTTTTTCAGGCCACACCCATTTGATGCTCAGGGGTTACTCCTGGCTACGCACTCAGAAATTGCCCCTGGTTTGGGGGGACCATATGGGACGCCAGGGGATAGAACCGCGGTCCTTCCTTGGCTAGCGCTTGCAAGGCAGACACCTTACCTCTAGCGTCACCTCGCCGGCCCCGCACACTGATTTTTTAACTTAAGGGGTGGCCATAGTTTGTGGTAACTTTTTCCAAAAAATGAATATAAAAATGTATCTAATTACTAATAAATAATAGTATGCATTTGATTCATTTTATTGCAATTTTACTTTCCACTGTGTCTAGTCCAACTGAGTTAAGTTCCCCACAATGTCTCGTAAAACATGTCTTTGTTAAGTCAGTTTGGAGATTCATGAAGTGACACAGGAAGTTTTAAAGTGCAGCCACCAAAAATCTATGATTCTCCCTTTTGCGCAGAGCTAGTAACTTTCAGGCATACTTGAGCCCAAAGCCTTTATCTTTCAGCATCTCTTAACCTGCTAAGTAATTAGTCATTCCCCAGCACACTCTTTTGGAAAATTTGGCCTGGATTTCATCCAAACTTGGCAAGTGTCTGGGAGGAAGCCATCTGCCAGGATGCAGGAGGTCTGTGTCCGGCTTTTTAATTTAAGTATTACTAAGCTACGCCCCCAACACCCCAACCAGGTTTTCTGTGTGTTCTCTTCAACAGAAACAACGCAGATGCTCCTGGAAAAAAACAAGAATGTGCTCAAGCTCCTTCGAGTGAATACTTAGGATGGTTTTATATGTATTTCCCTGGGTAGAAAAATTAATTTGATTTTCTGACAATATTCATCCCATTCTCAACAGTGACTGATGGATGCTTTCTTGATCAAGGATATTTTGTTTATCTATAAAATGGTCCTAGACCCTTGAGAATGGACCAGTCTCTAAGTACTTTCCATGTCTAGATCAAGAAGAATTGGAATAAAAATTGATAAATAGTGGCCAATATCCCAAATATGACAAAAAAAATACCCCATAGTTCTACCAAGGACTTCATGCTATAAGGTAGGGCATCCTCACAGCTGACCTTGCTGGTGACCAGATCTTCTTTCTATGCATGATGCCCAGCGCCATCACATAACATGGATCCTAGAACAAATATCTTATAGATACTTCAGTCAACTTGTGGTCTAATACATGGGACATCAGAGAAGGTGCTGGCCTCACACACAACCGACCCAGGTTTTATCCTTGGCACCATATATGGTTCTTTGAATCCTGTCAGTAGCAATCCCTGAGCACAAATCCAAGAATAAGCACTGCACACTGCCAAGAGTGACACCAAAGTGTAAATAAATAAATAGTACACTCAACTCATGATTTTGTCAAAGAATTCAGAATCATCTCTGTGCTTAATATGAAGTTGCAGATTCTGATTCTTCTTGGCTATAAATTACTGTCCAGAGGTGACCCATGGTGAATTTTAATGGCACATTGCCTCATTAATCATTAACTCAAGAGAAGAAGTTCATATATATTCCTCTGACACTGCCATGAACATAGGAAAACAAAACATATTTAATCAACATAATTTTGTATGGTCACTACTGTTCCCTAAAGCCATGTTGTTCAATATGGTATATACACTAACCACATGCAAGCATTTTAATTTTATCTTAAACTTTTTAAATTTACACAAAACAAATTCATTTCCTATTTTACTAGTCACACTTCAAGTGCTTAATGTGCAGCTGCGGTGACTAATGACTACAGGAGTGAACAAAAATACAGCATGCATTTCTATTATCCTGAAAAAGTCCATTGAACAGAGATTGCTCTTGGATAAACCCTGGCAAAGCATATTTAAGAAGTATCTATATCTTAATCAAATAAAGGACAGGAAAACCTTTGATACCTAATTCCAGTGGGTGTGCGTGTGTGTGTATGTGTGTGTGTGTGTCTGTGTGTGTGTGTCTATGTGTGTCTAAACCAAGACATTATCTAATACCCAGCTACAGCATGACAATTAGACTCAGTTCTCACACTACAAGTCAGAGTCTACAGATCCATAGCTAAGTCTCCAAACACAGACCAGCTCCCACCTCTCAGACATCACTCACCCATCAAGGTTGTTATTTCTTCCTGCTATGTGTGAGAAGATTCAAGAACCCCTTGAATCCAGGATGCCTAGCACCAAACCCAGGTTACATCCTGTACTTCTGAGAAATTGGCCATAAATAAGAAGTTAGCAAGTTCCCATTTCCTCTTGTCATTGGGTTCCACTGATTTACTAAAATGATGCTCAAAATTAGGGCAATGTGTTTGTTCTCTAGAACATCAAGTGAGCACAAAGGCGACCAACAGATATAACTCAACAGCATGATGAAGAGTTATAGAGGAAATAGTAAGAAACAACACAGTTTTGTTTATCTGGAGCTTGGGCACATGCAAGGGTTACATGGCTGAGCTCATTCCCCACCCTAGCGGAAGCTCTAGAAACCCTACCTTTTGGATGTCTCATACCTTAGACGTGACTGATGAATATCATTAAACACAAGAGACTGATTCAGTCTGACCTCTCACCCTGTGGGAACTCAAAGTTGGGACCATAAGACCCTGCCTTCTGTGACTGGTTTCTGCCAATCAGTCCCTTCCCTTAAAATAATCCAAAGATCACCTTCATCAACCTAAGACCAATTTTATTGTGAAGACCAAGGTCCAACTCTCACCTTGAAGGCTTTGAATTCTTTTTATTTTTATTTTTTTTATTTTTGGACCACACTCAGTTACACTTGGCAGTTACTCCTGGCTACATGCTCAGAAATCGCTCCTGACTTAGGAGACTATATGGGAAGCCAGGGGATTGAACCGCAGACTGTCCTGGGTCAACGGCATACAAAGCAAATGCCTTACCACTTGCACCACCGCTCAGGCCCCAGGTTCTGAACTCTCCTTAAGATCTTAGAAACAAAAGAACAAAAACTATTGCCCAAAATTTTCCCACTTACTTTGTCTTGAGAACCCCAAGCATTTGGGGAGCTAAAGCAAAGATCAAGAAAAATGATCAACCATGTGTGAGAAATAAATTTTGGCCATCAGAAGCCCATCAGACATATATTCATTATGCTACTTAGAAATCCCAATAGGACATTTTCATATCACTTTGAAAACACTATTGTTTCACATAAGATAAACAGATACAAGTTAAAATATAAAGAGAAACAAAGAGAGAGAAAATAGTGTGAAATTATTTCAATTCTTAAGCTGGATCTAAAAATGAAAACCTTGGCACTTTCTTAGCTTCCACTTTGTGTTCTCTTTTAATATCTTGATAATTGCCCTATGTGCGTGCAGTGACCTCATTCTGCAACCATTAGTATGAGCTTTGTTGGACTGATTTTACTTTCTTTTTCTGCTTTCAGAGCACCAACTTGTACTTGTAATCTCCTGGATACAAAAAAAAAAATCCATACTGTATAAGAAGGAGGCTGTTGATAGACATGATAAAAAGAAATCCCTGGGTAGTTGGAAACAGGCATCTCCTAAACCAAACATGGACAAGGATTAAAAATAACAAACTCCAATACTTGTGCAAATCACACTGTAAGAGCTTAAAATTTTGATTTGCATGAAGGAAATGAGAAAGTTATTTCTACGTTGCAATGAAAACAAGCCAAGATAGTAGTACCCCAGGTGATTCCATATGTGATTTATGTCCTGTAGTACAGATAAAATAAGAAACCCCCTCCCTGAACAGCCCCCTGTACTATCTTGGTTCTATCTTCACACTACTTGTTTCCTGTTATCACAAAGCAAAAAAAAAAAAAAATTACCTTGATTCTAGTTCCAGTCAAAACTTCTCAGCAAATATCTTGGTTCCATAGAAGACCCATGACTCATTGTCTGTTAGATTTTTCACTAGAAATCAAGCACATTCTGTTCAAGGAACCTAAACTATGCCAAGCATCATGGGAAGCTCTCGGTTGCATTCCTGAGGTCTTCAAGCATCTGCTTAGACAGCTGAACTGATCACCGAGATCCTGCTGAGGACAACCATAGCTGCACCTGCTCCACAGGAAATCAAGTAAACACAGCATAGTGGGATGCATTGCCATGAGGGGCTTGAAAGCAAAACATGCTGTTCAAAGTCAACAGTGGAAGGAGAGCGGCTGGCTCAGAAAGTGAAAGGATTTCCAGGAAAAGGCTGGATCCTGGATCCTGGATCCTGAAGGATTACCTAGCAGGGGAGGTTGTTTTTTGTTTTTTGTTTTTTGTTTTTTTGTCCCAAGCACTTGCAACCAAACAATTTCAGCAAGTATCAGAGCTCTAGCAAAAAGGCTGCTCTGAGCCCAAAGTTTCCTAGTTTCATCAGTTAATTAAAGGAAATACAAAAAACTGGGAGCTTTGAGATAAGCTGACAGGGGAACTTAAAAATGATCCCTGCTACTGCCTGGTCTTCAGAGAATCAGCCCAGGGACACTTGCTCAGCTGTCTCCTCTGATCAAAGCTCTTTTTGATCTCTTCCATATACCTGTTTTTTCTGCCTTCAATCTCAGTTTCTGGGGGAGCAGATTACATACACACAGATCACCTGGGGCGGAAGGGGTTTGTGACAAGGTACAGAATCTGACTTGGGAACAGGGCTTCTGGAGTGGGGAAACTCTCAGTAGCATCAATAGGATTGGTAATTAGAACATACTCAGGGTATCAGAGAAGCCAGGATACCTCTGGGACTTTACTCACCTAAATTTAGATATGGTCTCATAGAGCATCTCTTCCAAATGCTTGTGAGTCTTGGGTGACTCTCAGTGTCCATTGTCATGCAGTGGATTGCCTGTGTCCTTGCCCTGTTAGAGCCCATGTTGAAGATAAGATCAACACACGGGACTTCCTGGAACTCAAGTAATGTGTTGGACTCATAATTAGCACCATGACTAACTTCTAATTCAAAATTTTGTCTAGATGATATTTTATATTCAGCCTACATGGTATGGGCTTTTCTTAATGTTTAATGCTGGGCATTAAGTTAGAAATGCCAAGTTCTACTCTACCACAGGCCAATGTGGTCTACAGAGGCAACCATTGGTATGGGAATGTCAAGCTTCATGCAACCCATGTTCCGTGTCTCTTTTCATAGATTTCAGTCAAGGTAGGGAGCAGGTCCCCATCTACAAGTACAAATCTGGCCTGGAGCTTTAATCAACTTTTGGATTTAAATTTGCTTCAGCTCTTTCCCAAATAAGCCAAAGACACACAACCCCTCTCTCATTCCCCAACCCACCCAGGCTGCCTTCCTCAGACCAGGGATCCATTAAACAAAACCCATTCTGAAGAGCCAGGAGCTGCCAACATCCCCATTGGTGCCATCAAGCCTGAACTCAAAACTAACCTAAAATCATGCTAATATGTGTAAGGAGATACTGCATGTCAGGTGATGATTATAAAATCTATTTCAGGGTCAGTTTGATGATTATTTTATTTGTTTGGTTTTGGGGTCACACCCGGCAGCGTTCAGAGGTTATTCCTGGCTCTATGCTTAGAAATTGCTCCCGGCAGGCTCGGGGAACCACGTGGGATGCCGGGATTCCAACCATCGTCCTTCTGCATGCAAGGCAAAGGCCTTCCCGCTGTGCTATCTCTCCGGTCCTGATGATTATTTTTATGATTATTTTATGTAAGTACTGCAGTTACAAAATTGTTCATGATTGAACTTCAGTTATAGGATGAACACTACGCTTCACCAGTGACTTTTCCCACCGCCAATGTCTTCAGTTTCCCTCTCACCCACTATCCCTCTGCATGCTTCATATATAGTATACAAGGAAAAATAAGATAGTATGGTAATAATATTCAGAGACAAAGTCCAGGAATGCTGGTCTATGGTAGGAAGCTTGTCACAAAGAGCAAGGAGTGCAGTGAGTTCTGAGAAAGGATCACTGTGACATTGATAATGGAACTAATCATTCTGGATAAGAACTGGGTGCTAAAATGGGCGAAAGTGATATGCATGGTGCCCCATCAATAACAATATGGAAAACCACCATGTCAAAAAGAAAAGAGAGAGAGAGAAGTAAAGTGCTTATCATTTTTATTAAAATGATAGATAGCACATGGTTTCCCAGGGGGGAGTAGCATGAAAATCAATGTGGATTTCTATTTGATTTGAAAGTTGTGTCTGCTACTTTACTTAACCATAAAAATTCTGTTTCCATCCTTTATTGGAAAGGTTCACCCCTCCCCCAATTTCATATGCTAATATTACTAAATGGTCAAACTCACCCACAGCTGAAAAGGGTCTGCGGTTCAGAATAAAGGTGTTGTGGGGGGGGGGGCAGTAAAGGCAGAAAGGGATCATGGAGGGCAGCAGGAAAGAGGTTGCATGAAAATCTTAGCATCGAGGCTATGTGAGAAAGATGTTCATGGCATTTGAGAATGTGAAATTAAGCTGGCCGAGTCCTGAAACTTTGACTGCCTGTGGATCATTTCTCTGCCTGCAACCTTCAGACCTGCCTGCCAAGGGTATAGGCACCATGCCGAGAAAGGCCTCAGCCCAACACTAGAACTCTATATTTTATATTTATACAACAGACAGGTGCCCTCTTTTAACCAAGAACCTATACTTTTCCCCCTTTGCTTTTAGTGATCACTAAGATATTTCCCAATCACCAGCCTTATAAAGGAAAGAAGTATTTTAAAAGGAGATTCATTTCCTTTTCACTCCCATATGAAGGTACTGAAGCCTGCCCAGGCTTTGCTTTCTGTATAATTAAATCTGAAGTGTTCTAGTAATTAATTGGCAGCAAAAGCCCATTTTTTTGTATCAACTTTCTAAAGAACGTCATTGTTAAAGGTTCAAAAAATAGTGAATTACATAAGCATCCTATAATATAATATAAAGTTTTCTCCTCTAATATTCACGACTAGAAATAAGGTGGATAGAAGAGCAACTGGTGAACAACCACAAATAAAATAAAGGTTTATAGAAAATCAATAAGCATCCAACTAAATAGAATTGTAAGACTGACCCAAAGAAAACTGATAAGAAGCATGTATTAAAACTGAAAAGTTGAATCATTTCACCAGTTTTTTTCTTGTAAGATGTTAATAAGAATTTAAAAATTCATTATTATGTAGGTCATTCTTAAAATACACCTCAATGGAGCTTTAAGGCACAAAATGTCTTGCCTCTGAATTCAATCTTCTTAAAAGAATATTCAACAATAAGCATAGCTAAATTCGATATTCGGGAGATCTAACTGCAGCCTATTTCTTTATACTTCTTTTTTTTTTCATTTGTCACAACCATTAAAATACCTTCAGTCCTGTAATAAAGCTAATCATAATACAGTAATTATATGAATCATGCTTTGATTTGAAGAAATCCAACAATTACTGATAGCTTGACAATGGAGTGAGTGTGCTTAAAAATGAAGAGCTAGGTTTGTTAAACTACTTTTTCACTAATTCAAACAAGATTTTGACATTGTGATCTGGTGACATGTTAGCTAAAAAGCATGTAGAGGAGGACCATAGTTGATTTGTCTCCAATTTCATCCAGGCTATATTGTCTGGCTAAGCTTTCTGAGAGGGACAGCTGACTTTGGCTACCCAACTTCACAGGTGCGTTTATAGAATTAAATCTAGATAGCCTATAAATGAGTGGCATTTATGAAAAATATATTTAGTGGCCAATTACCTATGTGTATTTAAGGATAAATAATAGAGTATAGGAATAATCTTTATATATCCCTTTCCTAAGAAAAATCACACGTAGAAAAAAATGTAGATCTAATTTACAATTCATGGTATCTAGGACGATTATCAATTGGTCATGACCAATGGGACCAATGACCAATGGGAAAAGAAAGAAATATATTTTTATTTGAATATTTTGCCTTCTTTGTGTTGCTTTAGAATGAGCCAAATAAACAACAAACAAAAGATTGCTGATTCTCCTCTCCTTTTAATACCAAGAGGCTGGCATTGGGTAGAATAGGCCTGGTGCCACTTCGCACATTGTAATATGTCTGCAGTGATGCACTTTAATTTCTTTAGTGAAAATAAATTAGAGCTTCCTAATCAGACAGCCTAACCCATGTTACAGAATAGAACCAACTACAAGAAGTCAAACAATAAGTGGAATAAAAGATTCTGTGAGATAGAAAATCCTGAGTTTTCTTTCCAGATACATTAATCCAGGCCCTCTTTCTACAGTCAAACCAGTTCTTCAAAGCATAGGGTCAGAAGTCCGGTCATTATCCTTAAACTGTTTTTCCACTAAAAGGTCATCTTCACTAAAGTAGCAATTCCTTTAGCTTGCAAAGTTGGAGAAAATAAATAATTCTAGTAGTGTCAGAATAGTTGAAAAGAGTTTCCAGGATTCTATGCTTACAGGCAGTTGTCCTGACTACCTTCGTGCTTATTTTGAATTCCAATGCCAACTTTGCCATTTACTATTTTCTGTGGATTTACTACAAATATATCATTCCAGACAAGTTACATATCATATGACTGATTCTCTAAATGCACACCATTACTGTACTGAATTAAATAAACTAATCTCATGAGGAAAAATAGATAATTGCAGAATTATATAAAAGCTACAGATTCTATTTTGTTGTTGTTGCTGTTGTTGTTGTTTTTATTTTGAATCCACACCCAGTGACACTCAGGCTTACTCCTGGCTATGTGCTCAGAAATCTCCCCTGGCTTGGGGAACCATATGGATGCAGGGGTATCGAATCATGGCCTGTCCTAGGTTAGCTCGAGTAAGGCAAACGCCCTACCACCTATGCCACAGCTCCCACACCTTAAAGCTACAGATTCTGAAGACTCATTTATTGACTCTAAAATAGATTTTTGAAAACAGATTGTATCCTTACCAATTTCCCAATTTATTATTCTTGAATTACAAAAAATTTTCAAAATCTGAAAAAAATTAAGGCAAACTCTATTATTTCTTTCTACCAAAACTATTTTGAAAAAGATTAAAAGACTTGAAAATGACCACCTTCAATTTCTTAATGATCTTCCACTTCCCTATGCAGAATCATGCCTAATCAAAGTTTCCTTATTGTCTTGCAGAAAAATACATGTGTACTTAATGATGTGGATGGTTTTCTATTTAATAACAATTATGACAATGTATTTAATAATGGTGACAAATTCTAAATTTTGATTACATATTGACCAAATAAATCTGAATGGAAGGATCACATAAAAATAAGCATGGGGGCCTCAGAGGTAGCATGGAGGTAAGGCATTTGCCTTCCATGCAGAAGGTCAGTGGTTCGAATCCCGGCATTCTATATGGTCCCCCGAACCTGCAAGGAACAATTTCTGAGCACAGAGCTAGGAGAAACCCCTGAGCGCTGCTGGGTGTGACCCAAACACCAAAAAATATAATAGTAAGCATGTTTTGACATTCGATGATGTGTTAAAAACAGATACAATTTTCGATCATTATCTGAAGCACAGAGTCCTTCAAAATAATGCCTGATTCCTGTCCTGTTCTTTATATCTCATGTAATTAACCACTTCCCCTGACTGTAGCTAGAATTAGTTCTAAAGCAAAAGTGAGGAACCCCACTTTGTGATTGCATGTGCAATACAATAATCTAAGCATTGTACTCCCCTTTTGTCTCACCAAAACAGAACGAAACTGGGATAAAGGGAGAAGAAAGAAACTGATCTGTGGCTTACAATTTGGAAACTATGTCAACCTCTCCCACATTGGTCACTCTATTCTTTTATCCTTTATTGAACCAACATATGATCTGACAAGTTGCTTGTGTTGAGAAGAGCCCCAGCCCCCTGGATCCACTGGTCTCTGTCAGTGCCAACTGGTAATGCAGCCTCAGGATTAACTTCGTCCCCTCTACTAAGCAACACGTCCCTGCTGACTTCCTCCCACAGTTTTCTCTACCTGCAGTGAAGTAAGTCACTACAATATTTGCTTCTGGTATGTTTCTCAACCCAACAGAGCCACTATTCCCCCTCACAAAAACCCATGGTTTCCTAGACAACTAACTATGGGGAGACTAGCCCATCCCACCATCCCAATTCTTCTCCACATAAAACGAAACACGTCTCCACACTCCCCACCATGATTTTCTGAAGCTTGCTCTTTAGAAATGTGTTGGCCAAACTCACTTTTCTTCTTGCAAATTGTCTTCTTGTCCATAATGTCCTTCTTTTCTCAAATTCAGCTGCTTCTATGATTTGGGAAGGACTGACCTGGTCCTCAATAACTGACTTACTGGGAAACCTCCACTTTGGCTGGCTTAAAAAAATATTCAGGCTCTGAGCTATTCTAAAGGCAAAATAGATAGGACTGCCCCTGGCCAGTGGTGATCACTGAAGTCCTCTAGCCCAGTTTGCAAATACTTCTACAGCCCAATGTTGTGGAGTATGGTGCTTCCTCATAGAGTCTCAGCTAGAGACTCCAGTCTGGCTATGTCTTTCTTGACTGCCATTTTTCTGAGGACATATCTAAGCCACTGATCTCCTCTGATAATAATCCAATTATTTGGCATCTCTAAAGTTGTAAAATCTGCTACACCACAAATAGGATAACATTACAGTGGAACTCACTGCTGCTCCACTGCAAACCACACTATAAAAATCATATCTATTGTTTGTATTTGGGGAATTGCCCGTGAACTTGAGAATCATTACTCCCTTAAGCAAAATTTCTAGCAAATTTCTGAACAAATTTACTGGTGCTTTCTTGATGTTTGATGATTTTCCATATTGCCATAGTCTACCAAATCACCAATAATTCTGTACACTCCTGATGATTGTGCAGTCCAATTTTTTTTTTTTGGTTTTTGGGCCACACCCTGTGACGCTCAGGGGTTACTCCTGGCTATGCGCTCAGAAGTTGCTCCTGGCTTCTTGGGGGACCATATGGGACACCGGGGGATCGAACCGCGGTCCGTCCTAGGCTAGCGCAGGCAAGGCAGGCAGGCACCTTACCTCCAGCGCCACCGCCCGGCCCCTCAGTCCAATTTTGTCATATAAATGCATATTATACTTTAGTTCTTCCCAACATATTTCAGGTAAATTGATTTGCAAACATGTGAAAATGTTTATAGCCAGTCCAATGAGATGGTTATGCAACTACTTTCCCTTAAAAAAGAGTAAGAAAAAGATAGCATGATAATCATTCTCTGAAGAATGCTTCAAGTTACAAACGCAGAGTAAATTATCCAAGCACACTGAAGAACTAGTTGGTTATGAAGCATATATACATGTATTTTTATATGCACATATTTATGAGGATTTGAACTGAGAAGTCTAAATTATGCAGTCTTAAAGCCACTTTTACATCAAACCTATTACCAGACAGGTTTCAAAGCGATAATTATTTGGACTGTTGTATCCCTTGTCACTTGTCACATGTGAACCACAGTGACATAATATCATAACCTAATGAAAGAAGCAGTAAGTGTGTCTCTCCTTTTAATCCTTTAGATCTCTTTTATTTCTTGTTTCCAAAGAACAAAGACATAACTTCTATGGAGATATTCACATGCAACCCTGAACTAGACCTGTTCAATTAATTATAACAAACCTCATAACTATCTCACCAAAGTATCGTACATCTCCTAATTCTTCAGTGATGAACTAGGCACAAAACCCAACAGTGAATATTTCCTGCCAGTGAATTGGCAGAATAAATGTTATAATTATAGCTTTGGGGAAAAAAAAAAAAGACCAAAATTGCTAACCAGAAAGAGAAAAAAATTAGCACAACAGATAAGGCCACATAGCTTTCTTAATTTTAGGGTAATTTTTTAAATGATTTTATTGTTTTTTATAGTCACCATAAAGTTACAACTTTATTCATGATTGGATTTCAGGCATTCAGTGTTTCAACATCAGTCCCTTCACAGTGTCCAGTTCCCTCCACCAAAGACCCTATTTTTCTTTTATCAGTGTTCTTCTACAAGAGGCATATATATTATATGTATATTGCATATATTTCTCATTGTGCTTTCTTGATAGTTTATCACCCATGACACTTTCCCACCTTGCAGCACCTCTTCTGCTCCTGGCTGAATGTTTCCCTCATGGTTATTTCCACCCATCTCATCCCCATTCGCATAGATGTTTTTTATCTCAGTTCTAATCATTGTTGCCTGAAGGTACTCTTGCATAATGAAAATCTACCAACAAAGTATTATGGATACTAGTTATCTATGTAGTCTTCCATTATAAACCACCACTAAAAACACCATTCATTTGAGTACAGACTAAGAAATTTGAGCTGAAGAATAAAAGGGTTCATATATGAACCCAGATTTTCTCTCACCTAAATTTTTTTTGGAAAACTTTGAAAAATTAAACAGGAAAGCTTTGGAAAGATTGAACAGGCTTGGACGGCTTGACTTGATGGACATTTGATGCACCCCCCTCGCCAGAATAATCAGAAAATAAAACCAGGAAACTCGGCGTTCCTGGAAAATAGCATTGTTAAGGGAAAATAGAGAAAGTGCCCCATAAACAAGGCTGCCGCTGAGTCCTGATTTGTTCCAGCATTCCCCTGAGCATAGCATGGTCAAATGTGGGAAACTGCTCAAGATCTTCCCACTTTCCCTCTGGCAATATGTCTGTGCTGACTCAAAAGTGGAGCTCCATGGACCCTGACTACTGGGGACCCTTTGCAGCCTCTCTATTTGACTAAGGCTTCTTAAAAAAACACTTTCTTGGTCTCCAGCTCATTGGTTGTTTTGCACCATAATTCCAGCTTCAGGAATAAAAGTCCAGCCAGGAAATGAAAATATCAAGGTCCTGTATTGCAGGCCTGGAAAGTCACTGAGCTTCACACATGAATGTGTTGTTTTGGTGACACAGTGGTGGGAGGTTTCAGAATCATCCAGAACCCTCTCAGTTGTGGTTAGCGAATTTGTATGGAGTTCTATGATCATCAACAACTCTGTATTTATTTCTTAGCAATAATTATAAATAAGCACAGGACTGCTTCAGTATCATAGTGATGTGACAGAACAAGAAAGTGCAGCTCTTAAAGCCTGAAGTTGGGACTACTCAGTACTTCCTTTCCGGTTCCTCCTCTGCAGAATGGAAATAATTACCACACCTACCTCATAGAGTGAAGCAAACTAGCCTAGCACCAACACTAGGTGCTAATTGTTAACTATTCTTATCTCAACAGAGAAGAGCCTGCCCTCCAGTTTGGGGCATATTTGTTCTGCTTATCCATAAATCTAATTAAATGTTTTTAGGTTTATTTAAATCATTTAAATGTACAAAACAGGAGAGCAGATGAATAGTTAAGTGGCACGGGGTTTGCCTTGCATGTGGTTCACCCGTGTTTAATACTAATCAGTGTTTCAAGAGATTTCTGATTTCCCCCTGTTGTAGATGAATATGATGTTATAAAACATCTGATCATGTCTTGTTTTTTAGAAAGAAAATTTTTCATTCAAGGCCTATTAACTATTTCCATGTGATAATAGTACATGATATCCAAAAGCAATTTCTGATCATTTCCATTTTCAAAAATAGCAATAGCCTTTTGTGTCCGTAAAATCTTTTCAGCCCCTCTACTAAGGGTATCCACGTCAAAAAGGTATTGGCAATGTATTCCACAGGCAAACACTTACAACTAAAGTTACTCAATGTTCTTTATTCTGCATTGTTTCACCATGTGCGTGATGCCCATCATATTTCTGGCAAAAGATTCCTGAGATCAGTCTGAGAAGAAACCGACACTCTACATGCTGACATGTCTCTGGTCCCCTGGACAAACCTGTTCATCATTTTCAAGCAGAGGCAGCCTCACACGGTGGCCCTGAACCCTTACTGGGAGAAGTCAATGGAAATTGGATCAACAGTCCCGGAGGAAATTCTCTTTAATACAGGCCCTATTACAGCCAATAAACACTGTCATGGTATTTAACCAAAAAAAAGTAGAATCATCCAGGACATGCAGAATCGTCCAGAAGGAAGCGACATTGCATGCCTTTAAGGCAGGGCTAAAAGCATCGGAGGGAGGGAGGAAGAGTCTCAGTTATCTTAGTATATTTTTTTTGATTTATTTGTACCAGGTGCTGAGCTATTTTATCTACTCCTGTGAATTTTCCAAATCAGGCCATTTAGATCATTTAAGAGACCGAGATGAAGGTGAGCTTTTTCACTCTACACTTTCTATAATAGGATTATCTTTCCATAATTCATCTATGCCAGTTTTGACTCAGATAGTCATGGGGCCAGAGGGACTGTTGATGGACACAGATGGCCTTTAGCCATATTGAGGATGATTGATATCACCAAGGTGTTAGAGAAATGTAGAGTCATCCTGCTAAGTGCCTACATCTACCTGTGAGAAGATAAACATCCAATTTGATTGTGGCCTTAAAGACAAGCACATTATTTCCTCAAGGAGGAGGAATGGGACGTCTGACAAAGACTATTAGCCAAAAATAATTCAGAAAATCGTATTTTAAAGCTTAGCAAATTTGCTGGGGGCTGGCTCAGTGGTAGAGTACTTACCTTGCATGTATAAGATCTGGATTTAATCCTTAGCTTTACACATACACATACACACACACGCACAAACAGAATAATAAACTTTTAGTAAATTTTTAATTGTCAAAAATTTGTGTGATTATAATTTACTTTCATCATTCTAAAGTACTCCTGAGATCAGAATTATTCTTTTTTTATTCAGAATCACTCCTCTTAAAAAGGTCTACCTCCATGAAAGAACAAATGAACATCAAACACCAATGTTTATCACTTTAAGAAAAAAAGTTAGAGATTTGGGGTTGCTTTGATGGGTGCACACTTAGTGATCCTCAGTGTTCTCTCCTGGATCTGTGCTCAGGAATCAATCCTGTTAGTATCAGGGAACAAAGCTACACTAGAAACATTTTAGACTTTCATTATAAGAAAGCTCAAACTCATTATTTCAGATATGAAATGTTCAAAAGATTTGAGATTTAAAAATATTATTGAACTTTATCAACTTTCCCCACATTTTAGATTTACTTAAAAATCAGAAATACATTTATGTAAAACTAAATGACTACATGAAATAAAAAAAGAGAGAGAGAGTTTGAGTCCTGGGTTAGGATGATAGTTTTAATAGCACAGAGAAGATCGACCAATTTCATCCACTAAGTCAAAAAACCAGAAAATTTCCCAAGGACTTAGATATTGTCTGACTTACTCTCAGAGAATCATTAAATTCATGAAATCAAGTCCACAGCAGAGGAGCCAACAACTATGACAGTTGGAAAACTGAATAATCGATAAATTCATCAGTAAAGTCAAATTCTGCTGACAAGGTTCTGTTCACTCAGATTTGGTTCCCTTCTTTTGACTGGAATTTCTAGACAGATTGGATAAAAGAATCAAAATGTTCACTTACAAAGTCTCAGCTAAAATGATGTGGAAAGATGCCATTTTTTTTCATAAACAAAAATTTCAGAGTATGAACAGAATGTTGTCATTGTTTGCCAGCCATCACAGAGCAGATCGGTCAGAGGCTTGCAGCAAATGGCCAGTGTGACCCCTGGCATTTGCAAGGGGGTTCCTTTATTTTTTCCAACACAGCATCTGCCTTTAGCAGAAGATGCTGAACCAGAAAGCATAGGGGCCATCTACATCTTGCCTACTGGTCTGTGTTAAAGAGTTGAACTCAAGGGACCGGAGCAATAGCACAGCAGTTGGGTATTTGCCTTGCATGAGGCTGACCATGAATAGATCCAGGTTCAATCCCTGGCATCACATATGGTTCCCTGAGCCTGTCAGGAGCGATTTCTGAGTGAAGTCCAGGAGTAACCCCTAAGCACTGCCAGATGTGGCCCATAAACCAAAATTAAATAAATAAAATAAATAATAAAAATATAAAGAGTTGAGCTCTCACTACTGAGAAAGAAGCCTTCTCTTGAAATGGTTTCAGATGGGCCTTTTCAGAATCATTTGTTTCTCTTGGGGTCCCTGGGCGTAGACAGCCCCAAAGTCTTTGAAACATGGGGACTCAATTCAGAAGTTCGATGTGGCCCCATCCCCCCATTCTTCCTGTGTAGCTTGATCTTACCTGCAAGACCCTCCCATTCCTGGGAGGGGTCTTGGGGAGATTATAAAAGGTTTGGCCTGAGGGGCCAAAGGGGATTTGCCTGGATGGAGAAGTAGCAAGAGGAGACATGGCTGAAAGAAGTTAAGATGCAGGGCAAGCTAAGAATGGCATGTGCTTAAATAGATTTATGATATAGACCACAGATGTTAGCCTGGGCAAATAAAGATGTTATCTCTCTGGAAGCCTGTCTGTGAGTGAGTTCTATACCCTTCGCTCTCCTGGACCCAGATACCCCGCCGCCGGCTGACAGGGGTTGCAGAGCCACATGGCCTTGGGTGGCAGAGAAAGGTCCCTCCATCACCATCCACCACCATCCAAGCCCATCCTTAGGGCTGAGTTACTACAGTTCTACACACCGTTGATAGAGACCAGAGGACAAATTGGATTAGAACACATGACTGTACTGAACAGAGTGTTTGCTTTTAGCTCTGTGACTCCCCCACAGGAAGTGAAAAATATTAGGCTCCTTCTCCCAGCTACAAGGTCACTTGGTCTTTTACAGAAATTGGAGGGAGTAGACATTTGTGTCTGAGCCTTTGGGACTTTTCTGCTTAGCTTATTTCCTGCACCAGCCATGGCAACAACCAAACTTCTTAGATGAAGGTGATTCACAGTTCTTTAAGTATGAAATAATCTTATAGCCTGCCCACACCTGCTACAATTTCTCCTCAGATGGAAAACAGTCTCCCACACCAAAGGAATTTGCCACAAGTAATGTATTCACCAGCACATAGAGCAATCTAATAGCTACATTCAACTTAGAACATGCTGTATCAGTCTTAACCAGGTCAGAATTTAGATTCTACACTCTTTCCTGTGACAGCTTTGGACATCTTTTTTATCATCTCAAGCTCTAAATAACTCCATTGGCAGGAGAAAGCTAACCTGATATAGATTTCTTTTTTTTTTCCTTTGGTTTTTTGGGCCACACTCGTTTGATGCTCAGGGGTTACTCCTGGCTGAGCGCTCAGAAATTACCCCTGGATAGGGGGGACCATATGGGACGCTGGGGGATCGAACCGCAGTCCTTCCTTGGCTAGTGCTTACAAGGCAGACACCTTACCTCTAGTGCCACCTTGCCAGCCCCAATTTAGATTTCTTTAAGGAATGAAAAATAGAGTGCTCAAGTTATAGGTCTAAGACTTGCTTATGTTAAAAAAAAGTTGAGGGGCCAGAGTGATAGCTCTGGGCATTTGCCTTGCACGTGGCTGATCCAGGATGCACGTGGCTGACCCAAGACAAATCTTGGTTCAATTCCCCTGCATCCCATATGGGCTCCCAAGACAGGAATGATTTCTGAGCACATAGCCAGGAGTAACATCTGAGCATTACCAGGTGTGGCCTAAATATTAAAAAACTTCATGAGTGTTGTATTTCTTTAATAGTGATTTTCCTCTTGTTGATAAGACCCACAAAGACATGAATGTGAGAAATAATTTTACTTTTAAAAGTAAGTCTGTGATATTGATGGAAAAAGATATTACCCACCTTCCTTACCCAATCCAACCTTGATAGTGAGTACCGCTTCCTTTCATAGGGTAGAGTTTAATTGTAAATTGATTTACTTGTAATCAGAAATAAGTTTTTATAACAACAATAGCATAATAAATCACATTTGAATTAGTCTAACTCAGCTCTTATCAATCTTCAGAGAAGCACATGCAACTAATTTATTGTTTGTTTTCCAGTTTGGGGGCCACATCTGGCAATATTCATGGCTTACTCCTAGTTCTGTGTGCAGGGGTCACTTTTGATGCTTGGCAGTCCATGCCTGGTGCTAGGGACCAAATAAGGATCTGCTTGAAGCATGGAAAATATTTAATTCCTTATGCTATTTTTCTGAGCCCTAATCCAGTGTATTGTAAAGCATTCATATACTGGTCTACCTAAAACATAGAATGTTATACATCAACAAGGCCTTAGTAAAGCAAAACTTTTCAGAATAAAAGAGTATCAATAAGAACTGAAGAAGAAAAAGCAATGCAGATCTCAAGATTTTCATGTTTCTCAACCAAAGTACTATTATTACCAAAGCTAAGAAAAGATTCTTTTTTGTATAATAATTTTTTTTATTTAACAGGACTATTCCACAAGTGCAAGGTTCTCATTTCTGGGTCCTTTATCTAAGACTCAATGATGCTGTGTGAATGTTTAAAGTCAACTGGTCCATGTGCAACACATGGATGAGCAACCCCTGGTAGCCAAGGTACCAATTGAGCCATCTTTCCAAAGGCACAGAACGCATGCAGCTACATTATTCTTGTAATTCATTGTCATGAACCAACCCTGGCTTTCTCAGACTACTTTCCATTGCTGGCACAGCACCGGCAGCTTACAGAATTCTCCATCTCGTGTAGAGAAGCCCCTCGAGGCATTGACAAATACAGCTCGGTTCTCTTCCCTAGGACCATCTACTTCGACTTGGTCATGTTTGCCAACTTACTTAGCAGATCTTACTTGCCATGCTTTCCCCTGCCTACTAACTCAACTTCAATACCAACACACAAACTTTATCCCAGTCTTTCTTCTAGGCATAAAACATGAAGGGTGGCTAAATGCAGTATGGACAGAAAACACAAGAAGAAAGGCATAAAGAAAGGCTGGGGGACAGAGGTCACGTGGTCTCAGATGCATTGGTGGGGAAATAAATAAGGACAGAACTAAATATTCAGGAGCCAAAGTCAATGATAGTAGAATCAATTTACCTAATTCATGGGCCCGGAGAGATAGCACAGCGGCGTTTGCCTTGCAAGCAGCCAATCCAGGACCAAAGGTGGTTGGTTCGAATCCCGGTGTCCCATATGGTCCCTCATGCCTGCCAGGAGCTATTTCTGAGCAACAGCTAGGAGTAACCCCTGAGCACCGCTGTGTGTGGCCCAAAAACCAAAAAAAAAAAAAAAAGTTACCTAATCTAAACTTAGTGGGGCCTGTTATACTAGCAGGTCAGGGGCAAAGAGTGGTGTGATAGGAAGCACTCTGGGTGACTCACTGTATATCTAAAATTCAACTATGAAGGGCTCTGTAGATTATAATTGTTTCAATAAAATAAATTAAAGAATAAACCATCAGGATAACAAAATCCTAATTCAAAGCCTTAGAGCTGAAGGATAAGTGAAGATTTCAGCTCGGGGAATAGAATATTTAGACACATGATCCTGAGATTCCAAATAACACAGAATTTCCCCCAGACACTTTTTTCCTTTGGTTTCAAGAGGGAAAATCATGATGGTAGTCGTTCCACTTGACCCCTTGACCCCGTATAAAGGCTTGAGAACCTGAGTGTTCAGATCCCTTGAGGGTTCGAATCCCTTTTGAACATGTGCTCAAAACCCAGCACCTGTTAAATTTTTAATCTGAAATAACAGAGAAAAGATTTAAGCTTGAGGAATGCAACATTTTCACTACAGTTGAACTTTGGGTTTCTGTGTTACCGTTAGCCCTGCTGAATAATTGAGTCACCTTTCCAAAGGCACGGAATGCGTGCAGTTGTAAGAAAGCAATTTCACCATGCAAAATGCCAAGTCTCCTCAGAAAGTGCTTGTAAATGAGTGCTGCTTACCAGAAAATTTATATGCGATCTCAAGCTAAGATTATATTAATTTTACACATTCCCCATGGCTTTCTCTGCCATGTGTTTTCACAAAGTGTGATTATTTATGAACTCCATCAAGGCCTAGGAATAGAAGCTTTCACTTACATGGACATTGCTGGTTTCCTCCCTATATGCATTTTATGATATTCTAGAGTCTCATTTTAAGCATGCCTGATAATATTATATAAATAATAATAAAATGCAAATTAACATGGTCTATACCAAATATTTTAACTATTTTAGCATATCTCTATTAGATTTTTCCAATTTTTAGAACTTTCTACCAACTGTACCCAAAATCTCTAGAGATATTCATGTTGTGATTCAGTGGGTTCTCTCAATAGGCCACTGAATCCTAAGGCAATATGTGCAGAAAAGGACAAGTGAAAGGCACTGGCTGCATGCAGGGTGGGATTTGACCCCCTGCAGAGTTTTTCCTCACCCCCAGAACAGAGCAACAGCAGAACAGGCCTTGAACACCAACTCAGAAGTATACCCTGAGTCCATACAGAACAAAAATAAGAAATGGACATTTTCAGCAACATGCACTATATATTTTAATAATTCTATATCATTAGCAAATATGCTCTTCAGTGTGAATCAGTAATGAAATCATCATTTTGTCTTAACTTCAAGCTAACACCATTCTGATTTTTTCAGTCTTGAGATGAAAGAGGATTAAGCCATAGTTTCTGATTTAAATAGAGCTAATGTATCAGAGGATCTCAGACATACACCTATTCACTTTTCTTTTTTTTTTTTTCACCTCAAGCATTCCAAGCAGAGGAGTGGTAATTTATATTTTCTTCTTCAGTTCATTCTGTGGTCCCATCCTTTTGGGATGATCTTCTGGTTCAAAGGACTCTCTCTAGTGGCATCAAGGAGATCTAATTGTAGGATCCAATGACCTATTTCCAGGCTTCAGCTTCCAAGTGCTTCCTGCTCCATAAGACATTCTTCCCTGATTCTCCATCTCTAAATTTTTCCCTTTGACTTTTGGGTCTTTAAGGGTTCCTGTTTTTTTTCTTCCCTTTCGATCTCTCCTCTCTCTTTTACCTGTCTCTTTCCATTCCTGCCTCTCTTTTCCACTCCCTCTCCCTTCCTTCCTTACTCTCTTTCTCTCTTCTTTTCTCTTCTCCTTTCTGCCTGATTCACATTTTTCACTCTGATCCTGGTGTTTTTCTTTCTCCACACAAATTTAAGTTCTATCCTTCTTTTGATTCATCTTCACCATTGCCTCCCTCATCCATTTGGGTTAAGTCATCCCGTTCCTACTGTCACAAAGAGATTACATCGAAACTACATAGAGCTAAGACTTCGCACCCCAATTCCCACCTTCTCCTGACACTGTTATCTGCCGTGATTAATGAACTCTTGGCTTCTATCTTCAGTTGCTGGCATGGCTTCCTCTTTCTTCCTCCTGCATTTCCAATCTTATTCAATAATATCCACTCCCTAAATCTCACCTTTCATAACATCCCTATTGTCTCATTCATCCGCAGAGCAGTGGTTAAATTTGAATTCTAATGAAGCACCCAAGTCTTGTTTTCCATCTTCAAGTCCAGATCCCCTGGAATTTCAGAAAATTTCTGAATTTTCTATGCAACACAAACAGAAATTTAGACCTTGAAAATAAAATGAAATGCAAAATTGAGGCCTTCATCTAGTCTAGATGCATTTTAAGTCCTCAGTAGCTAACAGCAAAGCACCTGACTGTGGTAGAGACATTCCCGTAAACACAGTATGTTGGCTAAGAGTCTTTATTGTTCCCTGAGGGGGGACTAAAGTTGGTCACCCTGATCTCATTTCCTTCTGTAACAGTCTATCATCGCATTGCTCATTTTTGAGCCAAATAAATTGCCCCAAGTGAGTGAATTGATGAAAATTCTTTTCTGGCAATGTTGTCATAGAGAGACTCAAACACAAAAGCCTTGCCTTGGGATACACAGTCCATGACAAATGAGCTGTAACATCTCCCCAGAGATATTTCCTCCCACTTTCCATACACAGCTCACATAGTACCAGGTAGAGAAGTGTGTCCTCCCAAATGCATCCAGTTACCCTTGGTTCTCAAAGTGACTATTTCTGAAAGTAGTCTATAAGAGACTAAAAAAGAGAGGAAATAAAAATTGAGATGTCTAAATGTTGAAGATATCAGGAAGCACGAGTTCTTCTCAATTACTAAGTTCAGACACCTTTTAAAACATGAAGATAGAAGTTGAACAATAAATAAAAGTCACACACAAGAGGCCAGAGAGATAACACCAAGATTAAGGCTCCAGCCATGCTTTTGTCTCACCATATTAAATTCTCAATGTCTAGCAGTGCCCTGCAAGTCTCTGCTCACAGCCCTGGGACCCACAGGCATTGCCAATGGTTGGAGTAACCCCAGGACTGCAGGGTCCGCCCAGCTCTGAGCCTGAGTGGGGGTGGGGTCTCACCTTGAACCAGGAGCAGCGGGACTGGGACAGAACCAGTGAATTCCCAGTCCTCCTGAGCACCATTTGAGAGTCATCACACAATGGAATATTATGCAGCTGTCAGGAGAGATGAAGTCATGAAATTGTCCTATACATGGATGTACATGGAATCTATTATGTTGAGTGAAATAAGTCAGAGAGAGAGAGAAAAACACAGAATGGTCTCACTCATCTATGGGTTTTAAGAAAAGTGAGAGACATTTTTACAATAATAATTTTCAGGAGAGTCATCACCTTCAAAAGCACAAGTAACACAGGATTGTATCTTCCCCTTGGAAAATACTCTCAGCCCTGTCACCCTTGTCTACATCTTGCAGAACTCTCCCACTGATCTCAGAACCCAGTGCTCCTGTCATTCACTTTCCTGGCCCAGAAACCTCTGCCCACACCCCTAGTCTGGATCTATGGAATCCCCAGGACAGCTGCAGCAAGGTCTGTGTACATTGCTATATCATCTGCTTCCAATAATAAATCCACAACACAAAAGTGAATATTTGGGCAGTTGTCAAATCTAGCATGTGTGTGTATGTGAAACTGTTTTATTAATCTTCCCCTCCTCAGACTTATCTGTGAGTGCTCATCAAGAGAAGGGGAAGAGACATCGCATGGAAGAGATGATGTGCGCATGACCAGTAGCTCTGCTTACCATTTGGCCTTGGAAGAGCCACGGCGCACCCTCACTTTCCCTCCTCGATAATATCCACAAAGATCCTCCCTGAGCTGGCATGGCGATGAGATCAACTAGACAAGTGTCTGGATTCTCAGAAGCACCACCAAGTCTGTCCGCCACTGTCCAAACAGCTGCCGGTACTTATGTTGAGGAATGAGTCAAATCATTTCCCAACTCATATTGGATCATCCACATAGATCTTGGTCTCATTTTTATCTTGAATAAACTAAGTCAATGGTAAAAGAGTAAGAAACAGCTCATTCTGGGAGTGGAGATGCAAAGGAAAGAAAAGAACCCAGACATAGGCCCTGGGAACACTGCCCAGACAATAGGAGGCAACACAACCAGGATGAAAAGAAGAATGATAGGAAGGAGAGAAAGGGGTTATTTTGACGGGACCCCAAAATATCTCCAAGTGGAGGGGGCAGCAGCTGACATTCAGAATACCCCATATTTTCTTACAAGTGAGCATTGCATCTAGCACAGTGGAAGAGATGCTATTCTCTGGTGAAGATCATTACAAGCACAAAAACAAACACAGAATTTTTTTTCAGGATTACTTTAACCATCTGTGTTAGTCTTCAGAGAATTTTGCTTATATTTTAATGTAGAAAGAGCCAACTAAGAGAAGAAACCCACCTCTGACCTTTTAACCTTTAAGTCCTCAAGAATTAGCTATGTTTATGAATACTGGTAAGAAATGTAACACCAAGCATTAACTATTTATCAGTAAAGGCAGACAAATATTTATCATCTCTTGTTTCTGTTGATACTATGAATTGTACCTTAAAGAGTCAGGAAAAAAGTGACAATTTTAGGGGCCGCCGAGGTGGCGCTAGAGGTAAGGTGTCTGCCTTGCAAGCGCTAGCCAAGGATCAGGACCGTGGTTCGATCCCCCAGCGTCCCACATGGTTCCCCCAAGCCAGGGGCAATTTGTGAGCGCTTAGCCAGGAGGAACCCCTGGCATCAAATGAGTGTGGCCTAAAAAAACAAACAAAAGAAAAGTGACAATTTTTAAGTAAATAACATCATTTGGACCATGATGACATTAAATTTCTAATTATGTAAGTTTAGATTTTTCATAGTACCTGAATTAAAAATATTAAGGGGCACTTGGGTCAGAGTGATAGCACAGTGGTAGAGGATTTGCCTTGCACACTGCTGACCTGAGTTTGATCCCCAGCATCCCATATGGTCCTCCAAGCCTTCCAGAAATGACTTTTGAGCACAGAGCCAGGAGTAACCCCTGAGCATCGCCAGATGTGGCCCCAAAACAAAACAAAACAAAACAAAACAAAACAAAAAAAAACAAACAAAAATGTTAAGAGCACACATTATAACTGATATTATCATTTAAAAACAATATAAGATCCTTTTAAAGATAATTCCTAAATTAAGCATGTCAGCAGCTGATGATACTTAGCAGTTTGTAGCTTCTGAAAACTATATAAATACCAACTGGTTAGCCCTAATGTTGTAAAAAATCATTCTTTTAATTTCCCCAAACTCTTGTCACAATAGGAAAAAGAAGACCAATAAAAAGTAATTTCTAAAGTTTAATGATGCAAATAGAAAAAAAGAATAAGACTGAAATAAGAAATGCTAAGAAAAGGTAATAACTTTTCTTTTAAAATCAACTCTGTCTTTAGTGAGTCTAAATGTGGACCCAAAAGGGAGCATTGGGGTTAGGATACTTGCCTTAGATGTGGCCAACCATAATCTAATCCCCCTCACTACAAGGTCTCCCAGAACTAAGAGTAACCTTGAGCACAGATAGGGAGTAAACTAAGCAACCCCAAGACATTGCCAAAAAATGTTTGAACACACACAAAAAAATAGAAGAGTAGAGGAAGGAGAAAGAAGGAAAAGAAAAAGAGGAGGGGGAGGGACATGAGAGGAGAGAAAAGGAAATGTCCTCAAATGTGGGCATTAGTACAGACTAAATGAATAATAGAACCACCCAAACTAGAGGTCTCCTAGTTGACTAGGGGATTCAAACCCAGTTCCTGGTCTCCTGTCCTCAGCTCATTGTTTAATATCAAACGAAATCGTGCTCTGTTCTGGCTAAGACAAAAACTCAAACTAACAGATCTATTCCCCCAATCCTCTGTCCCCTCTGCATGCTCCCTTTTCATTCCTGCTCCTCTCTCCCCATCTGGACGAAGATGGTTCAACTCCTCCATCCAGTCATTCTTGTTTGATGTCCTGCCTTCTGCTTGGTCCTACTACTTTTTTCATGAAATAAGTCATCTGTTTGTGTTTCATGGTTCTCAGTCCAGTAAGTGTAATAACTGCATTGCTGAGAATGGTGGGCAGGAGAGTTAGCACTGTTCTCACCACAGGGATCTTGCCTACTGGAACTCTGGTCCTCAGACCTCAGACACAGTGCCAGTGATTCTGGAAGATCAAATTCACTTAGCTGAACAAAGAATCTAAATCTCTCAACATTAAGGTCACCTTCTGGCATCCCCAAACAGGCCAATGTGACTCCAATGGTCATGATTAACCTAGACTATATCTCTCCAGATTTGGGGACAATCATCTTTGCCATGTATATCAAGGTCACCCATATAATGTTGGGTATTGCTATGAGACATCAAAGCAAAACTGGAAGACTGAACTAAGAAAATAGAGAAGCAAAATAAAAGCGGCATCTCTGTTGCCTGAAATAGTTGTCTGTACATTTGTAGTTGCATGTTCAGTTCATCGACAACTATGTGGCTGATGATTTAGAGAGGAGCATGAAATAGAGCATGTGTTATTTGGCCTTACCTGTGCGGACATCAAACTCATCTAATAAAAGTGATTAAACAAATGTTTGTGATTAAGTCCTGTCAAGTTACTGATTTCACCCAGTTTTAAGCCCGAAGTAAAAACAAATACTGTTTAGCCTGTTAAACAGGCCTCTAATATTAAAATAAAATTATAGATGACTTCACGTTTTCAAAAAGCATAATAAATTAGTCTAATCTAGGACAAAAAGGAACCAAAAACTAAGGCATAAAGATGGCTATGATAATATTTTCACCTCATCAATGACTTTATAAAACAAAACATGAGCATTTTATTGTTAGACTGTTTGCTTATGCAGACAACCAATTCAATTCTGAAAACATTAAAATACTAAGAAAAAGGTAGACTACAAAGGATTTATTTTGCACAATGGGCAATGTCATAATATGTACAATACAACTTAACCCACATGAAATAAGGTTTTAGATTCTCTATTTATTTGGAGAGCATTAAAATCTTTTTGAAAAATAAGCCAACCATTCTATTTATAATTTTGCAGAGTGTACGTATGAAAATAAATAAGAATATAAGAAAAGCCATTTTTCTCTTCGAATTTCACATTATGTAACCCAAATTTTGTTCTTTTTTTTTTTTTTCAAACTGGTTAATGCTTATGAGGAATTTCTAAAAAATAAGATAAAAAAATCTCCAGGTTCCACAAGTGTTATAATGCCCAAAATTGGCAAATCACTCTCTTTGGTCACTCACTGTTCGTGAAAGAAAAGTAGGCACTAGAAGTCACTTTAAAATGAGGCTGAAGATATACAAACTTGAGAATACGAACTTTCCACAAGTTTAAATGACATTTTAACAGAGAATGAAAGTAGGTATGATGTGATAATTTGTGTTAGAACTTAATCTCAAATTCATTTTCCCTGGCCATCCGCTCAGCATCTAATAAATAAACAGTTACCAGGACCTCCAAAGCCTTATCAATAATGTAGAAATCTAGAATTCTTAAACATATCATGTCTAAAATATCTCATTCTCAGAATTATTAAGATTAAAAGAATGTCATACTTAAGAAAAAGATGCCAAGTAAAAGTCAAGCACATATGTATTTATAATTTCATAATTGGCAATATTATGTGTGTTTTAATATTGTCATCCAATGTGAAGAATGTTACATATTTTTCCAGATTCACGTTCTAGTTAAAAATATTACAATCATCCTGCAAAATAAAAATAAAAAATGGCTATCGTTATTTTGACTTGATTTATGTAATCGAGCAGTCAGAATGCTACTGTGTAATGACATGCGCAATAGTCCTGCCTCTTCCCAACATTCTTCTAGATAAATATGAAAAATGTTTGATCTAATAAGAAAATACTCTACCTGTTTCTCAGGATGTTACAAATGTTTGGAAGCAAATTATCTATTAACTATGTGCTACTAAAGGTTTCCCTATGAAGGTTTACAATCCTACCTATACCCATGGACCATTTGACTGCTAATAGCATGGTCTCATGTATGAAGCTATGATTGTATTATTAGATCAATGTTAAGAGCTTTCATTAGAATAACAAGTCAAAATGATTTAAATATTTAATCAAAAGTACATTTAATCAATGCTATTTTAACTCATATATGGGCATTCCTTAATGAAAAGAGAACTGAAAGGAAAAGTTAATCAAACATCTAACTTTTAAAAGTTAGGAGTCACTGCACTAATCTATTTTTTGTTTGTTTTGTGGCCACACCCAATAGCACTCAGGGATTTCCTCAGGCTCTGCACTCCGGAATCACCCCTGCTAGTGCTCTAGGGACCATAGAGAATGTCAGGAATTGAACCTTAACTGACCATGTGCAAGGCAAGTGCCTTACCCGTGGTATTATCTCAACCCTCCATCAATATTTTAATAATTTTGGAATAATAAATTCATGAATTTCTTTTAAATTATGCATAACTAATGTGATTAAATGTGATATACCTTTCACTTTATCCATTGCTTTAGAAGCATAATAATAGATAAAAATTAGACTTATGAGTATGCTACTTGTCATAATATATTACTAATCACTTAGCAGTATGCCTAAAATCTGAACAGCAATATGCAATGTCATCTTGAACCAAGTCCCTTGCAATAGTCAGTTTATCATTATAAATATGCTTGAAATAAGTAACTGTGTTTGAAACAAGTAAAAGTACTGAGAATTTTCCAACACATCTGCAAAGTCCACACATAACATTTTAAGACTGGGGATACAGTTTGTACATTTTCTCACAACCTCACATCAAAAATTAAATTGGGTTTGCTGTTATAGAACTGGTACAGGTTATATATTAAATTATGGAGTTCACCAAGTTATAAGTTAACAAGAATATAAGAACATTAGCAATGAAACTTTAATTTTTGAAAAGTTATTGAGTAATACATATTTCAAATTGACAAGTCATCCAACAAAGCAATGACATCAAAGATAAAATAGTCCTTTGGTACAGTGACAAGGAATTAAAGTATGTGGTTAGTTTTCAATGTGAAGAAGAAATGTTCTGCACATAGATGAAGGTTTTTTATAAGATTTTCTATAGAGTTAATAACTTCTACTTTATACAGAAACATAAACTAGGAGTGTCCCAAACATTATAAAAGAGTTGAACCTAAATTACACCTACTGCTGTGATCATGTAAAGTTGAGAATTAATTCAGGGTCAAGAAGAAAATTACTATTTACTATGCTTAAAATTAGCATCTGAACTGAAGCCTATGACAGACATTTTAAATGTACTGCAGTCTACTAACAATGAATTCATAAAAAAAACTTTAAATATTGAGTCTATGAAATCTGGAATCACTATAAATTCCTGAAGGAAGAGATTTAGTGAAACAGGTAACCTCAAAGTATTATAAGAAAGCACATGTGGTCATGAATACACCAAAACTATTACATTATTTTTATTAGCAGCAGAATTAGCAGAACACCCGTCTTTTATCTAGATGATGATGTAATGGAGCCTTCAAAATAACTAATTGTGCTATATACATAGTCATCATTTCTTATTCTCTTGTACCATTAATAATAAGGTTAATGTTACATGCTGACTTATAGTAGTTTGCTTAAGGAAATTAGAAGATTCTAAGATACAATCATCTTGTGAATTATCACTCTAAATTTGCATTTTAAACTCAATATTCTCAATGCCAGATATGCAAGGAAGATCTACTTCTGGTCTTAAAGAATATTGACAGAAACAAAGTTTGTCTTGAGTTCAACTAAATGGTCAAAAACACAACTAACCAAAGTAAAATCTAGCCTTTGCTTAAATCCATTCTAAACATCTGTTCCTTAGGCTTGCTTGTTTTTTTTTTAAAAACACTCTAATATCCTTTGATTCCTGCTGTCCTTGATTACACTATCCCAGAACAGATCAAGTGAGAGAAACAATCATTCTCTCCCCGTGAAAGGCTGAAGAGAGAGGGGAAGGGAAAGGAAGAGAGTGTGGAGCACTTCATTTAAAAAAAATACCTCTATTTGGGGCTGGAGAGATAATATAGAGGTAGGGCTTTTGCCTTGCATGTAGAAAATGGTGGTTCGAATCCCAGCATCCCATATGGGTATAGAGCCAGGAGTAATCTCTGAGTGCTGCCGGGTGTGACCCAAAACCAAAAAAAAAAAAAACCCACTATTTTATTATTTTCTTTAATCAATTGTCTCTGGAGAAAGGATTACGGAGAACTGAGATTGTCACAGCTTATGTCTTCACTACTCCCAGGTCTCACTGCAACATCTTTTTAGCACACCCGGCACAGTTCTTTTCAGGACCACGGACAGTGGCATCCCCACTGCGGTCAATCCCGAGAGGATGGTTAGTTGGTCCTTGGAAACTCGCATCTCCAGCTCCTGCATCCTTCAGCCAGGATGCTCGTCAGCCTCAACAGAAGAGGCCGGATATAGAGCAAGTTACCAAGGAGTTCTGTATTTCTGTTTATAGCACCGAACACCTGCCATTCAGTACTTGTGGAGGGAACCCTGAAAATGCGAGCTAACAGCATGAGACGCCAAGGAAGCAATCCTAAACCAGGCCTTCCATCACCACACACTCCTTGACAACTCTGCACTTTCAGACATGTGCCAATGTCCAGGCCAACACTGGCCAAGCCGAGGACCGGGTTCAGCTAGGCCACCACCGCACTTCCTGAGCCACCAGAAGCAACCTCTATGGAAAGCGGAAGGTTGGGTTTCTAGGTTTTCTTTCCTACATCCACAGACAATTCCACTTTTTTGCTCCCCTGGCCCTCTGCTTCTACATTCTCCAGCTGGAGGAGCAGCTGTGACCTTCGACCCAGTGTGAGGACTCAGTCAAACCGCATATGCCCTACCTGTGTCTCTCCAGACCTAACCTGGGATCATCACAGCTGTCCCCCTGACAAGCCACAGGCCAGCACTCCCTTTTTAAACAGAAACTGCTTAAAAACAAACACAGAGACTTGAAGAGATCAAGAAAGTTCCAGCTGCCTCGTATCAGGGTCTTCCATGGCCTGCCCAGCTCTAGACATTCCCAACTCCACCAACACATCCCAGAGCGCAGTGGCAAGGAGGGGAGAGAAAGAAGGTGGCTGGGAAGAGGAAAGGAAAGGGAACCCAGACTTGATCATCATATTTCCAGAAAGACAGCAGCAGGGGAGAAAAGAAGCAGGCCAGGCCAGGCCAGGCTCCTACCTTGCAATCCTCAGGACAGGACTTGACCGAGTATTCCTGGGACTGCAAATACTTGTGCAAGACGCTCTCAAACTCTTCGTACTTCTCCTGAGCGTGGTGGTCATAGTTTTGGTACGCCTCGACGCACTGCCTGCAGGCGGTCCTCTCGCCGCCTTCCTTGAGCACCACATCCAGACTGCAGTTCAACGTGTCGGGGCTGGCGAGCCCGGAGAAGAGCTCCCAAAGGGTGTAGGAATTACAAAAGGAAAGATAGAAATCCGACAGGTTCCAGGGCGGCGGGGGTACCGCCGAGGGCTTCCGCTGCTGCTGCTGCTGCTGCGCGCTGCTGGCCGTGCGCCCCGAATCCTGGTCCTGCGCCCCCCGACTCCAATTCCGAGCGCACACGGCCTCCGGGCTCTCCACGGTGAAGCACTGGCCCGACGACGACGACGACGACAAGGAGGACGAAGAGGATGCCCCAGGCGGGTAGCACGTCTCCAAGCGCCACAAGGGTCTGGAGGACTTGCCCGCGAGGAGCGCGCGGCTCTGGGGGCCCGACCCTCGACGGCTCCTGCCCCCGACGTCTCCAACGCCGCCACCGCCCCGGCCGCCAGCAGCAGCAGCAGCGGCAGCGCCGCCGTGGCCCGGGGCGGAGGGCAGCGTCGGGGACGGGGAGCCGGCCGGGAGCCGGGGCGCGGGGGCGCCGGGCGAGGGGTCCCCCAGGCCGGCCAGGAGCGCGGGCCACGCCGGCTCGGGGGTCCTGGGGCGCGGGCTCGGGGGCTCCTGCGGCTGCTGCTGCGGAGGCTGCTGCTGGCGCTGCTGGCGCTGCCGCTGCTGCTGCCGCTGCTGCTGCCGCTGCTGCTGCTGCTGCTGCTGCGGATGCTGCTGCTGCGGGTGCTGGGGCGGCTCCTGGGGCTCCTTGTCCCGCGCGCGGCTCAGCCGGGCCTCGGCGCAGAACCACAAGTGATCCGACAGCAGGACGGTGAAGAAGAGCAGCGAGGCCAGCGACAGGCGCCATTTCTGCGCGCGCTCCGAGTCGATGAAGGGCTTCTCCGTCTCCCGAGGTGCCGCCAGCCAGATCCTCAAGCCCTCGTCCTCCGGCCGACACATCCAGGCACCCCTGGGCATATTTTGGAGACGCGCAGCCCGGGCTGCTGCTGCTGCTGCTGCTGCTGCTGCTGCTGCTGCTGCTGCTCCTGCTGCTGCTGCTGCTGCCGCTGCTGCCGCTGCTGCGGGGTGGCCGTCGTCGCCGCTCGGGGCATATGGACTTGGAGAGGTGGTTCGGTGCGCGCCCCCCGCCTGCCTGCCTGCCTGCCTGCCTGCTCCCTCCCGCGTCCGCCTCCTTTCTCTCTTCTCCCTCTCTCTCTTTCGCTCCTTCCTTTCCTTCTTTTCCTCCTCTTTCTCTTTCTCTCTCTCCCCTCTCCCTCTCGGTTTTCTCTCTTTGAGGGCTACATAAATGAGATGTCCAGGCTGACGGGACTTCTTGCTTCTGCCCTAGTCATCGGGCGACCCCATCATCATCATCATCATCGGAGAGTGGGGAACAATCAATAATGCAGAGAGAGAGAGAGAGAGAGAGAGAGAGAGAGAGAGAGAGAGAGAGAGAGAGAGAGAGAGAGAGAGAGAGAGAGAGAGAGAGAGAGAGAGAGAGAGAGAGAGAGAGAGAGAGAGAGAGAGAGAGAGAGAGGAGGCTGGGCTGATGAGCGCAGCCAGAGGAGACGGTTGGTGGTCCAAGGAGCAGGTGGTGGCTGGGTCCTGGCGCTGTCGGGGGTCACCCAGGTACGGTCAGTGCGCTGGTCCCCATGGTCCTGCTCTGCCCCGCGCGGTCCCCACCGCCACGCAGCCCTCCGGGGACACGCCGCGCGCGTCTCCAGCGCCCCGCTTACGGCCCCGGAGCCTCTTCTCCTCCCTCCAGGCTCCTCCGGGGTCGGTCCGCGCTCTCCTCCTCGTCCTCCTCCTCCTCCTCCTCTCAGTCCTCCTCCTCCTTCTGCTCCTCTTCCTCCTCCTCCTCCTCCTCCTCCTCCTCCTCCTCCTCCTCCTCCTCCTCCTCCTCCTCGGGTGCTGCTAGGCTCTCCTGCTCCCCGAGTCCGGAGCCTGGGCGGCCGCGTCCCT
The DNA here is from genome assembly GCF_024139225.1 of Suncus etruscus. Taxonomy (NCBI): domain Eukaryota; kingdom Metazoa; phylum Chordata; class Mammalia; order Eulipotyphla; family Soricidae; genus Suncus; species Suncus etruscus. Next base: position 122,581,676 of record NC_064855.1, read on the forward strand.
CCCCCCACCCCCCCACCCCGCGCGCTGTCGCCGCAGCTCTGGCCCCGCGCGCGCGGGTGTCGCCGCCGCCGTCGCCCCTGGGTGGGTGCGCGCTGACGCCGCCGCCCGCCCGGCCCCGGCCCCGGCCCCGGCCCCCGGTTCCCTAACTTGCCGCCATCTTCGCCCTGGAGGCAAGGAGCACTTTTTTGGGGGGGGCTGGAGGGCCACTTCGGCGTCGTCTCCGCCTCCCCCACACCGCGCGCGCCCCGCGTGGCGTGGCGCATTGGCACCGGTTCGGTCCGGGCGCAGGGGGATGGGGAGAAGGACGGGGACGCGCGGGGAGAGAGGAGGAGAGAGTGGGGGGCTGGTCTTCGGGGGCCCCTGCACCCCTGCTTGTGCCCACCACTGCGCGCGCACAGACAGAACGACAGATAGACAGACAGACACCCGCGTCCCCAGGGCGCACTGAATGGCCACGGCTGCGGTCCTCTTGCGGGTTGCGGGCAGCCTCGGGTCTCCCCAGTTTGGCCACTGTGGCTTCCCCGGAGGAATCATTAAGATGCAACGGATGGAGAGGGTAGCACCAACCAGCTAGAGGACACTGGATTGCTAGAGACCACCGCCCCCCCCCAGCACCGTGCGCCCCGGAGTGGCATGTTTTCTACCCAAAATTCAGAACTGGGGAGCGGTCCTTCTGAGTCTTAGGAGATGGAGGGACCACTTGGGATAACCCACACACGCGCGCTCTCCCCGGCATCCCCAGCGGGGCTTCGAACCCAGAACCAGGAGAGCCCCCAGCCCCCCCCCTCCTCCGCCGCCCACCCAACCCTCGGTCAGAGGCGGCCCCGGGGACTGCCCGGTGGCGGTGCCGCAGGCTCGGCCTCTGGTGCCCCTTAGCGTCGGTTCAGGGAGTTCCCAGCAGCAACTGTCTCGTTGGCAAATCTGGGCACCGCCCGCAAATCAGGGCACCTCCTTGGCCTCCTTTTCCCCCAAGGAATGATCCACTCACCAGGCCCATTACTCTCTCCCGGACCAACTGAGCAGCCGGACCCGGCTCCCTCTGGGATTCTGAGAGCCAGCAGCAGCCCAGCTACTATTGTCCGACACCTTGAGAGGAGCCCCTGGAGAGATATCGGGACTCCCCATGCTAGAGTCTAAAGGGAAGTTTCCAGAGAAACCTGGGGGCTAGATCTCCAAAATCCTGACTCTTTTTTTGGTGCGCCTTGGGCATTTGATGATGCTGGAGCAGTAGGTTTTTAATAATAATAATAATAATAATAGACGATGATGATGATGATGCAAATAGTAAGGCATTGCACTGACACATAAGCTTCACCCACGCAGTCTTCTCTGGCAGAGCAGGCGTCTACAAATTCTGCCCCCCTGGAAAGTTCAAGTTTCTGGGGTCTCCTGCAGCGCAGCACCCTGTAGATCCAAAAAACGGGTCATTTAGAAAGACTCCCCGCTGTGCACTCGCCTCCGCAGGTCTGAAATCCTCTGATGGCAAAATATCTGGGGAGTAACAGGTATTTCCTTTAGCAAGCGTGTCCTCACTTGAACGCATCTTCGTATAAGCAGACACTGAAGTTTTGTTGAAAATTGAACTTGAAAAAATGCGGGTTTTCTTTTTTCTTCTTTCTCTGTTAGATGTATCTTCGGAGTAGGAGGGAGCTTGAAGTTTTAGAAAGTGTTTTTGCTTCTCTCTGATTATTCCCTTCCTAAATTTAAAGTGCCTAAAACACAGTCTAATTTAAATGAGGCATGTTTAGATGGATGTAGACATAACAATATAAGGTTTGGCATTGAGACAGTAGGGGAAAAATGACATTAAGGCATTGTCCACTGTCCAAATACAGGTAAAAGAAATTATCCATCATCTGATTGCTATTAGAACACAGAAGTGAGCATATCACACTCCAAAATCCAAAAAGAATTCTCTTTGTCTGTGTTTGAAACCTGCCAGACTTCTATGATAAAATAGAAATAAAGTACAATAATGGAATCTCTTTGTTTTTCAGGATTTTAAAAAAAAAAAAAAACTAAAAGAAAACTTCAAATGATTTTTTTTCTGCCCTTTCTCTCACCTTTACCTATTCTTCTCTTCCCCTTTTGTCTGGTTAGTGGTTTAACTCCAGGTAAAGAATTTCCTTTTATATTCCTTTTCCTTGACTCCACAGTGTCTTGAGTTGAAGGAGCTCCCAGCTTTGTTGTTTCTCTTCCTCTCTCCTGGGCCAGTGGGAAGCAAGAGAATCTGGGTCTTCATGGCCCACAGGGAATGTCGGGGCTTGGAAAATAGCACAGAGAGCTCAGGGCAGGCGTCACAGACCTAGTTTCTGAGCCAGGCTGGACTGAGAGAGGCCACCCTCAGAACACATAAAAGGAAAGAGCCCCCACATCCCTTCCACTCACACAAAAGGTGAGCAAAGGGGTGGGATTGATTCAAACTTGAGAGCTGAAGAGAGACTCCCCTCCCTAACTTCCTATCAGGGCCTCACACACTGTTAGCCTGTCTACACTCCTCCTGGAGGGTCATAAAAGGCTTCTAGAGTCATACCTGATGTCAGATCAACCACTTCTATTGAGGGGATGGAGTGATAACACAGTGGGGAGGGTGTTTGCCTTGCACATGGCCCATCCATCCTGGCACCCCAAATGGTCCCTGAAGTCTTCAGGAGTAAATTCTGAGCTCAGAGTTGGGAGTAACCCCTACACACTGCCAGTTTGACCTAAAAAACAATCACCTCTGTTGAAAAGCAAGAATGCATAAGCATAAGGCCCAGAGAGAGAGCACAGTGGTAGGGCACTTGCCTTGCATGCAGCCAACCCAGGACGGGAGGTATGACCCAAAAACAAAACAAAACAAAAAGAATGCATAGGTGCCTTTACCAATTGAACTAGCCAAAGTGTTGATGTTCTTAAGATACTCCAGGGCATATATGTACATAGGTACATGTACATATAACTGTATGTATATTTATAAAGTCATATGTATATGTGACCATATATATATTTATATATCATCATTCTGACCACTCCCTTGCCCACTTGACATATACCATGTTTCTTTGCAACTTGAGATTTTACATCTTCTGGCCTGGTATTACTCTGCTGGGACTCAGCTGGTTAGCCCAGAAATCCCAAATACCAGGGGTGGGTTTATCACTCAGAATCACAAGCATTGTCACAACCATTCTAGACATTTCTCCACATTCCTTGATTGACTTGGGGGCTCTGCATTAGGCTACCCTACTCTTTGTAGTGGTGGTAGATTTTAGTTGTAGGGACCACACTGGGAAGTTTTTAGGGGTATTCCTGGTTCTATGATCAAAAATGACTCCTAGTGGTCCTCTGGGGACCCTGTGAGATGTCAGGTATCGGACATGGGTCAGCCATGAACAAGGTAAGTGCCCTCCTTCCCACTGCTTCCTCTCTACTTCTGAGCTGTGAATATGTCTTAAATCATTTCCAAGTGTCCCCTCAGAGGAATAGCAAGCCTCCCTGGGACCTCTAGCTCTGAAAATACCTCAAAGTCATAAGGACTTTTCTCCTATCCATAGGGAGAAGTTCCATTATTAGGAATGTCAATGAATTTGACTTTATTCAAGAGCTATTAATTCATCAGCTACATTCTAGGATTTTTTTAGGGAAACATTTTTAAATATTAAAAAGCATGGAAGTTCTCTTAACCATCCTCCCAATACAACTGCAGGGAAGAATTCATTGTTGTTTAAAACTGATCAATGCCAACACCCTTCCCATAGTTCAGATGAAAAGGTCATTGACTAACCAGACTGTGTATTAGTCATACAGCTGCCTCTAATTTTTAGATTGACCCTTTGTCTCAATATAAGTTAAATTAAGCTAAATAGAAATGTGTCCATTTATATGATTATTATTATGGAAGTAATTGTAGTGTAGAAAATGATAAACAACAAATCAGCAATTTTTGGAGTCCTGGGTACCCCCCAAATCAAATACAGCTGCCATTCCTATTTTGTGGTATCTAGTATTTATTTTATATTATAAATACCCTTTTGAGCCATTTACCAAGCCAGCTTTGTTTTAAATTTCTCTTGAAATTGCATTGAAAATTTGACCAGAGACACATAAATTCTTATTTTGTCTCAGAACAATAGCATCTCTCTCTTTCCCTGAACACGTAATTAAATTTGAAAGATGACTGGGAATGGGACCCTTTTTAAATAAACAAAATATAAAATTAAAAGTTAATTATTTTTAAACAAGATGCAGAGCAAAACCTGGTTCTGTTATTTTATATTTATATTTTCTGTTATTTTATATTTAGTGATATTGGCACAAAATGCTTCAACCATGCTTAGGAGTTACCTCACATTGGGGGTGTTTAAGGTATTCAACACCTTAAAGATGTTCAAGGCTGAATCCTGGTTGTGCTCAGGAAACCCTATACAGTGCCTAGGGTATGTCTCTCCTGCATATATATATAAGCATGTGACCCAGTCCTTGGAGCCATCCCTCTGGCCCAATTCTTGGTCCAATTGCTTTTGAAAGAAATGACTTTGCTCCTCTAGCAGGTCTTGAGATTAGAGCATTTAAGCATGCTCAGTGGGTGCCTGCCTTCTGTCCACAGCCTCACTCCCTTCTGTTGCTATCTCAATTCCAGTGAACCAGAAGACCCGGATGTGAACCCTTCATTAGGCTTTCAGAAGCCTAATGAAGGGACAAGAAAGCAAACAGTAGAGCATGCATGAAAATATACCAAGTCATCCTAACCAGAAGGATTTGGGAGCCTTGGAAGAAGAGGAAAAATCTCTAGTATGATTTGGAGTGGCAACAGAATAGGGTGGTATCAGGACCCTAAAAGATCTTAGGAAGGATTCTTGATAAAGACCCCTAAGTGCTCAAGGATCCACAGGGTGGGTGAGTAGACTGGTCAAAGCGGGGGGGGGGGGGGGAGAGACGATGCAGAATGAGGTCAGGGAGAAGGGCAAAGTTCCCTGATGCAGAGTATTGCTTGAAACTCAAAGGATGTGGAGTGCTCTGCTGAAGATGGTTTGGCATTCATGGAAGACATTGAGATATTGATCAGAAAGTGTGTTTTCATTTAGATCGCTGCTCACTGGGATCAAAATGAGGAATATGTTTTCAGAAGGTGTTTCCCAAATTAGCAATCGACTGTTCCTATTAGCTCGTCAACTGAAATGTAGCACAGGGACAAAGAAGAGCAAATAGCTCGGCTAGAACGTAGGTTTCATTTACCAGAGAAAAGCAGGCTGTGGCGTCTAGAAATTTGTGCGTAGGCTTTACCTAAGAGTGTGACTAATGGCAGTGAGTAGCTTAATGGCACCAGCTCCTTTCAGAAGGCTGCTGAAGAGCACACAGTGGCAAATACATTCGATTGCGAGATCTGACGGCAAGATGGGCTTTTTAAAAGAGATATTGCAGAAATGATCAACACATAGATTCGAGCTTCACACGCTCAGCTCAGGGTGTCATTTCTGCTTCTCTGCATCACAGAATTCAAAGTTCTCTCATTATGAGATTATACACATGCTCATGGAGATCTGTTCTTCTCTCCTATTTAAATGGCCGGCTTTATTATATCTCAGAAATAAAATGCCTTTCTTCCTTTGCTTTCCAATTAGAAGACAACCAAATACTACATTTGATGTCCTTTGAAGTATGTATCCTTGTCCCTTCGATTTCACACCTGCCAGAGAGTATTTTCTATCAATAAATCAAGAGCAAATATCTTCTTTTGATTTAAAAGATCTTGAGTCAATGAAGGCAAAATCTAAAACAAGCTAGTGGGCAAAGAGAAAGGGGGAAGCCGAAGGTGGCTCCACACATGCAGGAAGTGGGCTGGATTATAGGGTGATTTCCATGAGAGGCTTGACTCAGTCAAACCCTGATAAAATACCCTCCACCACCCCTAGACAGAAAGGGAATTTCTCACCATGACACTGGAAGAAACTGGGAAGCAGCCAAACTGGGAAGCAGCTCTTGTTTTATGCATGCACCAACTCAGAGATGTGACCAAAATCCTCATCAAGCTGTCAGTGGGGTCTTTTTGTTTCTCCTCCTGCCCTCAATGCCTTCCCAGAGTCTTTTAGGGTCCCAGACACATCAAATTCAACAGAAAGCCCTTATTTGGGAGTTTCCCAGAGCCATTATCTGCTTTGTTGTTGTTGTTATTGTTGTTGTTGTTGTTGTTATTGCCATCATTATTTTCTTGGTTTGGATTTTTTTGAGCTAGAAAACACCCAGCAGCACTCAGTGGTTACCCTGGCTCTGCCTTTAGAAATTTCTCCTGGCAAGCTTGGGCTCTGAGCACCATATAGGATGTCTGGGATCAAACCCAGGTTAGCCACATGCAAGGCAAATCGCCTACCCACAGTGCTATCTCTTCAGACCCATATTATTACTTTCGTTGTTGTTTTTAGGCCAAGCCAGTGATGCTGAAGGGTCTGGATCTGCACTCAAGAATCACTCCTGGAGGGCTCAGAGAACCATATGGGATGTGGGGAAAATTAAACCCATGTGTGCCATGTGAAAAGCAAGTGCCCTACCCACTGTGCAATCAAGGCAAATGCCCTATTAACTGAGCCATCACTCACGCCAATTTCCTTATTATTATTACTTTTGCCTTCTCCCTGGTGGCTTATTCTTTCCCCCAGTCTCACACAGGCTCTTTATTTACCAAGTGACATCAAATATGAAAGCTCAGTGGCTGGTGAAGTCTCTGAGTTTCAATCTCTACAGAGACCTTGCATAAAGAGCCATGAAAAAAGTAGTTCATTTATATAGAAAACTCAAGTCAACCTTTATCTATAAAAATCCATTAATTCCCTAATTAAAACCACTCTTTAATCATGAAAGCAGTACCTACTGGCCATTTCCTGAAAAAGACATATGGGCAGCCAGTGGGCATGTGAGGAAGTTCTCATCATTGATTTTTAACAGGGAAATGCAAATCCAACAACATGATAGCATGTTGAATGGCAGTGGAAATGGCTTATGTCAGAAGGACTGGAAAAAAACTAGAATTGTTGGGTATATGATGAAAAAGAAGTTGTTGGTAAGAGTGGCATAGGGTTCAGCTTCAATAGAACAGCATATGGAGATGACACAAAAAAGCATGAGTAGAACTCCCGTATGACCCAGCGATTTCACTTCTTGGCATCTACCCAGCCTCCAAAAATAAAATCATTAATTTGAAAAGATATATACACACCTCTGTTCATGACTTCACTTAATCTAATAATAGCCTAGATATTAAAAGATTCAATAGTGGACCAAGAGGGAGGAAGTTGTATCCTATTTGCACAACGACATAGTAATAGGAAGCCACAAGAGAAAATGAAATTGTGTGGTTTGCTACAACTTGGGTGGAATTGGAGGGGTGTGAAATAATATCGTTATTATTTAATATGATTATGTGAAATAAGTCAGAGGGAGGGCAGACATTGAGTGATACCTCTCCTCTGTGGGATATAAAGAGATAAATCAGTAATATATTATGATAAAACTTTTCCCTGATTTATAGAACTGAGAGGACATGATTAGTGAGGAGTGGGTGAGAGGAAAGAGGTTGACTATAAGTAAATGAGAACACAATGTGGGCCTTGGTCAGGATGCTGGTGATAAGATGAGGTAGCAATGTACATCAAAACCATAAATTTTGGGACTATTATGAAGATGACTATAATTATTAAAACTTTTTGAATAAAATAGTGGTGTTTGGGTCTTGGGAACGTTGGTGACGATACTTGTACTATACAACTTAAAATTTTGACATTACTGTGACCCTGTTCTACTGTGATTAGTTTCATTTATGGCAACTATAGAATAATTTAAATTTTTATAAAGAAAACATAAAAAGGGGTTGGAGTAGCATCAGATTAATGACTTTGATGGTGACCTGATAGAATCTCTCTCTGGTCTCTTTTGTCCTTGTCCTGACTGAGTTGATCGGGCAACTTGCTGTCTCTACTCTTTCACTCCAATATGCTCTTGGGTTTACAAAGGTTGGTAAAATGAGACTCAAGAAAAACCTTGGTACACTTAGGCTCTTCCTTGAGCCCACCGTCAGTTGAGCATGAGTGGAGTCCAAGGAAATCACACCTTTACAAAGCCCTTCTTGGCTACCTGCATAAACATCACTTCCTGTCTATTGAGATACCCCCACTTGAGAGATGCTGCCAGTATTGGTGAAATAAACACACAGACCCTACATTATAAACCAGTATTTATCTGCTGGAAAATACACTTAAATAATGCAATTATCTATCATAATTAGCATATCTATTTTATATTATTTATAATAATTAGCATATTCAAAGTTTGCTTATGAATACATAGAACACAAATGCAATATATTAAATTTTGGGAGGAAGGAGTACATGGCTATTTTCAAGGGTTACTCTTGACCCTACATTCAGAAATTATATTCAGAAATAATAGTGTATAGGGAACCATATGGAATACTGGGAAATAAACCTGGATTGACAAGTTCCCTATGCACTGTACTATCTCTCTAGCCCCTAATATATTCAAGTTTAATTTTTAATTAACAGCTAATAGAAATGAATATTTACTAGCATTAAAAATATACACCATCATATTCTGTTAGTGGAGCCTAAGGCTCCATAATGAGGATCTGGTGAGACACAGAACTGGAAACAAACATTGAAGCTGGAAATAATCCAAATAGTGAAGAGGTACAAGAAAGGGTTCAGAAAATCCAGCACTGAAGCAAAGAATCACACCACACAAGCTTTCTGCTACTAAGATAGAACACAACTCAGTGGAAGAAGACCTAAGAATGAGCCTCTGCCTTTCTCAGACCCTTGCTTTTATTGACAAAAATCAGGCCTCATCCTAGTGTGAGAGAGGAACACCAACTAGGGAATAATCCAATATCTCATCACCAGATCACATCCTCCGGTGGAGCACAAATATTGATTAGGGTAGGACCAGTAACCCAACAGCCTTCCCTATTTGCCACCTACTATTTTGAGTATGTGAGTAAAGATGTACATACAATTTTGTAATTAAAAGTTTGGGGGGGGGGTTGGGCCACACCCAGTGACGCTCAGGGGTTACTCCTGGTTATGCACTCAGAAATTGCCCCTGGCTTGAGGGACCATATGGGATGCCAGTGTATATCAAACCATGGTCCATCCTAAGCTAGCATGGACAAGGCAGACTCCTGACTGCTTGTGCCACAGCTCCGGCTCCTGTCATTAAAAATTTGAACTTGTCTAAGGAAAAACATTGTCTTTCAGGGACACAAAGAAAGATACATGTTGCAAGTCAGCCCCTGAAGAGGTTGACTGATGGAGGGATGGAGGATGAGGTCTTTCCCCTCCAGCTCGGAGCACACATCTGCCACCCTGTTCAGCTGGCGGTTCTGAGGTGAAACGGCAGGTAAACAGCTCACAGACAGTCAGGCTTGTGGAAATATTAGCTTTATTCAGTGGACAAGACTGAAGTCCAAAGTCTCAGCATCAGTTGCAGCCAAAAGCCTCTCGCCTTCCACAGACCCTTGCTTTTATGCCCCAGAATCAGGGACCACCCAATGGTGGGATCAGATACCACCCAATGGTGGAAGCAGACTCAGGTACCACCCTAGGGTGGGGGCAGAATGCCAGGTCACACCCTAGGGTAGGGCACAATCACTAATCAGGGCAGGGTCAGTAACATAATAATCCCCTAACATATTTACATACACAAAAGGTACATATAAAGAAATGAATAGATGTGTTTGAGAATTATGGAATTTAAATAATAAAAGAAATCTTCCTATGCCTAAGTAGAAAATGGTCATGACAAATATCTAAATTCTTTTTCAAATTAGCATTAATATGCCTAACTACAAGATAAAATTGCTTTCCCTGAAAGAAACTTTCCCTCATAAAAGGAGCCATCCTAGTTTTTGTAGTCAAAATCCTTCATATCATGGAAGTTTCTACTTTTGAAAATATCTCTTTGGAGGAAAGACTCATTGCCCTAAAATAGTATCCACAAAATTTAATTTTAGATGCCTATAGAGGCTACCCCCAAGGGAGCTGTGAACAAAGTAAAGGTGATGTTGGTAAAGGAAGTAATTATTTCTGGGTTAATGACTTCACAATAGCAAATATTAGCTGCCATTTTAAATCAGCATCTTGAAAATCACAGTAAAAAGCAACATAATAAGTGTTCTCCAGGGACTGATTAAGACACATGTTCAAGGACTTTGCAGGAAAGAGCCATGTCACTATTTGGCTCATGGAATCTCTGCCTGGTGAATTTCCTTGTGGCTTTTTCAAAGGATCATTCAAGAGATGATGAGATGTGAGATGGAAGTAAAGGCAAACTGATGGTGAAGCATCTAGTGGAAATGGCATCCGAGAGGGAAGAAGAGAGCTCAAATATCACCGTTTCATGACTTGTAAGAGTATTACAAAGAAAGTCCCAAAGTCAGATCATTAGTTTATCTGCTATCTTAAAGAAGCAGGTTATCTAATTCAATACGCTATTATGTATAGTTCACTGCTATTTCGGTTTATTTTCATTATTTTGATGAGTAGAAACTTCTAGAAGTCCTTTTAGGATGAGCTTCTGATTTATCAACCAGCATGGACTACTGTCAGATATGCAGACCTCCAGCCATTAAATACAATTATCCAGGAAGGTGGCAGTCTGAGGAGAGCGGTGAATCAGATGATGTATAAACCCTAAATTATCATTTACTAGAATGTTGGCACCATTCTGAAACACCTTCTTGGTGGGTATCCTGCGCTCACTCTTTTATCTTCCCTCTTTCCCAGAACACATTACAGAATTTGTTTTGCATCACTTGACCTCTTTGACCCATTTGGTTTGTAAAAGCCTAGCCAGGTTAAACTACCACAGAGAGACAACTATCTATTAATTTTTGCCTCCTTCTCTCTTTGCTTACTGGTTCTAAATAGTGAATACTGTGTAGATGAAGGACAGTCTGAGCTCTCAGTCCACAAGGCTGAGAGTCCCCTAAACCCATGCTTTTCTTTTTCATGTCTGCATTGTTTTTAAATTCCTCACGGTGCTCCTGGTTCAAGGCCCTTCATCCAAGCGGGTCCCCAGCAGCCATATATTTGGTTTTGCTTTGTATCAAGTACAAATACAGTTTAGTCAATGCAGCGTCAATTAAGACACAATTCTGGAAGAGTCTGGTATGTTTCAAAGGTGATCTGAAGATAAATTTATATTTGAATGAAATATCTCTGATTATGCTTCTGGACTTTTTGAAGCTGTCCAAGGATCACCTGTGCTCATTTTTGTGACTCTCACAAAATATATTGTTGCAGGAAGATGATAAGTGGGAAATTCCATGTTCATGGGCCATTGATAATCTACCCTCCATATCTCACAGGATTCTCAGAATTTCCATGTAGAGTAGGGAGGATCCAGTGAGACAACTGGCAGTGTACATGGCTGGGTTGTTGTTCCCCCATATTGGAATCCAGGTTGCTTCTCATCCACCATAGAGAACACACCAGATCTGCTACCTACAGCCGTGCTCATTATTTGAGATCAGACACACTCCTGAGAGTGAACTGTGATATATTCCCTGCACTAGTTCTCAGACTCCAATAGCAACAGGAGTGGAAGTAACAGAGTTAAGAGGATATATACATACCACAGAGCCCACATGTGGCTATAAGCAGGAAGCCATCAAGCCAGGAGAAATAGAAAACTTGCCCTTCTGTGATGATGTGTTTCTGCAAGTGTGCTTTGCTTTAAAATGTTTAAAATAGAGTATAGAAGTTCCTACCTATCACCTTAAATTTATATACTGTGAGAGCCACACTCTGGCCACCACCGTCAGACTAATAACCACATAAAGTCCTCACCTGCAAAGAGCATGAATTCTGGGGAGGTGAAATATTCAGTTCAGAGACACTAGTGTATATCTTTTAAAATTTGTTTTAAGAACAGAAAACAACTCACCAATAATAATGAAGTTTAACTGCGGCGATTAAAAGAGAGCAGAGCATTCTATTTCATGCCTTTAAATTAAAATTCACGGATATATCCGATGCTGCCAGCCAACTCTTTGAATATCCAAAATAATCTTCATGAGAAAGCAAAGAAATCGATGCAGAGAGTTAAAGGAAAGATTTGAAATTCTTCAAAGACCCTAGGAAATATTGGGGGAGAGCAAATCAGGACAGAACGCGCATGGCTCAAGAGCTACGTAGAACCCTCTGTTTAGAAGCTGAAGTTAAGGGTAGGTCTTCTGGGAAGACCTGGAATGAAAACCAGAGAAACACGCAGATAGACATCATTGTGAGCTCTCACCGAGAGAGCCTAGAGTCTTGGAAACAACCCACAATCTCCTCCACCCCCAGCAAAAGCTTCTTCCTGTGGGTAAAGCAGACAAACTGGAGGCACACTGAGCTAGGAAGCCACAGCGGGGGTGAGTGAGAAGAGGGGGCACTGGCAGGAAGAAAAGAGTGCTTAAGGCACAGCCTGCTCCCTGCAGCTCTGCCTAGGAGCCAGAACTGAGGCAGAGGGCAGAGCAGGAAAGTCACACTGGGCAAAACTCGGGCAAGCATGTACTAGTACGCCTGAGAGATGTAAGGCTGCCTTGGATTCCTCTTGGAAAGTATCAGAGGTTGGAGACCAGGAGCCTTCCCAGAAACACAGAATGAAGACCAAGAACTCAGGCAATGAGAGGACAAGACAGCAAAAATATTCTATATATGCCAACAGGAAGGGGAGAATTAACAAGACGCTAAAAACCATCCATGAGCAATATGGCAGTGTGGGGGGAGGCACACTAGAGACGTGAAATCACAGAGCAGTTAGATGCTCTGTGTTCCCACTGATCTCCAGTCCTTGAGACACGAGTCCACACTTGGAAGTCAGTCCAAGCTCAAAAGTACAGAGATGCTAGGGCTCAATTAAACTTCTAATGGATCATGCAATTGCTTCGTTAATGAATTCTTGCAGCGTAGAAACCATTTTCTTCAAACTGGTTGAAAATCTTTAACCCAGATAAATAACTAGAACTTGCAAACAAGAGGGCACTGAACAGTGTCCAGAGAAATGCTGGGAAAGAGCGAAGACATCAGGGTAAGCTTTGATGTGCAGGAGTTTCATGTCGAACTTTAAGTGTGATATGGAATATGTTGCATTGTGAGAAGAATTTTTGATGAAGGTCCTATTTTAATCGAGTAAGCTATGTTCTGAGCAGGAGCGAACAATATGGAGGAGTCCTATGTTTCTTGCACTGAAAAGTGATAAACATGACAAAGAATTGTAAGTAGAATAGACTCATTTAAAAAGATTTGATTCTTGTAACAAAAATTAAAAAATGATTGATATGGGGCTAAAAGGCTGTTTGGGGAAAACATTTCTGTAATAATTTTGCATTCTTAGTAATCTGTTAAAAATTTAAAAGTAAGGGGCCGGGCGGTGGCGCTGGAGGTAAGGTGCCTGCCTTGCCTGCGCTAGCCTAGGACGGACCACGGTTCGATCCCCCGGCGTCCCATATGGTCCCCCAAGAAGCCAGGAGCAACTTCTGAGCGCATAGCCAGGAGTAACCCCTGAGCGTCACAGGGTGTGGCCCAAAAACAAAAACAAAAAAATAAAAATGTAAAAGTAAGAAATTTCCCAGATTATAATTTGTTCTAGCATATCGGGAGACACAGAAACTGAAAAGCATACTCACGAATGTTTGTGCTTACTGGGATGGAGATAGTGCAGCAGGTAGGACATTTGCCTTGCCTGTGGTTGACATCAGTTCAATCCCCGGCATCCTACCTAGTCCTCAAGCCATGCTCAGAATGATGGGTGAGCACAGAGCCAAGAGCAAAACCTGAGTACACTTACATTTTTTTGCTTTCAATGCAAGCCAAAGTTCTTAGCAAACTAATCAAGTTATTCACCATCCATTTGAATTTTGAAGACTTCAAAGAATTTTATAGCAAGTTATACATGATAATAACAGATTAAAACAAAATCAATTTTCTATTGAAATTAATTTTTGGTTTTGGAACAAATCTGGTGATGCACGGAATTTGACTCTGTGCTCAGTAATTACTCTGGCCATGCTTGTGGGACTGTAGGGATAATGGGTTTTGAGCCAGGTATCTTCATACAAGGCCAACACCCTACCCATTGTGCTATCATTTCAATCCCAGGAAAATTAATTTTCTGATTTCTTAAAAGTGCTAGTTTTTAGCTACTACTATGGGTAAAAATTATTTTCAAATAGTACCAATATTATGCTACTTTTAAAATGTTTATGCTAATATTCATTGAACTAATTCAACTATTTTCTGATAGGTGAAAATATATAAAAATGTATTCCAACACATACACATCAGGCTAGAGACTGAACATTTCTTTCTCCATAAAACTGATATGTTGAAACATTAACTCCAAATGATGGTATAGGAAGTGGAACCTTTGAAGGAATCTGGTTATGATGGTGGAGACTCAATAATATGATCAGTATTTTTATAAAGACCCCCATGGCTCCTTCCCATAAGTCACCTGGAGACACGGGAAAAAGACAGTTACCTGAGACCCCACAAGCAACTCTCATCAGATACCTCTCTTCCAGAACTGCAGGCTTTGGAACCCTAAGAAATACATTATATGTTTACAACCAACCTAGCCAGTCTAGAAAAGTTTCTTATAGCAACTGGAATTATGAGAGAATTTATTTTATAAACAATTTTATTTTAAAATATAGTTTTGAAGTAAATTTTCTGTAAGTCTCACCACATAATAATATAGAGTGGCACATGCAGAGATAAATATTTCATCTAATTTTGTGTTTTATTTTTATAGCTTCCCCACTTTGGAAACCAAATTCTATGGTTCCTTCAATGGTTAAAGTCTATAAGAAAGACAGTGTGCTGCTATAGGGTAGCAGAATCGGAGCAATGCTGGGAAGAAAGGAAACTGGGCTGAAGAGAAAAATTCTTATTATGTGAGTTGTGTTGCCCCAGAAGAAGGAACATTAATGGGACAGTTTAGGATTAAAAAAAAAAAGGGCAGAACAAAGACTTGGTTGAGTCTTTGGAACTATATTTAGGGATCAAAGCAATTTTAAAGCTGTCCTGAACAAAATAAAACCAATGGCTGCCTTATCTGGTCAAGAGAGTCCTGGCTTAAGAAAAGTGGATTATTTTTTGCTCCTTGCCATTGAGAGAACAAGGAACAAAAACAATTCACATCGACTGTCAGACTGCACCGTTCCACCTCCCACTCCGAGCAGATGTCTCTTCCCACATCTGTAGGAGGCATGCAGTATCTTCATCAAGTGAAGTCCAAAGAATTTTTTGCTTCAAAAATGAGAATCTGGGGGCAAGACTTCATCTGTCCTTTAGGGATGCTTCTGATTACTCTCCCTCTCCTGCTTACCTCCCCAATCAATGGTATCACATCATCTCTTATTGGCATATCTTGCGATCTAAGGAACAAAATTTTCATTCATTTATTCAAGTCTCTAATGCCACACATAGGTCTGAGTCTGCATATGGCAGCTCTCTGGGAAGGCTGAAAGTGTCCTAGTGAGAAAGAAGCTGGTCAATGTGTTCAGACTTGTTTATATCTGGACTGACCATGACCCCCCCTGTGACCGTGAGCAATTGGGTGCCTTAATATTTTATCTGGAAAATTTAAGAAATCGGTAGCAATTAATTTCCAGACCTGCTCCAGGACTTAAATAGTAAGATTACACAGAACAGGCCTTAATGCATTGTCACTGCTCAAGAAATAGATTATTGGAGAATAAAACTGTGGGGAAATGCCTGCCATGTAATAACTGCTACTTTAATATTAAACACTACTAATATCAAAAATGAAAGATGGGATATCACCATCACTTCAGCAGTCATTCATGAATAGCATGACACTGAATGAATAATGTTATGACAATAATTCTGACAACTTAGATAAAATTGACAAATTCCTTGGAACATACAATTTACTGAAACTAACACAGTAAGAAATAAAAAGGCAGAATAATCTAATATTTGTGAAAAGCACTTAATTCACAATCAAATTTTTTTATACAAAGGAAATTCAGATCCCAGATGGTTTCACCATTGGCTTGTACCTAGCATTTAAGGAAAGAATAATTCAAATATTGAAAACTTTTTTCAAAATATAGAGTGGAAGGAACATATGTATGGGGATGGAGGGATACACCCAGATGTGGCTAGGGTTTATTCCTGGCTCTGTGCTCAGGGATCACTTTTGGTAGCTTAGAGGATATGGTTAGAAAATCTGCAAAGAAAAACCCTACCCTCTGTACTACGTGTCCAGACCCAACACAATCTCTTCTTACAAGGCTAGGCCTATTGTCCAAATACTTAATGATGTAATAAATACAATCAAACCAAGCTGCAGCCCAAAATGATAACAAGTCTAATTAATTAGTATATAGAAAGTATATTCCTTTATAAACTAGTAATTTTCTCCTGTAATACAAATTTCATCAAGCAACTGAAAGTCAATACATGTGATTTATCTAAATGCAAAAAAGAAAATTACCAATTAGTTAAAAGCAATAACAAAATTAACTGCCCTCTAAAATTATTCTTTTCATAAAATGTAAGCTTAAAGAAGCTTTCTCAACATTCTTTTAGGTATACATCCAATTGAAAGGTGCCCTCAAAGGCACTCACAAATATTTTAATGCTTGCAAATGACATTTGCTTCATAAAAAAGAATTTGTGTAGATACAACTAATGTAATAATTATTGACCAAGAACTAATGTAATCTGTAATTTTAATGTTATTCCAAAAATACTTCCCCAAAAGCATTCAAAAATATGCTTTTCTGAAAGAAATAAAAAATTAAAAGAAACCAGAATAATCAAAAATTACAGTAAAGAAAACTTGGATGATTTACATGCCTGTCTTTAAAACTTGCTGTAAATCTATGATAATCAAAGATCGAGTATCAGGGGAAAAAGAAAATAATGATCCACAGAACAGAGTAAAGAGATTTGAGGAAAGAGTTGGCAAAAGATGCCACCCTTAAAAAAAACCCACACAAAACAACTTGCAGCAAATATACATGGAACAACATAATAGGAATGGGTAGGTAGAAGAATGAATAAACAAATGATTTCATATGCATACAAGAAAACATTTCTTGCCATTAAGGAAAGCCTGTCAGCAAATACATCAACATAAAACAAATCTGAAAATTCACCGCATCCACAGAAGGATGTGCATTAACTGATTTCAGCGATATAACTCTCAAGAACAAGCCAGAGCTAAAAAAAAAATAGTAGCCTGCAGTGATAGAAATAAGAATGAACACAACTGAAAACTGGAATCCACAAGATGTGTATTTATTAAAGGGAAGACAATGGAATTTCTCAGTATGGTGAAAATGACTTATTTTCTGAATGGAGATAAAGCAGTATTTTAGAGGTCAAAAATTATCTCATTTTCTCCATTAGAAGTCTACAGAAAAAATTGGTCTACAGAGATGGCATGAGGTAGGACATTTGCTTAGCATACATCCAACCCCATTTTGATCCCAGATACCAACTAGGGTTCCCGTCACCTCCAGGAGTAACCCTTGAACAGAGAGTCAAGAAAAATTCCTGAGCACAGTAAGATTGGCTCAGAACACCCCCACGAGTCTGCTTGAAAATAACAGAAATGAGAAATAGATAAAACAAAACCAAAGTATTTAAGCAAAGAAAATATCCTACACAGAAGTTTGGCTTCCTGGACTAATTCGATGAATTCTTTTAAATAATATCTCCCTATTAGACAGACTAAAAAGATAGACTAGAGAGAGAAAGAGGATAAAAAGTCCTGGAAAGTGACCTTGATATTCAGTGTCATTTCCCCATCAGAGATTTGCAAATTTAAATAATAACCGCTCAGAGACTCAAGGTCTGTGATGCAGGGGTCCTCAAACTTTTTAAACAGGGGGCCAGTTCACTGTCCTTCAGATTGTTGCAGGGCCAGATTATAGTAAAAACAAAAATTATGAACAAATTTCTATGCACACTGCATATATCTTATTTAGAAGTGAAGAAACAAACTGGGAATAAATACAATATGTGGCCCGCGGGTCATAGTTTGAGGACCATTGATAGAGGTTAGAAGGTTGAGTAAGTTCTAGAGCCCTACCCAGGATGTAAAAGACGGAATAGATACAGAACGGAACAGGAAGCTGGCCACGCACACAACTTTTATCCCACTGAATTCCTTAGCAGCAAAGAGGAGGGAAAATTCAAAGGTTTCCAGATTGCTCTACATCAGAACAAGCATCCAGTGTCCAAAAATGTCCACTGGTGCTAGATCATGGCAGCAACAAGCCTAACTGCAGACTCCGACTTCAGGATCATGTGCTGTCTTAGTTTCTACTATCTGTGCTCCCTTGCAGGTTTTTCTCCTGAATTAGTGTCAAGACTCATAAAAGAATTTAGGGATTGTCTCACATCTCTAGCAGGTATCCTCTTTGGTTTTTTTGGTTTTTGTTTTTTTGTTTTTTTTGTTTTTAAAAACACTTTCCTGGTTCCCTTAGTCCACTAGAAATTATCTCTGAGCACAGAGTCAGGAGTAAGCCCTGAGCACAGTTAGGTGTGACCCAGAAGCAAACACACACACACACACACACACACACACACACACACAAATGTAAACACTTTGCTTCATCAGCAATGTTAGTTATTTTGCCTGGACTGAATTTCCTAATTCTGCATGTGAGTATTTGAGGATTTGCTGCCACTTTTTGTAGGAAAGAAAGTTGGCACAGGAAGGCTGTGACCTCTTTACTTCCCTTCCTTAGTACTTCAAGGGTGCTCACTAATGAAGGAAACGTGGGGGAGGGGGGCAGAAATAATTTTTAGTGGTCCGGCCTGCAAAATTTCTGTCTCCTGGCACCTCTTTGACACTGTCATTTCTCTAACATTTCAGAGATACACGGTAACGCCCACTGGAACTTTCCCTTCTTGCTCTGGCTCTGTATTTCCTACAAATGTTTCTAGACTCTGGTAACAACAGGGCCAAGGTTTTGCAGGACAACTAAGGACCCAGGCGCCAGCCTGTTTGCAGGGAAGCTAGTCGGGAAATGGGACTCATCCCATTGTGGGCTCCAGTTGTCTACGGCATCTTCCCTTGGACAGCTCCTTTGTCTTAATACCAGGATCTCGGTTGTATAACTTGGAACATGTCTCAGGAGCGCAAAATCACAACCCCTCAAATGTCCAGAACCAAGACACCCATATCTCCCCCTTCATCCATGGGGATCCATCTACATTTTGTACCCCTGAACCTTCCTTAGCTCCAAGGACAGAATCCAAGGGCTTGCCTTGGATTGACTTGTCTCTTGTATTGCTTTAAGTATTCAAATCTCTTTCTGACCTGCTTATTTATTTTTGGATTGGATCACCTCCCCACAGCTGTGTGTCAGCCCTCACATGGTAAAATATGATCTCTTCTTCCAGCAGGACAAGTCCAAATTTTTTATGAAATCATCCCCTCTCACAGCTTGGTCGCACCTCAATTTCCACTTTTCCTGATCTCTGCATGATTCCTCAGCCTTCCTTGAAGAAACTCTTCCACTGCACTGTACTCAGGGCTAATTCTCCCCAGTCTTAGAATGTGTAACTCTAAGGTTCTTGTTAAGATTACAAAGATGTTTTCCTATCCGTGCAGATGTTGGTAAGACTCATGAGGGACCCTTATTGGCTTAGTCTCAGTTTAGGATTAGTTTAATTAGTTTATATTTCGCAGCTGGTGAAAATTCATCACTTATGCCATTTCTGAAGGGTTATATAATAGAAAACATAACTAAATCATCTCACCTGACTACAAGAATCTTGTATGAAAAGTTCCATAGACTCACAAATGCTTCTAGCTTAGAATAATTTGTTGCAAAGCACCTCTTTCCCTCTCTGTTCATCTAAGCTTTCTTAGCATTTCTCTGAATCCTTTAGTTTATTTTAATATATTATATAAGATGATAGCATAGAAACCGGCTTCATTGTTTTTGTTGATTTGGGTTTTGGTTTTTTATTTGGGGGGGGGCACACTCAGCAGTGCTCAGGGGTTACTAACTGGCTCTGCACTAAGGAATCACGCCTGGTGAGCTCAGAGGACCTTATGAGGTCTCAGGGATAGAACCTGGGTTGGACCCACGCAAGGCAAATGCCCTGCATTTGCCAACCCCATTCATCTTGTTTTTGTATCTGTCTCCTGTCTGCATTTCTGCTCAGCCTCTGCAGTTCTCAGTCACTGAGCCTAGTCCACAACCACTCTTTGAACATACTTTCCTCGAAGAAGAGCAAATTGGCTTCCAGTAGCATGGAACAAAGACCATTCCACCAAAGCCCCTCTCTTTCAACCTCTCCTCCATCTTCATTCCCAATAAATATCCCAAGCACCATCCTTGTCAAAAGTTCTCAGCTAAAATATCTGAGCAGTAAATGTGTCTCTTTCCCTTATTCTCTTTCAAGCCACAGTCCCATGCTGTTCATCCTCATAGTTCATTGAAAAATTCATGTTCTGGGACACTTGTTAAATTCAGTAGAGACTTTGGCTTGGTGGAAACTATGATCTATTTGCTTAGTAATTATCTGTGTGCTTGTCTCAATTATTTTGAGAATTGGACCTTTTATTCAATGAATCCACTCTGTTTATCACTGCATTACTTCTTGCATGCTCTTGTCTCTTCTCTCATAGCATCTCCCCATACCTCAGATGTCTAAGATTTCCTGCTAATCCCCTTCATTGAATTTAGAACACAATAAACAGTTTTGTAGTGACAGTTCTTGTACTACCCCCAGTTTATTCTTTTCTTTGAATGGTCTTGGTCAGAGATGGAGGCATATAAGGACGTTGGCCATTCTAGGATGTAATTAGTTTTACTATATTACTTTTTGCCTTTTCTGTAATTTTACAATCATTTTAGTCTTTATACATATTTACTCTCAATTCCCCATTGAGGTTTTATAGATTTTCATTTCTAACTTAAATTTCCAATTCCTCTGGAATAAAGACAGTACGGCAGGTAAAGTGTTTGTCTTGCATACAGCCAACCTAAATTCAATTCCTGACACCCAGTATGGTTCTCAGAGCACTGTCAGGAGTGATCACTGGTTGCAGAGCTGAGAACAAGCCCTAAGTACTACAAGGTGTGGCCCAAAGGCAAAATATTTTTAATTTAATTCTTTCAATTCTCATTTTATATAGAGGAGCCACACTAGATATAAGACGCTCAAATAATAGTTCCATTCACAGACATACCACCTTGTCTTCTTGAATGCGCATTGCTCTCCTACCATTTTCAAATATCACACTCTCTTGTCAGAGCATTCTAAAGAGTGAGTGAAATAGCTTCTACCCAGCACTATGAGAATTAACATAATCATCAGGGCATATTCTGTGCACAGGCTTAGAAAGGTGTGTAAAAAGAAAGATATGTAAATAAAGGTCCAGGTATGATTTAAAACTGGTCATTTTCATAAAGCAGGGGCTCAAACTAGCGGCCCGCGGGCCATTTGTGGCCCTCCATACAATATTTTGTGGCCCTGCCCTAGAGGAATCTTTTTTTGTTTTGTTGTTTTTTTAGTTGTTTGGGTCACACCCCCCAATGTTCAAGGCTTACTACTGACTTTGCACTTAAGAATTACCCCGACTTTGCCTCCTGCGGCCCCCAGGTAAATTGAGTTTGAGACCCCATATTTACTTTGTGACATAAAGTAAATATTCGCAGAAATAAATGTCATGTGTAAAAAATTTGAGATAATAAGCAAAGAAATATATAGTGAATTTATCTACCAAAAGCTCTGGGTATTCCTCCCCAAATAGTAAAAATCTAGAGCAAGAGAGGAAGAGAGAGATAACCTGGTAAAATGTCTTCTCAAGTCATCTTCCTCATGCCCCTTGGAATAGAGATAGTTTAGATTTAGGTGCCCGAAGTGTGCAGTCCACTTTCGGAGATAGTCACTGCCTTTCTTCTCTCTAGGAACCCAGGAGGTGGGACCTTCCTTGTCTCGGTGTACCCAAAGACATACAGGGACCCTCAGCCTGCTTCGTGCTGCCTTCGAGTACTTTGCAAGAAGCTGATCACAGAAGAGGGAGAGAGAGTATGTCTGTGGTGATATAATGAAGATGGGGACACTTATTCTCTCTTCCTCTCTTCCTGCTACTCACACGCTCATTGTCCCCCACCCCTGGGATGGCCCGTTCCCATGGAACAAACTTTCTCCATAAATGCACAGAACATATGATCTATGCATAAACGTATTTATATCTAGTAATATATACAGGGAAAGACAGCTAGTATATCTGTTATACTTCTGTCCATTCATTTCCCAGACATTGACTAGATGAGTCTAGTATCGTGCTCATTTTCTAAACTTATTTTATTAAAAACTAGAACCAAAAGAACTAGTATTTCATTAAAAACTGCTCAACTTCTTGATAAAAATACAAGTTTTTGCACATCTTTATACTGTTGTCAGAAAGATATTTTCTTGTATGTTTACTTTTATGAATTTCTATATAAATTCTGCTAAATTGATTGGGGAATATAACTGTTGCTTCCACTGTGAATCCTGAAGACCAATAATATTCATTCAATGAAACTGACTGCACATTTATATTATTTTTTGTATTTATGTATGTAGGTTGTACATAACAGTTGTGTCCTTCCAATGATCCAAAAGAAGCTACAGGTGTCAAAGAGCAAGTATATCGGGTAAGGTTCTTGCCTAGGTCATGACTGACTGGGTTCAAGCATCAGCACCTTATTTGGTCCCCCAAACATGGTCTTCCGTGATACATGAGCAGAGTGTGAATAAGTCCTGAGTACTTGCTAGGTAGGGATCCAAAATCAAAACAACGACAGCACTAGAAAAAAATCAACTACAATTGCAAATGAAAGAGATATTCAGGGGGCCGGAGAGATAGCATGGAGGTAAGGCGTTTGCCTTTCATGCAGGAGGTCATCTGTTCGAATCCCGGCGTCCCATATGGTCCCCCGTGCCTGCCAGGAGCAATTTCTGAGCCTGGAGCCAGGAATAACCCCTGAGCACTGCCGAGTGTGACCCAAAAAAAACCACAAAAAAAAAAAAAAAAAAAAAAAACAAGAAAGAGATATTCATTCTAAAATTAGGTTTCAACACACACCAATATGTACCTTAAAAAGTAAATATATTAAAATAGTAACAAATAAATATATAAATGAATGATAAATATAAATAATATATAAACAATAAATATATTTTTATATGTAAATATAAATAAATCATATTCATTTTATATAACAAATTTATATTAATATAAATTAAATACATAATTTATATTATATAGTAGATATATTAAATATATTAAAAGAAAATATTTATTATAAATTTATCTTTTTTTTTTAGTTTTTGGGCCACACCTGGGGACGCTTAGGGGTTACTCTTAGCTATGAGCTCAGAAATTGCTCCTGGCTTGGGGGACCATATGAGATGCCAGAGGATCGAACTGGGGTTCGTTCTAGGTCAGTCGTGTGCAAGGCAAATGCCCTACCACTGCACCACCACTTTGGCCCCTAAATTTATCTTTTTAAGTATGACAAATACTTTTATATTTTAAAAAAGGAAATCCTCAGCAGTAGTTATGTTGCCTTGCACAGGTAACTCTACGAATGCAATGATTTTGTTTCCTTGAGCCCTCTATTTTATATTCTTCCTTGTTGAGATGGTTTCTAACTAGCTGAAGGCAGGAATTTGACAGGAGGAAGGAGAATACACTTGCCAGTTGGGAAATCATAACAATGTGTGTGGAACCATGAATCTGAACATGAAAATAAATAAGAAGCTTGATGGCCTAGCAGATGTTGGGTCATAGAAGTAGTGCGGTTTTTCAATGTGCAGCCCTGAGACATGTTCCTGGGTAGGAAGAGAAACTTGAAGAAGATTGTGTCTGAGCAAAAAAAAAATTGCTTTGACTGAAATATGAAATTGCATAATAGACAAAGTGAAGTGTTTGTGTACCTGTGATTATGAATAATGTTTTATCTTTCCCATGAATGCTGTCATGGACCAAAACGCAGGTGTGTCCTGACTCACTGCTGGGAAAGGCTTTTATGGTATGAAATGCCAACAGTCTGGTGCATTTTTAGCAAAACAACTGCTTTCATCGCTGTATCTGCCATTCTTTGGGGAGTTTTCCAATCAAAGATTTGAGGCTTCCATGAATTAGCAGAGGACAGTGATAATGACAAAAGTGAAATAGTGTTATGGTTATCCACTAGTTTGATATACTGTTGTCATAAAGATATTCTCTTGCATGCTATGTTTACTTCAATATAAATTTCTATATAAGATCCTATAGCCACAGGTTTGAGATGTTGTTTTAATATGATTTATATGTACAAAGTAAGGGCTCCAAAAACACTCTAAGGATTCAGGGAGGGCCTGTCTGAAAAAAAATAAACTGCTCAATACATGTGGTTCTGCTCAGGCCTTGTGGTACCATAAGTGCTGTGAAGAGTCAATGCAGTACTGGGCAGAGTGGTGGCCAATCGCTAAGCTTTCTCCCTGGCCAGAATTTTTCATTGTAAATAAGATTCAATTAGACCCAACTGTGTTTTAGTTCCAGGACTTTAAACAAACTATTGGATCAAATTCCATTTGGAAGGTTTCTGATGTCCCCACTCATAAGATAAATAAGATCAAATTGTTTCATCTGAAAGCACAAGAGTTGCCGTGGACAAAGATGAATCAGAAGTGATGGACATTGTTTGTACAAGCACCAGGAAGAGACCAGCTGGTGGGTGGGGAGGGCACAGTTCAGTGAGAGAAGGGAGATTCATTTAAAAGCAAATGGAGAACCACAGCTACAGACATAGACAGCAAAGAGATGGAACCCGGAACAACTGGTAGATGGTCTCTCGAGGGGCTTATGGAGAATATGCTATTCATTAGAGGCTCAGTGTGGCCTCTGTCATTGTACATCAACCTTACTCATTCAGTCAATATTTGAATGTCTGCTTTAGACAAGAGACTATCATAATCCTGGGCATAAATTATAATCCAAACCAGTACAACTACATCACTCACAATATTGATCTTGGAGGAGCATTTAGTGTGCTGCACTAGCCAGTGGGTAAACTAGCTTATTGATCCTACTTCTTTTACACTGATGGCTAAACAAAGCAGCGTAATGACAAGAGTCCCAGAGGATTCTCTGTGATTAACAGGCCCAATTAGACAGAAAGGTTTTACCTTGAAGATGATGTTGCTGAACTCTTTTCATGGTATTTAGTATAATATGCAGAAAATTCTTAAGGAAGAACTTGGCCTTCATGATTGCTCCTTAGAAACAGGAAAGGACCTCCTATGCCTGTTTAAAAGGAGGGAAGTTTTTACACAACACTAATTATTTTTTTTGTTACACCTGGCAGCTCTCATGGGTTACTCCTGGCTCTGAGCTCAGAAATCACCCCTGGCAGGCACGGGGGACCATATGGGATGCCGGAAATTGAACCACCATCTTTCTGCATGCAAGGCAAACGCATTACCTCCCTCCATGCTATCTCGCTGGCCTCACAGCACCAATTATTAAACAAGAGATTTCTTAGCTTAAAATGCTGTTGAATCAGGGAAATACAGTGCAAACAACAATGCAATATCAACTTACTGGAGCACATATAAAAGAACAGAAACAGTGAGTTCTGGTGTGTCTGAGGAACAAGACACTTGATCATAGTTAGCAGAAATGTTGACTGACAAGACCTCTTTGGGAAATAAAATGAACTTTTCAAAAAGCTAAGAACTGAGCTTACTATCTCAATTTCAAAAAGAACTTCTTGGCATCCTCCCCAAGGGTCCAAAATCTCGACTTTGAAAAGATGTCTGCCCTTTTATTTTTATCGCAGCATTATTCACAGTAGCCAAAATCTCTAAACAACCCAGGTGTCTAAGGACAGGTGAATGGATAAAGAAACTGGTACAAATGCACAATGAAAGGTGATAAGAAAAGATAAAATCATGTAATATGTCATTATTGGGATGGACCTGGAAAGTATCCTGCTGAGTGAAATTACTTATAAGAGGGGCAGATACAAAATAGTCTCTTTCATACATCGGTTATAAATAGACATAGTAAGGGAATAATAAATTATGAAATGCCACAAAAATGAGAATAAGTCTATAAAACTGAGCTCCAATGAATGATGGGGGGATACTCCAAAGAGTACATTGTTCAGGGAGTCTGTAAAAAGCCCCCTCGAACTGGAAGGTGAAGCTAAAGGTATAGTTTAGTGGTCCTCAAACTATGGCCCGCGGGCCACATATTGTATTTGTGTCTGTTTTGTTTCTTCATTGCAAAATAAGATATATGCAGTGTGCATAAGAATTCATTCATAAGTTTTGTTTTTACTATAATCAGACCCTCCAATGGTCTGAAGGACAGTGAACTGGCCCCCTGCTTAAAAATTTTGAGGACCCCTGGTAGAAGCTAAATGAAGACTTTACCCAAAATAGACAAATTGAAGAAAATTAGGGAAAGCAATATTTGAACCCATGGATATTACATGGGTTAACCTGTAACTAATTGTCAGCTAACCCTGACAATTGTTTTTTCAATGGCTTTGTAGAAATTTAGATTTGTGTTAAATTTAGATGATTAGAGATTGGATTAATGGAACATTATCTGGAAATATGTATTCTCAACAATACTTATACAATACTCAACAACACCAAGTTTACTGATATACACCATTATTGTTACGCTCAATTTCTATTATCCAGAACTATGGTTTGAACACAGTCAGAGCCATTTGATTCCAGGCCTTATGTCTAGCTTTTGTTAGCTAGATTGTTGGACAGCTCATATTGTTGAACATGGCCGAGTATTTAAGTTCAGCCTTAGTTGGCACAGCTAACATGACTGGCAGGCTGAGTCTGGTCCAGTAGTAGTTGGCACAGCTCACATGGTTGGATAAGAATGGAAAGTTTTACTTCACAGGACATCTGAGACTTGGGTCACTCTCTCCATGATAAACAGAAGTTGAGTCACCCAAGACCTTTCTAGCACGGCAGAGTTGGTCTCCTAGCTACAATGACTGGAATGGTTGGAGCACTAGCTGACTGTTCTTCTTCCTCACAATATAGCGTTCTCAAGGGTGCTGGGACATAGCAGCTACTTCCCTAGAGCTAGTATTTGGAGAGTGAGTAAACCAAGACTAAACCAAGAAGTCACAAATATAATTGGAGCTTAGGGAGCATAAAGCAGTTATAAAGAGATGTTCATCCTGGGTAGCAGAGATGAGATTCAGTGTAAATAATGAGAACTTGGAATTAGCTGGGAGCTAAGAGATCTTATTTGTTGGTGCAGATGTAAGTGGGAATTTGGTGGGAATTTAGTTAAGATGAAATTTAGTTAAGATGAAAATGAGAATTGTTTATTTTCTCAATTACAAAAGAAGAAAAATCAACAGTTGAGGGAGAGATAGAGAGAGAGAGAAAGAAAGAATGAGAGAGAGAAAATGGGTTAGAGTTAGAAACATTGTATGGACACTATTTTACAACTACAAATAAGACCTACCCGTTAAACCTATAGAGAAATCTTTAATAGAAAATGTTGAAGGAATGGAAAGTACAGTGAAAGTACAGGGAATGGAAAGTATACAATTCTAACTGTGATCATTCTTTTGTAAACATTACATCAAATAAACAAAAATGACAGTATTTCGTTCTAGAATTCCTACTTTTTGATTAGTATTTAATTGGGGTATTACCATGTACAGTACTGCTGGACCCTCTATTTTCTAGTTACTGATTCTCTAACCCAATCCTTCCAGTACTGTTTCCAGATGGTCTCCACCATCATCAGGTTAGTGCATGGTTCCGTTCATCTTCCCTACCCCAATCTTCTTTTCAATTTTATTGATTATGTATCAGATTTTGTTCAGATGGAGGAAATGATACTTCTCTTTGATTCTTTACACTTTACACATAAAGTAGATCATTTATTAAGTATTGTTTACTTTCTAACACATTTCACTTATCCTGACACCCTCCAAAGTCATTCAAGTTGCAGTAAACTGCCACCTTTTCTAATAGTTGCAAAATATTTCATTGGGCATATAGACCACAATGTCTTTATTAACTTATTTTTTGTTGGGCACCTAAGATGTTTCCAAACCTTGGCTATTGTAAATAATGAAGCAATGATGTAAGTATGTGTGTAACTTTCAGATCCACATTTTTGTGTTCTTGGTATAGAGATATTCAGAAATGGAATTGGGGGATCTTATTGAACTTCTATTTAAAACATTTTAGAAGTCTCTGAAGCATATTCCAAAGTTACTGAACCATACATAGAAAATTGCCAAAAATTCTCCCCCCAGCAGTGTATAAAGTTTCTTTTTTATTACATCTTTGCCAATATATTGTTTCCAGTCACCATCTCATTGAAATTCCCATGGCATTCTTCAAGAATATAGAGTTCATGGGAGCCTGAGTGGTAGCTCAGCAGTAGAGCATTTGCCTTGCACCCAGGATGACCCAGGACAGACCTTGGTTTGATCCCGGGCATCCCATATGGTCCCTCAAGCCAGGAGCAATTTCTGAGCACATAGCCAGGAGTAACCCCTGAGCATCACTGGGTGTGGCCCAAAATAAAAAATAAAGAGATAGTTAATACTTCTAAAACTCACATGGAAACATAAAACTCCCAAAAATAGTCAAAGCAATTCTGAGAATAAAGAAGATGGAAGACATTATATTTCCAGACTTTAACACGACCATACAGAGTTATCAATCACATCACCACTCTCCAGATTTAGTCTCTGCTTTAAAAACAATGTATTGACTCCATATAACCTTACACTCCCGATTATTAGAAAAAGAAAAATTTAATCACATCCTAAATAAAAATATTAGGAAAATTATGTCAAGCAACTTCTGAATCTTGGCTCTCACTCTTGCCTGGAACTCCTTTCAGATACAGAATTGTTCCTGAGCAAAATCTCAATTAGGTCATTTTGCACTATTTAATGTCCAGTAGGTCCATTTTAATGAGAATTCCTCTCGGGTTCAGAGTTGAAAATAGCCTATGTATGTTATTAATTTAGGAAAGGTGCAGTAGACAATTCAAGAATATCTAAATGCCATGGCCAGAGTGATAGTATAGCAGGTAGAGCTGTTGCCTTGCATCTGATCTCTCTGGATTCAAGCCCCAGCATTGCATATGTTCCATATGGTCCTGCTTATCCTACCATGAGTGATCCCTGAATGTAGAACCAAGAGTAATACTGGGTTATACCTTGGGGTATGGCTCTAAAACTACACATACACAAACACACACACATATAAAATGCTACTTTAAATTTCCTAAATAGAGGATTAACTTCAACCAAAATTCATCCCAGCAGTTGGGCACTATGGAAAGACCTACAAAACCAATCCCTCCAATCCAATACTCCAAAGTAAAAGGCACTCTAAGAAGGTCTCTCAAACAGTTCCTCTCCTGTAAAATAGAATATCTTGTAAAATGGAATGAAATTCTAGCTGGGTTTACCTCTCCAGGAAAAATCAGCAACATCTATGTCACCCATTGACCAGAGTCTTAAGGAAGAGTATCAAAACCTGTTAGGATCTAAAATTTAGAATTAACTGTAACCTAAATGTTGATGGTAGAATATGGTGTGCCTTTGCTTAGAAATAACATTAGAGGAGCCGGCGAGGTGTCGCTAGAGGTAAGGTGTCTGCCTTACAAGCGCTAGCTAAGGAAGGACTGTGGTTTGATCCCCGGCATCCCATATGGTCCCCCCAAGCCAGGGGCAATTTCTGAGCACTTAGCCAGGAGTAACCCCTGAGCATCAAACGGGTGTGGCCCAATAAAACAAAACAAACAAACAAACAAAAAAGAAATAACATTAGAAATGCCATTGCTTTGGCTCCTATACTCTGCTTGCTTGAGTAAGTTAATTCCTG
The DNA here is from genome assembly GCF_024139225.1 of Suncus etruscus. Classification (NCBI taxonomy): domain Eukaryota; kingdom Metazoa; phylum Chordata; class Mammalia; order Eulipotyphla; family Soricidae; genus Suncus; species Suncus etruscus. The sequence goes on from NC_064855.1 coordinate 122,611,588, forward strand.
TAAGCCTGGCTTTGCTGTGAGCCTAGGTGCAGCCATGACAGGCTGCAGTTTGAAGGTAGAAAGACTAGGCCCAGATAATAGCCCATTCCTGGAGCCATACCCTAAGGGTAATTGTCAGAAATTATACTCATATAAGGCTAAACAGCAGCTGACAGCCAGTCAGAAGACACCACCGCATCCTGGGTATGCAGCAATGAACAGATAGACAGATGTCACTGGACCCTGGATCTGGGGCACGCAGCCCACCCAGCCATCTGTCTGATGCTACATTTGAACTACAACCCATCCTAGGCTAACTTTGTACTAAAGCTCAACTACCCAGAGGCAGGAATCCCCTAGATTGAGCCCTAGGTAGCCTTTAAATTGGGCATATGAGCCATTCGTGGGGGTCCTCCTTTCTTAGGAGATGTTGGGCCCCAGCATGCTGGAATAAACTCCCTTGCATTTTTATTACTGCCTGTCTTCCCGGTGGGTGGTCTTTTGGGTGGCAGATCCTGAGTTCTGAACTTAACTAACATTGCAGGCCAATAGATGGGTTCACCCCCATCAAACTCCAAATGGCCCCTAATATTTTGGAAAATAATAAAACTTAAGCAGAGATTTCTTTCTCAATTCTAAGGAGTCCAAAGGCCTGAGGACTGCATTCCTTTGTCCTGCAAATTCTGAGCTCTTTGGGGAAAAAAAGATTCTGAGGCACCATCTAGACCTAGAGGTAAAAATCCTGGGCCCCACTCACTGGAAGATGAACCTCTCAGTAAAGAAGCTATAAAATCCAGAGATAGCAAGTAGGATATTTGCCTTGCATGTGCTGACTCAGGCATCCCATATGGTCCCCTGAGCACCACCAGAAATGACCCCTGAGCACTGCTGGGTGTGGCCTGGAAGGAAGGGAG